>NC_088791.1:122776656-123113084 GCF_011386835.1 Chrysemys picta bellii | reverse complement strand
GCAGATTATTATTTCCTTTGTCAAAAAGCTCTTGTTCCAATCCTGTTCCTACTGAAGTCAATGAAAATTTTGTCAGATTTTAATGTGATCAGGATTGGGCCCTATATCAACAGACCAGACTTTTTTCTGGGAAACAGCAATTCTCTTTGAGCAACTAACTGAGCCACACAGGACTTTTGGAGGTGTGAAGAAACAACAACAGGTATTTCTCTCCTCCCCCCGCCCCAGTGTTTTTAAAATACTTTCTTCTGCTTCTTTAGTAAATACTCATTTAGAGCTTGTCTACCCTACTGCTTAGGTCAATGTAATTTACATCACCCGGGGATGTGAAAAAGCCACCCCCCGGGCAACACAAGTTACATCGACCTAAGTGCTGTCCACACCACTGCTAAGTTGGTGGGAGATGCTCTCCTGCCGACATAGCTTCCGCCTCTCGTTAAGATAGAGTAATGCCAATGGGAGAGCGCTCTGTCGGCACAGTACATCTTCACCAGAGATATTAGAATGTAATGAATGCAGTTTCCCCTTTAAATAATATTGGCTAGCTAAATTTTGCATCGTTTAAATAAGAGTTTGATAAAAAAAGAGATTCCCTTGGCCTTTTCTCCCCCACCCACCGTCAAACACACAGCATATTATATTCTTTTTTTTTTAAGCGGGTAGAAAACCCAAGAAAAAGCATAGGCAGGTGCCGAAGTTAATTGACCATGTGCAAAATAACACTCCACATTTATATGGAAAGTCTACTTATTGTAAGTGACTTCATCTTGTAAATCAGATGCTTTGTTGACAAGATGATCACCACCCTTGAATACAAGGAAGCTGCACCCAAAGTACAAATTCAATCATTCCAGACAGAAGTCTGACCTTCCATCCAAGACAAATATGGAATTTCATCTGTACTGCACTGACTGTGGTTTATTAGTTTGCAATATCTGGAAATCATTTACTTTACCATTAGAAGTGTTACTTAACCAATCTTTTTGCAATAAAACCCAGCCCTGCTGCCTTGGCAGCAAAGGGCAAGGGGGGAAAAGCATTTAGATTTTCCTCAGTCATTGCAGAATCTCACCCGGCACACTTCAGCTGCAGACAAGGCAGATATATATGCACTGTAGCTCTCTCCCCTAGTATATTCTAACCACTCTGCATAAGGGTAGAATACTTTTTCATCGTCCATTGTCCAGCAGCAGTTTTTAAATATAACATTTTAGAAGTCTATGGCTAGACTGCTTTTCACAAAAAAAAAAAAAGCATTTAGATTATGGAGACAAGAAAACATTGTGCTTTTTAGATTAAAGCAGTGGTGCCCAAACTTTTCCTCTTCTCTCCCCCCCCACCATTGCCTGTAATGGAATGTACCTGTGCCCCTGCACCCCCTGCTGGGAGCGGAGTTGGACCAAGCCAGGCTAGGAGCGGGGCCAGGGCCGGGAGCGGAGCTATGGCTGCAGCTGCAGCCAGAGAATGGGGCCAGCGCAGAGCTGGGTGGTGCTCCCTCACCGCCACCAGTGGAGACTGGCTAGCACCCTACCACACCCCCCTGGACATTCCTCTACACCCACCTAGGGGGGCAGGGACCACTGGACTAAAGGAATGTCCTCACCCTATGTGTGGTGGTCCTTTGTTCTGGCTGGCTGGGAGAAAATGGGCAGGAACCAGGTGGGGTAGGCAGGGAGGTTAGGTTAAAGTGTCACAACTAAGTAACTAAAAAAAAAATGTGGCAGGTATCCAGAGTAGGTACTTGTTACAGAAAAGATATGGTTATTGTGTAAAATGAATTGGAAGGGGGTTTAGAGGAAAGCATCCCTTAAGGAATCTGGGGAAGAGGGGGTTCAGAGCTCCTACCGTCTGGTACAGCTGGGAGCCAAACCCTGCTCCTTTTCCAGCTGCTTTCTCTCTCATATTAGGGGAAGTCAGTGAGGCTGGCTGGGACCAGGTTGAGAAGGGAGAAGGCTGACATCAGCCCTCCCAAATAGGTGGAAACGATTAAGGAAATAATGATGATCTGCACTGGATGATTTATTGTTGAGTACTCCCAGACGTTTTAAGTCAGTGGTAGGCAATCTGCGGCCCGTCAGGGTAATCCGCTGGTGGGCCGCGAGACATTTGTTTACATTTGCACAGCTGCCCGCAGCTCCTAGTGGCTGCAGTTCACTGTTCCTGGCCAATGGGAGCTGCGGGAAGCGGCGGCCAGTACGTCCCTGACAGTCAAGTCAAATTTGACCCAAAATTTCCTAGAAAGGCTTCAATGAAATTTTTGAAAAAGAGAGAGAGTTCCAACAATTTTTTTTAAAAGCAAATAACTTTTTCCTTGCAATGTTTGCTACCCAAAAGCTGCATTATACGGCACTGAATTCTAGTGCTTAAAAACCAGAAAGTTAAACTGACTAGAACTGGATTGTAAACAAAAGTGAAATTCGCTATTTTCCTTTCATTGCCAGATCTGATAAAAGTAAACTGTATAAATCATGAAAAATAAATTAGATTTTTAAATTGTTATACAAATTCAAAAAAAAAATTTAAATGATTGTATCTGGCTAATTATGCCTCCTACTTTTTCTTCTTTTCCATTTCTGACTCTCCAAAATTTACAAAATCCTTTCAATCAGCTAGTGGACAATGGTTATAGTGTCATATCAGGCTAAATGGCACTTCATTATTTTTAAATCTGAAATTGTCTGACTATATTTGATTGTATCCCACTCTATTCCTTGGGAATCACTGATATACTTGTTTTGATGCCCACACTCTGCGAAGACTTATGCAAATACACGTTAACTTTAAACCATCTCAATAGGGCCACTTGGAGTGTAACAAACTTCCATGTTTACCAAAACTAAAAAGTAATAGAAAGTCAACTTGAAATAAAGAGGAAATGTATTAAAATAAAAAATTTTATATAAAACAAGCCAAGTCCGTTTTATATTATTAATTCCCAATAAGACTAAGTCACATGGTTAAAGTGAAACGAGTGTTTGAAAGACGGGGGTCTTAGACAGTAAGGTCTCAGGGTAGAGGCAGTGTCTCTGAACGTGTTTTAACAGCACTTAACATAATGGGGCTTGATCCCATAGTATAAAATAATATATCAAGGCATAGTATTTATACCACATTCCTCGCTGTGATACCTGAGCATCTTAATAGGAGTAGTAAGAGTTCTTGGGTGAAATCCTGTCCCTATCTGAAGTTAGTGGGAGTTTTGCCATTAACTTAATCAGGTCTAGAATTTCACCCCATGTGTAGAGCTCCCACTGAAATTATGGGAGATTCATAGGCAAAGGGTTTAAGGGATCAAATTGATTAGTAGGTGAAGCTTTTGATACGGACTCCCACAGTATTCTTGCCAGCAAGTTAAAAAAGTATGGATTGCATGAATGGACTATAAGGTGAATAGAAAACTGGCTAGATTGTCGGGCTCAACGGATAGTGATCAACAGCTCGATGTCTAGTTGGCAGCCGGTATCAAGAGGAGTGCCCCAGTGGTCGGTCCTGGAGCCGGTTTTGTCAACATCTTTATTAATGATCTGGATGATGGGATTAATTGCACCCTCAGCAAGTTCGCAGATGACACTAAGCTGAGGGGAGAGGTAGAGACAATGGAAGGTAGGGATAGGGTCCAGAGTGACCTAGACAAAATTGGAGGATTAGGCCAAAAGAAATCTGATGAGGTTCAATAACCTGACAAGTGAAGAATTCTGCACTTAGGAAGGAAGAATCCCGTGCACCGCTACAGGCTGGAGACTGACTGGCTAAGCAGCAGTTCTGCAGAAAAGGACCTGGGGATTACAGTGGATGAGAAGCTGGATAGGAGTCAGCAGTGTGCCCTTGTTGCCAAGAATGCCAATGGTATATTGGGCTGTATTAGTGGGAGCATTGCCAACAGATCGAGGGAAGTGATTATTCCCCTCTATTCAGCACTGGTGAGGCCACACCTAGAGTGTTGTGTCCAGGGTTATCTAGGGAGGTGGTGGAATCTCCATCCTTAAAGATTTTTAAGGCCCGGCTTGACAAAGCCTTGGCTGGGATGATTTAGTTGGTGTTGGTCCTGCTTTGAGCAGGGGATTGGACTAGATGACCTCCTGAGGTCTCTTTCAACCCTAATATTCTATGAAGATATTATAATCCTAAATTGGGCAACTCCATCCCTCTGTATATATTCACACAAGTTTTTGCAAAATTTAAGTAAAATTTTTAATCCCATTAATTTTGTTTTTCCTATACAGCGGTTATTACATAAGAACTTTCATAGTGGGTCAGATCAATGGCCAATCTAGCCCAATATTCAGTCTTCTGACAGCAGCCAATGCCAGAACCTTCAGATGGAATGAAGAGAACCTGGCAGTTTTGAGCAATCTATCCCGTCATCCAGTCCCAGATTCTCGCAGTTGGAGGTTTAGGGACACCTGGAGCATAGATTGCATCCTTCACCAAACTGACTAACAGCCATTGATGGACCTATGCTCCCTGAACTTATCCAATTATTTTTTGGACGCAGTTTATACTTTTGGCCTTCACAACTTCCTCTGGCAATGAGCTCCACAGGTTGGCTGAGTTGTGTGAAGAAGTACTTCCTTATATTAGTCTCAAACCTAATGCCTATTAATTTCATTGAGTGATCTCTAGTGTTCTTGTGTTACATAAACGAGTAAATAACACATCCCTATTCACCTTCTCCATACCAGTCTTGATTTTATAGACCTCTGTCATATCCCTCCTTAGTCATCTTCTATCTAAGCTGAACAGTCCCAGTCTTTTTATTCTCTCCTAGTATGGAAGCTAGGAAATCCCTAATCATTTTTGTTGCCCTTCTCTCTGCCTTTTCCAATTCTAATCTATACTTTTTGAGATGGGGTGACCAGAACTACATGCTGTATTAAAGGTGTGGATGTACCATGGATTTATATAGCAGCATTATGACATTTTCTGTTTTATTATCTATCCCTTTCCTAATGGGTCCTAACATCCTGTTAGCTTTTATTTTTTTGGCAGATGAATGTTTTCAGAAAACAATCCATGATGATTCCAAGATCCCCCTCTTGAATAGTAACAGCTAGTTTAGACACTATCATTTTGTATGAATAGTTGGGATATTTTTATTCCCTAATGTGCATTACTTTGCACTTATCATTGAATTAGCCACATCACTTGGAATCTTTGCCCACTCCTGCATTCCTTACACACCTGGAGCTCCAGGTAACATTCATGTGTTCCTTCCTGTGCAAGGAATGCAAGATCAGGCCCCTTATTGTGCATAGTTAGCTGTAATTGGAGCGGACTGTAAAGTAGTCAGTAGGTGCTACAAAAAGCTTTAATATTTTTTAAAGAATTTGTGCAAAACATTTCCAACTTCATTGATTTTTATCAACGAAAAAGACCTCCTGAAAATCAAAAAACACTCAATTATTTTCCTCAGTCTTTTTTCAGTAATAAAAGGGAAATAAGAGAAATGGGGGAAAGTGGAGAAAAACAGGAGGAGCCAAGATCCTATCTCATGCCCCTCTGAAAACAATTTTTAAAAATCCTGACTATTTTGGAGGGGTGAGGTGGAGGAAGTTCCTCTCCCCACCCCAATCAAAAAACTGCAAAAGGTTTCATTTTAAAAAAAAAAAAACAGTTGTCATTTTAAAAAGTTTTAAACACAAGAAATTAAGTCAGTTCCAACCACAATTTATTTATTTATTTTTTTGTTGGCATCAAACATTTCTATTAAGGCACATGTTCTGTCTGTTTAAATTCTTGCACTCCAGCAGCATAATATAGAAGAGATATCACCCAGGTTTAAAGCTTATATAAAGAAAAAAAGATACTGTTTGTAACAACCTTTCTTCCGTTCTAAATTCTACATAGTAGTTTAAAATTCCTCCTTTTGCTGAAAAGTATTGTAGGAGATGCAATATTTCTACATTCATTGTAGCTAATCCCTTAGCTATACCTGGTGGCTAACAGTCAAGTTTTGTGTAATTCTACCTTAATTACTTGTGGGGGGAATTCTGTGCCATTACGCATGCACAGTATTCATGTCCCCCACATATTTCTTTGCTTCCCCGCAGAAAATTAAGGGAAAGCAAATGGAAGCCACAAGAGCCATCATGCACCCCTGCCCGGCAGCGTGGGCGCATTGTTTCGGGCACCCGGAGCAGCCAGTGGAGAGTTCAATCACTGGGTGGGGGAAGAGGGCTGGAGATGCTGCAGCTGGTGGCTCCTACCCTGCACCAGGCTCAGCTGAGGGGGCGGGGGGGGGGGGGGAGAAGAGAACAATGGGACTTCCTCTTCCCCTGCAAGAAGCAGTCGAGGCCAGGTCAGACCCACCCCCAGAAAACTCCCCGGCTGCAGGAAGCTCTGCACCCCCGCTTCCTGCACCCATTGCTCTTCACTCACAAGGGAGGGGTCCCTTTACAGGGAGATGCTCCCCCAATCCACCCAACTCCCCTGCATCCAGACCCCCCCTCATACCCAGAGCCCCCCCTGCACCTAACCCCCATTACACTGAGCCTCACCCCCTATATATGGAGCACCCAGACCCCCCTCTGAGCCCTTCCACACTGCATCCAGACCATACCCCCTGAACCCAGTCCAACCCCACTGAACCCCCTGCACTCAACCCCTCTCCCTGACAAACCTAACCCCCCCACCTGGACCACACTGATGAGCCCCCCAAATCCAGACCCCCCCCACTGAACTCCAATCAGCTGCATCTGTACCTCCCTCCCCAAGTCCCATTCCTCCCACACCCAGACACCCGGCACTGAACTTTCCATACCCAGACCCTCCTCTGCTTAGCCCTAACCACCTTCATCTGGATCTCTCTGCACCCAGAACCCCCCCCCCCAAAAAGCCCCTGTGCATCCAGATTCCACCTGACCCAGACCCCCCACCAAGCTGCTCACACCCAGACTGCCCCACACAGAGACCTCTCATCCCACACCTGGATCCCCCCACACTTGGATCTTGCTGGACTGAGCCTACTTGTCCCCCACCTGGATTGGGGGCAATGGCTGGGCATGTCCGAGAGATTCCATCTCTCTTGCTTACTGACTTGGTGCACCTGGCATGGAGGGGCAGAGCCCAGGGTACTTCTGGAGCAGGCCTGGCCATTGTGCTGTGTCAAGGTTGGGTGCAGCCTTATTGCTGAGTCTGTTCAGGTGAAGGAGGGGGCAGCTCCAGGGTGATCTCCCACCTCTGTGCAGCCACTGGCTTGTGCTCCCCACTGCCATGTTTAAGCCTCCACATTTATTTATTGACAAATAAAATTTGCAGAACTTTAAAATATTGTGTGCAGATTTTTTTTTCCCACAGAATTTTTAATTATTTGGTGCAGAATTCCTCAGGAGTATTAACTTAATGACAGTTATAATATTGCGGTTCAGATAGAGAATACAAGAAATGGGTTACATTTAACTGCAATACTGTACATTTCTTCTAAACAGGGACTACTCTAATGTCAGAACTACTGTAAATTCATGTTTTACTTCTTCCTATCAAAGTCTGCCTAACTTCTCATTATTAATTGTAATTAATCTTCAAATGTAAGTGTGTCCACTAGGAACTGTACAGACACTTCAGGATGGTCTCCGTCCAAGGAGATCACAATTTTTATGAATCTTAGTATCACTATTTTACTTCATGTTTCCCAATTACTATTCTTAATTATCCAAAATATAATAATCTACCAAGAGACTGCTGGTGGTGTTTTGAACTGTTTGTAATGAGGGAAGACACATGTTGGGTTGTTTTCCAAACTACCCTGCAACTGAGAAACTGTCTCACAATATCCAAACTTTCTATACTGCCATATCTGTTGAGTTGAGATGCTTACATAGGAAGTGTTACAGAAATGCAAATTACTTTTCTTATATTCTAAATGAAGTCTCCTTTCCCATCAACGGAAGCACCTGAATATCTTCTGAGGGAGGAGAGGGAGAATACCACACAAGATGAATGATATACAGCAGAACTTAATTAAGCCAAATACTTTATAACAAGTTTGCATAGACAAATGGCAGTCTATCCCATTGCTCAAGAAAGATTTGAGAGCAGAGGTCTTAGTGAGATCACATACATTAAGACTTACTGATTTGTACAAATAATGAATTTATAATGGTTCTTCATTGCTGGGAGGCAGCCACGTCTAATGGTTAGAGCAAAAAAGACCACCAGACTTTACCTTAAATGTCACTTAAAACTAGCTCTAAACAATGACTGTTTGCTATTTTTATTTTTTGTATACCTGAATGTCTGAGAGATTCCCTCCCCACAAACACACATTTTAAAGCAGGCTTGCTCAGGCTTTTTTTTATAAAGTTATAGTACAAACCAAGAGCCATACTATGAAGATTTTCAAGTGGTGAAAGAAACAAACGATTTTAAATAGCAAAGGCAAAGCTTAATTTAGCAAGTTTCTTTAGACACAAAAAACCTTTCAATTTACAGAAGTGCTATACGACAGGTCAGTCATGAGGAACGCTGTGCCAGCTGTTCAATCAGAACGTTTTACCACCACAGCTGGGCAACCAAGACAGTGCAAAGAAAACCTAGTGATAAACGTGTATGTGCAGGATGTTGCAAAACGGTGAAGCTAGTGATGAAAATTCCTTCTTCCTTTCCCCCATTAACTTCTCTTAACAGTGTGAACGCAACTGAACACACACTGCTTTCTAGGACATGCAGCTGCTGTAAGACCTGAGATAAAAGACACCAGCCCTAGGAAATAATTCCTTCAGCGTGTATTTGCTACACAAACATCTGCAAATTAAGAGTCACAACTGCACTAAATAGTAACTTGGGTCAACAGTTGGCCATTACATGTCTTAGTAACAGCAAACTCTTTTATTGGTGTCCGATTGCTTGGTATCCAGTAGAAAAGCTCATTTTCATCTTTTAAAAATCCCTGACTTTTCAGTGAAAGATTTCTGTGCTGAGTAAATTACATTTTCAGCACAGAACTACCACTCACACACAGACTTTGTTCTGACTCTTCTGCAACTATGACTGATAAAAATGTTTGTACGTTATACTAAATCACCACCTTTTGACTGTGTTCGCTTATTCTCCTCTCCTGCTTTGCCAAGCTCTAAATAACACCAAGCACAAGTTGTAGAGCCTAACAGTGCAACACTTTGGCCTTTAACCTCAAGAAATGGTGACCGCCTCCGAACATACCATTGGATTGATTTTATCCAAAGAGCTATGAATGAAAGCACTTCCCACACTGCCTGCTAAAACTAACTACATTTTTAGGTGGAACAGACAATTCTTTCACTATTAGACTGATGTTTGGCTCAGGTTGCAGTAACTCCCTGATCAGGCTCCAGGCTGGGACTAGGTTTCACAACTGTTTATTTTTAAGAAAACGTTACTTTGTGAGGCAGGCCTCTCTCTCCCACCCCAGTCTTATAAATCTCAAGAGGGAGGTTTCGACTTGGGATCCACCACTTCTATCTGGCTAGTATGGCTGGGGCATTTCCTCCTTCCAATACCCTCCCGCCTTGCCTTGGAGAGAGGGTGTAGTGGAAAGAATTCTTAAACCTGATGGTTCCTCCTGTCTTCTCTCCTTTGGGGGAAAGTTCAGTGCCGGCTGTGTGATTCTCTTTAAGGAATGTCCCTGGTTGACTCAGGCAAGAACCAGACTTGCTAGGAGACAATAGGCATACTTGTGCCTTCCCCTGACATCATCTCCAAGCACCTAAATGCCATACATGACAACCAGGGGAGGCGGAGTCCCAGAGTCACGCTTGGGAAATGATAGGGGAGCTGTGTGGCCAGGTAAGCTGTACATGGCCAGCTTGTGGAAAGCCCTTCTCCCCTGTAACCTTTCTGTGGGCTCAGATATGTAAAAATAACTGTGGTAATAAGGGGGCCCTTTCATGGCAGTGTAAGCACTTGCCCACCACAGGGTGGTGTGGTAAGACTTAGTGAGTTAGTACTGGTAACGTGCTTTGAGGATGAAAGTGCTAAGTAGCAATTGAGCTGTGGTCAAGTGAAAAATTCTCTAAGTTATAGTAATGTTACCTGGTGATTGACTCAGATCTTTAGCAACAATATTAAGTTCAGCTCCATTAATTTTCTAAAAATCAGATGTTAATTCATACGCAGTGCTGCCAAATAACACAAACTAAAATGTGAAACCTGCGGGAAAGATCAGCCTCATTAAGCAATCCCTCAAAATCATTGGGCTCAATTACCTCGATGAGTTGCACCAGCAGAACCCAGGCTTTGCACCCCTGGGAGCAGAAAGTCCACTCAGATGTAGCAGCAAAGGTTTCCATCTGCAACCCCTTCTCCTCTGGTAGGGGCCCAGAATTAGCTCACATAGTTCCTGAATTGGCTGGGTGTCTACCAGAGATACAGCACATCTCCTGGACAGCTGCCATCTCCTGGGTTACTACGGAATCCCAGATGGAATTTAAAGCCTGAGCATCCCATTGGGTGAAACGTCTTTCCTCATCCTCTGGTGCAACTGCCTCTACGGGGGATGTGGGTATGTGCTGCAATTTGCAATAATGGGAGTGAATCTGGCCCATTTAAGTACACTTCTCCTCAACCTTTGTTAGCAGGCCTTCTTCTTTCAGAAACTGATATTTGCTGGTTTGAATTTACAAGGAGGATATAGTTCCCCACAAATAAGTAGTATCTGTATTAGCTTAAGCATCATTCCACTGCAACGGCTCAGAAAAAGTTGTCAAGCAAACATTTTATTGTCTGACCACATCTCTCTAATGGGCAGTTTCAGATGTTTTAAAACAAGGTTTGATATGACATGATAGGAAATGATCCAAGTTCATGCATAAAACACAACATTAAATACTACAGTCACTAATTTTAATGCTTCCTGAATTGATCAAAATATTTGTAAGAGATACACTAACAGCTCAGTTTATTTCTCTATCCTTTGTTTTTACTGTTATTCTTGGAGAAAAATGTTCTTTTGGAGAGAAGTATGCAGGTGCAGGAGCACGAGCACTGGAACTGCCAAAAGTTACCCTTTAAAGCTACAGAGAGATCATATTTGCCACATCAGATCAAAGCATATAATCTATCTAGAGCAATATCCAGAATTCAGTGTTTCAATGGCAGATGAACACCCCGCTCCTCAAATATACACCTTGTCAAGTGTACAGTGCTGTACACAGGAATAGGAGCTGATTCTTCCCAGAACTTCAGCTTATGCCCTGAACTATGAGATTTGATTACCGTCACTGTTATTTTAATTTGCATAGCTAAGATAGTTACTGATGATGCAGTTATCCAGCTCTTAAAAATCCTGCCACAGTGCATCTTAAAGAATTAAGCTTCAGTTACTTGTTATTTACCAACTCCATATTTTTATACTACTGTAACGCAATTACTGTTGATGGCAGGTCTTTTCTAAATGTAGCTGTACATTAAAATGAGTAAGGAATGAATGAGAGACAATTAAGTGATTTTGTGTAAAATAGTATGTTTGATTTATGTCAACTATCATTACCCTATGATACACAAAGCATCTTCTGGGGAAATAAAAGCAAACAATTTACCATATCATTACAGCTTACTCTTTATGTTGATGAATACTGTATTTAAAGAAGTAATTCTTTTTTATCATCATTTACAGGCTTATCATACATCTGTCATCATACAATTTCAGAAGTTTATCAACCAGCTTCACATTTAAATAATCTCCCTACATTTGAGAGGGAATAAAGCATGGTCATTAACAAAATAAATATGGACAGAATAAAAAGTTAGGGACAATTTAAAAAAACAAACAAACCAACAACCAATCAAATGGGCCCAATCCTCCCTGCTGGATAAAATCCATTGGGTTAGATTGTTCATACCCAACTCATGTGTGTGAGAAGTCATACCCCTGCAGTCCACCATTTACTCCAGTGGGCACAGGATCAGACCCTCAGTGATCACCAATGTAAGGGTTGCACAATCAGGCCTATGATGGATGATGTTATCGAGATCCAGACTGCATACCCTGCTTGGATTACACTATCCCTGTTGTATGCCTAGGCACAGGGGCATGATCCAAAAGTATTGAAAGTCAATAGGAGTTTTACTATTGACCTCTGTTTTCTTTGGATCAGGCCTCAAAGCGAGAAATATGAGAATAGCTATCTGCCATAAATATTTGCTTCCCATATCAACTAAATTCATATTAACTTGTTTTCCTTGAAATAAAAATGCCATTCAAGGTTTGCTTTTAGGGATTTTTGTTTTTAAAAATCTAACAAGTAATAATATTTAAAATGAACCCAAAAAGCAGCATACACTGAAGCCCACTGAAGTTGACCTTTCTTAATTCAAGACACATTTTAATTAAAGTCAGGAAGTCACATATAGCACAAAACACAAGATAAAACCATATCCATTATATATGCTACAATAACACGTTTCTCATGCTTAAATATTTTAGCCAACATTCACCACTAAGAAAGATAATGAAATGTAAAATTGTTAAGTATTTCAGTTATTGCTGTAAATAAAAACAAAACTGACACTGTTTCACCTATTGTACTTCTGGAGTGGAGAGGATGAAACAGTTTAAGATTTCTGCTTATTCTGAGGCACACATCATAAAGTAGGCACAGCAAAACATAGTGATGTTTTTATTATTGTATACACTACCAAACAAGATTTATCCACAGCCTGGAAATTTGCAAAACTGCAGTCAACATTTAAATAGGGTATTTAAAAACAAAAGACAAACAAACAAACCACATCAATACTTTACAAACAAGATGACCCACTCATTAGTAAGGAGAAATGAAGAAAATAATCAAAGCTCAATACATCCCACCAACAATCTGAGAATGAGGAAACTGTATCTCTGGTTAAAGACACACATAAGAAAGAAAGAAAGAAAGAAAGAAAGAAAGAAAGAAAGAAAGAAAGAAAGAATAACTACTAAATAGTAATACACCCAGAGGCTAAACCTGTTTAAAGACTTATTTATTTCCATTCGAGATTTTAATCATAGAGATATCGGCATGTAATGCCAAAGGAAAGTGACTTTTGGTGTGTATCTGAAATATACTGTTCTAACCCAACGGTTGATTTGGTTTGGGTTTTTTTAAAGCATCAGATTTATAGCATGTACAAGACTCTTCTACTTCTGTCTGCATTTTCACTTTTATCCCAATCACTGCCACTGTAGTTCAGTTAAAAATATAAACCAAGCAAAAAGCTGAGCTGGCAAGCTACGGGCCTGATCCAAAACCCACTGAAGTCAACAGAAAGGTTCCTATTGACTTCAGTGGGTTTTGGATCTGGCCCTATGAGCCAGATTTTCTTTTTTCAAATGCTGTATCCGTGTAGAGATTAAACTGGCACATATTTAAAATAGGACAGAACACTCCTAAACCAGACTGTGTAATCGACTGCCTCCACACCCCACAGGATCTCATACCTGCCAGACACACCTGAACCTATTTATTGACCTTTATTGTTTATAGTACTTGATCTAGTCACAGATCTGACTGAGTTCAACTCCCATCCCAAAGAGGTCATACCTGCAAAACAACTACAGATTTGGGTTCATCTCTCACTATGCCCACTCCAAAGAGCCCACCCAGTGATAGGCACCCATGAAACACAGATCTTCCCTGTCTCCCGAAGTCTAAGAGACATGCTGCCCTTCAGCCTTTTGGGGAGCATCTCTCAACCATCTAGATTAATTTTAAAGGCAGGTTTTTAAAGCCTCTCACGTGGTTGAAAAAGGGGTTCTGCTGTGTATGTGAGTCTCACTCCTTTAAAAACTGTACCTCAGTTGCAGCCCTGGAGTCTCTATCTAACCCAGGCTTTGGAGCTGGGGGAAGAGAACATGAAGAATAAACCTGCCAAGTTAGAAATTGAAAAGGTGACATGGGAGAACCCCTTATTGGGAATTTTAACTCTCTCTCCCCCTGGTGGTGATGAATTTTGAGGTGGCAGATTTGGTAAGAGATTTTAAATCTCACTTGCCACCTTTTTAGAAATCTCAGCTCATTCAACTTGTCCCTCACTCACCACACAGCCTGATACACACACACACACACACACACACACAGACCCCCTGTGTCCCACAGGCTCTCCACTGGGGCTGAGGGTGCAAGGGGGAGAAAGGAGTGGAGCCAGGCCATTGTCCTTATTTCTCTGAACAAGTACGGATTCCTCTATTACTCTCTCCCGTCCTTAATACTCTCTCCAGCAGCCCCACACAGCTAATACTATCCTCCCTGAGCCTGAATGGCTATGGCTGCGATTGCTGCCTCACGGTGGTAGGGAAGGGGGGGGAAGAGATTCCCAGTCTCCAATGACAGGATCTCTCTCTCTCTCTGCACCAAAGACACAGGCTCCTTCCCCTCCTCCCACCTGCAGCAGCACAGAGACGCTCGGCGCGTGGCACTTCCCCGGGCAGAGCTCTGCCTGCAGCCTGGGCTCCCTGCAGCACTCACCTCCCTGCGCCTGGCTGCCGGCTCCTGCGTCCCCGCACTGCCCGCTGCAGCCTCGCTCTGCGCGATCACTTCCCCCGCCTGGGCCGCTCATGCGAGCAAGGGGAGGGCGGCAGCGGCAGCGGCAGCGGGGATCTAATCTGAGGGCTGTTTACTAGCCAGCTCTCGCGAGAGCTCAGGGCAGCAGCAGGGAGGGGGGTGAGGACCTGTGACAGCTCTTTGCAGGCGGGAGTCCTCTATTTACCCCCAGCACATGCCGCTGCGCGCACCGCGCCGCCCCTCCGCATGCAGCGGGGCCAGCTGCTCCCCGCTTCCTATGCGCACCTCCCCGGCCCTCCTCCTGGCAGGGGAGCGCCTTGCAGCGGGGGCTGGCTACAAAGTGTCCTCAGCGCTCGGCGACACAGTGTCCGCAGGACAGTGCCCGGGGGCGGGTCGCGTGTGGCAACCCCTCTTAAAGTCACTGTGCGCCCGCTCCTCGGATGGGGAGATTCATCCTGGCGCCCCATTGACCTCCGAAGGGCTACGCTGGTTTACACGAGCTGAGCAGCTGCCCCCCCCTTTCTTTTAAACTCAGCCAACCCCCTCAAAGCTTTTTAACAGCCGCTCGTCTCCGTTGGGCAGCTAGGGGTTCAGTCACGGGCTGGCAAATGTAGAGAGATCTCAAAATTGGGAGGGAGGTGTCAATATTAGGGTTCTTTAAGTAATATTATGCCCACCTTACACCACTGTACATTAGCTTTAGTGGACCAAACTGTGTGGTGACTTACAAGCCCTTCAAGTTCATTAGGGGTCCTGTACACATTAGTGCTCATGAATAAGGATTCATTTAATTGCCTCATTTAAAGTGTCACGGTGTTCATTTATTTTTATCTCATTGTTATTAATGTAGCAAGAGTAATGTGCTAGGCATACTACAAGATATTGTTCATGCACCAGAGATTCTACAGTCCAAGCTGATTGAATACATGGCTCTGCCCATGCACTCAATCAGTCAGTCAGTCTCTGTCTGGACCCAAGAGTCCATCTGTGTGAATCAACATTCAGAAATGTTGTGTTGGGTCTATCTGACATGACAAAAGCCTTAAAAAAAAATCACTGCATTTTGAGCTGGATATGTTTCTGGAGAGGACTGGAAATGGAAAAGCTGCACTTTCTGATTATCAGCAGAGAATGACACCACTCTATCTAGTTGTCGGAGAATGAGTAAATACTAAATTTCAGAAGAATTAGCAAGGGACAAAAAGGCTCTCTCTCCTCAAAAATAAGCAAATACAGAATAGAAGGCTGGTAGATCTGGAGTAGCAGTACTTTCCTAGAGCAGTCCACTGTGGGCAAAAAAGTCTTTTTACATCTTTACAAATGATGGCAAGAAACGGAAAAATAGAAAACACCCCTTTTAGAAAAAAATACTGGATATGGCTATCTATTGTGATCAACTTCCCCTGATTGTCTGGAAGTTTGGATTTCACCCCCTTGTTCCTTAGCTGCTAAACCCCTTTAATGTCATCACCTAAACAAAGTTGGGGTTAGTGTAAAAGATGAGCACCAGCTGAGACAATGAAAGTTGAATGAATATTCACAGCATGATGTTACAGTTCCTGACTTGCTGCTACTGCTGTTCCATTGGGTCCTGCCAGCACAGCAGATGGCAAACACTGAACAGTTGTTTTACCAGTGGAAAATTACTGAGTTTTGGGACAAGGGTGGTGAGGCCTTTTTATTAGGAAGAGGGGGGAAAAAATACTATTAGTCCCTTGCATCATATGTCCATACTCACAAAAGCAAGTAAAGTCTATGTGATCCCTTTCTTATTTTAGAAAAGCAAAAGTGATGCATTATTTATTACTTAAAATACATAGTGAACAAGCCTTGATGAATTTTAATGGTCATGAAAAAAGAAAGGTATTTTAAACAAACTTCTGCATCCAACATCAGCCTGACTCAGAGAAATTATTTACTTCAATTCTACTTTTACCTGCCTTTCAAAACAGTTGTTACACAATTTTCCATTGCAACTCAGGCATGCTTTGTTTTGACTTTGGAATTTCACATTTGCATAAGTGCACCCCCTAGAAGTCCTAGGACCTGATCCTGCACTGGGATTGATTCAACTCCAATTAACTTAAATGGGACTTCTACCATGAGTAAAATTAAGCATGTGGGTATTTGCAGGATCCAAGCCATACGGCAAGCAAGAAAAAGAATATTAAACTCACAAATGCACCACAATGAACCATATAGGAGTCTATCCTGCAAATTCTTAATCATGGAAGTAGGTCCTACTCACATAGATAGGCAGTGTGCAAATTTACAAAGGCACATATGTGGTTATGCCTCATACCCAGTGTCTCACAATTGAATGTTAATACATATCTTGGGCCTGTTCTTGCAAACACTTAAGAAAACGGGTAAGTTTACTCACACGAATAGTCCCAATAACTTCTACATTACTACTCATGTAAGTTTACGTATGCAATTGTTTGCAGGATCACTCCCCTTATTTAGCCAAATAAACCACAAGCTTTTAGGAAGATGTTCTTCTTGTCCCACCTTCTGATCTGAGCCCTGAATACATTAAATAATATATGTATCTTTAAATATATATTGTTTATTTTTGTTATCATTCTATTTCTCTAGATGCCTTTAGCAGACAGTCCAACAAAAATTGTATTATAAATGCACAGTTCTGATCTCTTACGTCCTAGTTTGTACTTTCCTGAGAGCACAGAATTTTTGTTATATTAATGAAATATAGATACAAGGAAACCAGTCTTGTTCATATACACGTAGCCTAGGGAACAAAATTAAATCATTCGTCTAAACAAAATATCGAGGAAATTACTTTAGTCACCTTACAAAGTTTCACCTCATATCCTGGATGTCTTAGCAACTGACAAGAAAAAAAAAATCAATGTTTTGCCAGTTTTAGAAGCAATCCAAATGACATTTTTCCTTTGTAAGTGGGGGGGGGGGGGAAATGCCTCATTAGATGATTGCTGACTTGGCTTCCATTTCTGCAATAGGATTCAAAGGAACATGACATTGTTGTTCCTGGCACAGGTACATCACATTCCTCATGCTGGAGTTTAAGATGCGACAAATGTATTTCTTTTTATAAGTGATTACAAGTTTTATATACTGAAGTTCACTTAAACAACATCTTCTCTCCGAATATTATTCTTCCTGAGTTCTCTTTGGAGAAGATCCTTTGGGGACCCGCTGACGACTTATTTAGTGCATGATCTTTCCCTTAACCTAAAATTTGTTAGGTTTTTTTTTTTTTCTTTCACAATATGGATTATGGTACGGAACATGTTACAAAAACAACTACATTATTATAATGTAGTCTTAAGAAGCTCACGGTTCCTCAGGAAATACAGTCAGCATATGTCTCTTAAAATATTGGAGAGACAGACAGACAGACACTTTTGATTTGGTCTCCCAAATAGACATTAGTGGAATGATGAAAATCTGTATTCAGAAAGAATTTCTTTAATAAAAAAATACCAAATTCTTTAGATAAGAAATATTATTCATAATGAATACAGTTAGTCTTTCAGGGCTCTATGCAGCACTGCCCCTATCCACATGTCTGCACTTGTCTCCTCCTTCTTCATCTCTGCCAACTTCCTTCCTTAACACACTCTACATCTTATGTAGCACCATGTTCTTTCCACATCACCCTCTGCACATGGAACATCCACAAACCACAAGGAACCTCATTCTTTCCCTTACTTAAAAAAAAATTTAAAAAAAATCACTGCTTTCAGCTTGCCTTCCACCTGCAGCCATCTATATGACTTCATGCTCCCAAAATAAAATTTAAAAAGGGAACAAGATCTATGCAAAGAATAAATAACCAAATGATGCAACTTTCTGTTATATCCTGTTCACTGCTCCTCTAATATGTCTATTTTAGTTCCTGAAACCCTTACTCACATGAGTTATCCCACTGAAGATAGTGGCCCCTAGATCTGTGCACAGATCTCCATGTTGTTGCTGGAAAGGGGGGGTCTCCACAGCACCACATCCCCCACTCCAAAACCTACAGAAGTCTCTCCCAAAGGTCCATGAGCCACTTGAAGGAGAACCGGAGATGAGGCTGGCCAGCGGGGAAGAGTATCCATGGCCAGGGAGAGAATATACATTATCCCACTCCTGGGGCCATGGAAAATTAGTCAAAAAAATAATAATACAGCCTCAGGCTGTGACACCTTTACTGAGGAGACTTCCCACTCTCCCACCACCCCCCCTACACACACAGATATCCCAGGGACAGCTGTGATGGCTCCAATGGAGCTGCGCTGCAAGGGAGCTGGTATGAGGAGACTAGAATTAATGCCAATGGATGGGTCATCCATGCAGAGAGCCCTAGCCTGCCACGAATCCCAGGGAGCCAACAGTTCTAGGGGCAGGCCCATGCCCATTTCCATAACGAAACAAACATGACTATGTGGGGGTGGGGGAATCACCGCAGGGGCTGTCTCCTGCACTGGGTGGATCCAACTTAATGCAGCAGTGCCAACCCCAAGAGTTCAAAAACCATGAGTCAGAATCCCCCCCCCCCAAAAAAAAGTAGTAGAAGAAGAAATCATGGTTTCTGGTAAGTGTTCTCATTTTTGAACTTCCGCTGCCCATCCATAATGTGGGAGTGACAATTTCAGGTTGAAAATTCAACCATAGATTCAGATAAAATGTATACACAAACAAATAGGTCTTGGCTTTCCTGTACGCTTGCTCCACAATGTCCCCCTTCCCACCACACACACACACACTTTCTTCCACCCAGCTCTCCAGAGCCCTCCTTACTACCTTGCTCCCACAGCTCTAAGTACCCTGATAGGCTCCAGCATAATATCTACCCTCTTATCTCCAGCTTGCATGCATGGTGCTTCTCCTGGGATCCTACCTTCATTAACACCCCCTCACTGCACTGTGGTGGAGGTGAGGAGGGAAGCAGTCACTGCTGTGCCATGCTGCTCCAGGATTCTCTTCCACACAGAGCACATGGGGAACCCCAGTACTGCAGGTGGCTGCTACAGCACTTAGAGATTAATGAGTCTGCTCCACAGTCTTACCTAACAGCAATATGGCTTTTAGCTGATGCAGTAGAAGCTCATACACTAAGCTCCAGGGGTCCCAGGTTCAATACCGACAACCAGAGTCCGTCAGCATTACAGTTTCACAGCATCCTCTAGTGTATGAAGAAGCAGACTGCAGGCAGGAAATTCCTGAACTGCTGATGTTCTCTTGCAAGACCCCCCCCAAAATCACACTCAAATCATGACACTTGAGACAGTGCTGTAAGTGTTGACACTAATGCCAGTGGGATTAGTCCTATAAATATAAACTTTTAGGTCCTAATCCTGCAAAGAAATCTACCCACATGGACCCTTAAACCAGCACACAGTCCCTTTGACTTCAGTGCATGACAGATCCCTGTGCAGGAGCAGTATCTTAAACTGTAAACTCCTGGAAGCAGGATCCTTGTCATGGGTGTCAATAAAAT
The DNA here is from genome assembly GCF_011386835.1 of Chrysemys picta bellii. Classification (NCBI taxonomy): domain Eukaryota; kingdom Metazoa; phylum Chordata; order Testudines; family Emydidae; genus Chrysemys; species Chrysemys picta. Next base: position 123,093,158 of record NC_088791.1, on the reverse strand, counting down.
GTCATGCATGTCTATGGTGCTGTAGAAATCATAAATCCTGATTCAACAAAGCTTGTTCTTAGGGCTTAGATGAACTGGATCCTTAGCAAGTTGATTAGTCCTCATAAACACCCCATAAACTGTTGTAGGACTTTTTAAATAAAACATTTAAAAATTAAAGCATAAATGGGACTTTAGGGAGATTCTGTGATTCTCCCATCCCCACTTTATAAATATCCTACATCTTGCCTTTTAAATAGAAAGACATATACACTTCCACTGTTGGATTTTGACTAGGCTGTTACTAAACACCTCTCAGTTCTTTGGATGGGCTCTCAACAGCCCCCTCTTAGTTCACAAAGCTTTTATAGTGTACGTCATGCATACACACAGGCCAGATTCACCAAAGCTGACAAATGGAAGTGTTAAGTTGTCCTGCTCTATATCAGCAAGACTGATTGCGTCTCTAAGTATTCATCTCAATGAAGAGCAAATTATGCCTACACCATTGCTTTCAGAGTTATACCTTTAAGTCTATCTAAGGTCTCCATAGGAGCTCTGCTATTAGGAAACATTAAATGGGAAGTGCTCAATCAGTACACTTCCACCTGCCCTCACTATACTCCTGCAAGATCAATACCATCCATTTTTGAGATGGTACGGGCCCTGCTCACCGTTACATACAGATGTCAAAGAAGGCTGACTCATTGAAGTTCAGGGAAGCTGGTACTGTTTGGAAGCTGCCATTTTGTGCTCCAGAATAAAAACTTTGATCTAAAAAGAAAATGTTAGTGAGTTGCAAATCACCCCCCCTCCCCCACTATAAACTGATGCAGGGATGCCCGCCTACACAGTATGAAACAGAACCCAGAGGGAAGCAGAAGCTTTTCCCATTCATCTTGATGGAATTTTAAAATGTTCAGAATTCCATTTCAGAATTGCATTAACTATTTCAATGCTGATCAAAGGACAACAGAAAAGGGACACGCTCAGTTCAAGTTTCTGCAGGTCAAGCACAGCAAAGAGTATAGACAGAATCGTATTAGGAAGATCTGCATAATTCTAAGGAGCATCTTGTTTTGGGTTGTGAGAAGAGCCTGGGAGGATGCCATTCTCTTCTTCTCACCCGGAGATGCAATTAGGAACCCATGCAAGCATTCTTCTCAATGCCAAGCTTGTAAACATAGTGTTGTTCTTTTTACTCTTGGCTGCTGTGCTTTCTGAGATTTTCCCTCATACCAAGAAAATTGACAACAAATTATATAACTAGACCTTTCATTTTTTAATATGCCACAACCACACGCTGGAATATATTGATCCTAGCACAATTACTATCTCCAGGGGAGAAGGAAAAAAGTGATTACAAGCTAACAGAATAGTTACAAACTTTACGCAGCATCAAACTCACTTAGACTACTAATGAAGTAGAGCTGAGAGAGGAAAACAATTCTGTTCTATTTCAGATACATTTTGGGCTTGGATTTTCAAGTGAAAATAAACTGATTAACTAGCACAGCATGCAAAAAAGCAATAAAGGTCTAAAAAAAGACAAGCTGAAGATCTAAAAAAAAAAATAAAAATAAAAATATGGTTTTGAGTCTTAAGATCTACCAAAAGAAGATCTAATGCTTTCCATTTACTGCTACAGATTCATCCCTACAGTGCTCATTGTCACTCTCCATTGTCACTGTACCTTTCAAGAGACATTTGTACTTGTCCATTGACATTTAATAGTACCATTTATATGGGGCAAAAAATCTCCTAGTTTTGCTGAAACTTCATATAGGATACTATGCCCTGCAATAATTACTCCCATGTTAAGGCATTAACAGTTCCAAAAAAGGAAAGAACAAGAAGGCTGGCTCCACAAAGATGTTTACATTAGGGTTATTAGAGGGAAGGATTGTCCAGCCTAGCACACTGACTTAGGCTATGGGAGAACTGGGTTCATTACCCTGCTCTGGACTTCCTGTGTGACCTTGGGCAAGTCACTGAGCCTCTTTGTGCCTTAGTTTCCCCATCTGCAAAATGGGAATTAGGATTATTAGTTACTTGAAAATTTTCCATCTGCCCTATTAAATACAACTCCTACTCCTGCATAGCCACAATGAGGCAGGGCAGAGGTCTACTGAGCAGATCATGTTGCAGGACTGGGATGCTCATTTCCACACTCTAGGCATTATAATGGATGCGCACCCATAAAAATAGGAAACCATTACGCCGGTGAGTAAACAAACTAGAAGACAAACCCAGCCCAAAATAGATTTCTTAGAGAAATTTAAAAGTTTGACCCCACAATATTTTTACTTCTAACTGGAAGAAAATATTTAGCCAGTTGTTCACACAGACAGTATGTATCAAAAGCTGTAAGAATATGGGAACTGTATGGGGAAGCAATTTTTTTAAACTACATTAATTCTTTGATGTACTGGAGGCAGAGGACCTCCATTAACATGAAAACGAGGGAACTCCCCTTGCAATGACAACAGCCAAAAACATGGCTTCGTCAGGTGTAGCTTCTAAGAAATTCACTGGGAGTTTTATTTCCTGAATTTCAGGAGTATGATCCTATGTTAGAATTTTTGTGAACAGTCTCTTTCCAAGTTGACATTTTGATCCTCAGCAATACAGAGGTTGTGTAACAAAGAGAAATAACCATAAAAGGTGTCATCACAGATGCTGCCTGGGGGCGGGGGATCTCTTATGAGGGTATGCTTGAGAATTAGTTTTGGGTGTTTGTTTCTCAGGATGGTTGAGAAAGGTAAATCATCATTAGTTCCCTATTTTTGGGTCCTAAGGAGTGTTTGTGGTCCTCCCCACCCCCTCTGTGAAGGATCTTTAAGGAGTGAGATCAGCTATTTTCCTATTTGCTGTAGCACAAATGATTTGAATGAATGAGCTACTATATACTTACCTTGGCTGATCAGTCCTTTCCTCCTACATTTTTTCTTCTTGTCTTTTTCTTTTCTTATCCTGCAGATCACCTTTCCTCTCCCCAGGATCCTGCTAAGCTTAAGCACATGGGAGTCTTGTAAAAATCTTCCCTCTAAAAAAATCTCCCCATATGTCGGGAACAATATAACGTGAGGCTTTTAAGGCTACTCTTTTTTTTTTGGTTTGGCTCCGTTGTCCAGGAAGTAGGAGAGAGAAATGACAAAGCCCATTGCAAACAGATCTGTGACAGACTTTTGTTTTGTTTGTAAAGTGACTGCAACCTCAGAAGGTGACTCTAAAATCCTCCAATTAAAAAGACTCCTGAACCAAACACAGTTTTGGTTTCATGTACAAATAATAATAATAATAATAATAAAAAATAAAAAAACCACCACCTAAAATTCAGAGAGATGCTAGCTCTCAAGACTCCTTATTTAATTGCTGTTTTTCTTCAAGTTCATCACCAGCTTCATTCCCTCCCTCGCTGCACCCGATCCAAAGCCCACTGGGTCACGCCCATTGCGAGCAAATGAAGGGCCAGGCTGCATTCAGTAAGAGTAAAGTTGTGTGTTTTTCTTTTTAGTGAGCTCATTCTTCTGTCTAGTCCCCCACTCTTGATCCCATCTGTCCTGTCCCCTCCAATCTGCCCCACCCTAGTCCTGTCTCTTCCCCACCCCTGGATCGTTCTCCCAGTCCCATTGTCCATGCTTTACCCAGTCCCAGTCTCCACCCCTCAGGCTTCTCATCCCCATCCCAGTGTCCTTGCCCAGCCAGTCTTAGCTCTCCACTCAGGCTCATTGTCTGAGTTCCCATCTCTCCCTTTTCCTCACCTCCAGTGCCAGTCTCCTTGCTGAGTCACTCCCAGTTCCCCCCCTACCCACCCCAACTCCTTGTTCTCAGACAGCTCCAGTTCCTCATCTACTCTTTTCACGCTCTTCTTCCCCCCGCCCCCCAAACTACTAGGTCTAGTCTCTCTTGCGTGGTTTATCATCCAATCTCAAAAAGAAGAACAGGAGTACTTGTGGCACCTTAGAGACTAACAAATTTATTAGAGCATAAGCTTTCGTGGACTACAGCCCACTTCTTCGGATGCATAAGAAGAAGTGGGCTGTAGTCCACGAAAGCTTATGCTCTAATAAATTTGTTAGTCTCTAAGGTGCCACAAGTACTCCTGTTCTTCTTTTTGCGGATACAGACTAACATGGCTGCTACTCTGAAACATCCAATCTCAGTTGTCCCTCCTCCCCTCCCCAACTCCTTGCCCTGATCTTCCCCACCCCTGATGCTTTGTCCTAGTTTATTTGTCCAGCTGGTCCCAGTTCTTTGATCTAGATCCCAGCTCCTGGCCAGCATCAGTGCCATTCCTCCCTCAAGCGGCTCATGAACCTTTGGGAGAGGCTTCTGTAGGGTTTGGAGTGGGGGGTGTGGTGCTGTGGAGACCCCCTTTCAAGCAACAACATAGAGAGCTGTGCACAGATCTTCAGGCCATGTTCTTCAGTAGAATAACTCATGTGAATCAGGGACTAAAATAGACATATTAGAGGAGCAGAGAACAGGATATAACAGAAAGTTGCATCATTTGGTTTATTTACTCTTTGCATAGATCTTGTTCCCTTTTTTAAATTGTATTTTATTTTGGGAGCATGAAGTCATTATATTGAAAATCTGATTGTGTCCTTATATCACTGGGCTGGAGCATGCTCAGTTGCTCTGTGGGGATGGTGCATATACAGTTTGGCCACTCACAGGAGCTGTGAAGGGCTGCTGCACTTTCAGTCTGGTTGGTAGTAGGAGCTGTGAGAGGACAGAAGCTTCAGGGAATTTAGCTGCTAAAACCTAAGTCATCATTAATGAGCATGTTTGAACTATCTTTTCAAAGGCTTATAACTTGGCCAAATTTGGGTGAATTTTCACAGAACTAGCAAAAGGCACATCCCTGACACAAAGGGACATCCCTTTGCTAAATGTCATGACTCTGCTCCAAATCACAGGGACACTCAAGCTTCTTAAAGGAAAAAAAGTCACCAGAATTTTTCAACATGGGCAAAAGAATGTATTTTTCCCTAACTGCATTCTTGGAAATGGCTGAATAGTTTTGACTGAAATTTTCCAGAAGTAATCAGCCTGAGGCAAACACAAAGCATCTAAAATTTCAGACCAAACTGTTAAAGTATGGCAAAGTAATAAGCCACTGAAAATATGGTCTTATAATGGGAAATGTTGGATAATCTTAATAATAGGCAGTGTTCGCTCTCTCACACACACGCACAAAAAGAACAGCAGCCCTGCTCAGGCCAGGGCAATACGAGCAAACCTTTGAAAAGGAGAGGAGCTAAAAGGAAAGTACTAGACTGGAGGCAGTTTGGCCTAGATCCGCAAAAGGTATTTCGGTTCCTAACTTCCATTGAAATCAAGAGCTGAAGCAGAATTGAGTGTAAGCTTGACCCTTTCACCAACAGAAGTTGGTCCAATAAAAGATATTACCTCACCCACCGTCTCTCTCCAATATCCTGAGACTAACACAGCTACAACACTGCAATTTGAAATCAAAGTAATAAGCCTAAATACCTTTGTGGGTCTGGGCTTTCATGTTGATATTTGGACATACGTATTTTCTCCTTAAAATTAAAACAAAACTGGTAACATAACAATTGACAGAGGTTTTTCAAGTTATTTGCTACTGCTCAATACATTGTTTGGAAGAAGGTTAGTTTAGCTAGCACATTGACGGTGCTGATAAATGAACGGGCTGGGTTAAGGAAATGAAGTGAAAGCTTCTATGTAAAAATGCTTGGAATTTTGCAAAGTTTTCTCCCCCCCCCAAATCACCAAACAGGGATAGAGAGGAGAAGCTTCTTGGCAAGGGAGGGTTAGCTGGAGGCACTTGCTAATCCTGTGCCCAAATTCCCAGCATTTCTTCCATGTAAAAGCAGAGCTGAAAGTAGGTGTGATGGGTGAGACAGCCCTTGTTTCTGGGTCACATGGTTTCATAGAGCTGTCACCAGACCTGAAACAGAATATGTAAATTTTTGTTTTAATGTGCAAGTTCCAGACTTAGAGGGCTTATACTAGCAGACTTAGAGGGATGGAACTTGCTGGTCCCACTATCAGGGAAAAGGGGAGCCACTGCAGGCCAGCCTCATTTACATAAATTATAATGTTGCTTCCCCACATTGCTATTGATTTTACATGGAAGGCACTCAGCTATTATGGTGATGGGCAGCAGTACAAAACCCTAAGATGGATAGTTCCACATTGGGTGTTTTCTTGCTTTTGCTGGAATTTGTCCAGGGACTGTCCTTTTATTCTGTGTTTCTATGGCACCAACCACCAAGGGGACCTGGTCCATGACTGGGACTTCTAGGCACTATGATAATACAAATAACTAATGGTATAAATAGTAATAAATTGTCACCTTGGCTGTACTCATAAAGGGCACAGGAGTTGGGAGAGACATGACCTGGGGTAAGTGGGTTATCCTGACTGCTGGCTCTGTATCCAGTTCCCAGAGTCTACTAGATGTACAAGGAGAGAGCAGGGGGCTCTATCCTAGAGACCAGGAGCTCTGTTCCAGGGAGCAGAGACTCAGTCTAAGAATACTGTTTTGCTCTGGGTTCCCCAGATAGAGATCCTGTACTCTGTGTGGTGTGATTTTGCATAACGGGATCAGAGCTTGTGCAGAGCTGATTTCACAGGGAGTCCTGACCTGACCAGTAATGCAGATCTGCCTGTACAGAAATAGGTCAGGTACCTGCACATCCAAGTGGCTTCTGGCAGTGTGAACCTTTTTGCAGTGCCGCACACAGGCAGGAGAGCCATCCCCCCGACCACCAGTAAGTCTAAGTGGATCCATGAGTGGTGGCTTACGGGGGTAGGGATTGCTTTTTGATTAAAAGTTCTGGACTTCAGCAAGCAAGACAATTAATATACTGGAACTGTACTATGGGCTGTACTCCTCATTTGACAAAAGGAGCAAAACCCAATCAGTGTATGTAATTATGTATCTGGTTATGTTTTCTCTCCCCTCCTGCCCCCAACTCCCAAATAAAAAGATATTTGTGGTTCCATGATCCAAAGGATTCTTGAGTGCTTTTGTGGGGAAGAAACACCTGCAATGGTGACCAAGGAGGTTTGATATTAATTTCTCAGAGCCAGATTCTCATAACCCACCAGGAGTGCTGGAACAGTTTGTATAGTGGGGGTGTTGAGAGCCATTGAACCAACTGTAAACCCTGTATATAATGGAAACCACTTCAAGCCAGGGGGTACGGTAGCACCCCCTGCATCCCTAGTTCCAGCACCTATGTAACCCACTGACCAACAGGAAATATTTAAACCCCCCAAATTGGGTCATTAGTGACCAACAGATGGCTTCAGCATTTGATCACCTAGATATGGAAGAGCAAGATCCTCTTCTGTAATCTCCAGCAAGAGATGCTTTCTTCCCTACCTGCCCTTATGCAAGGTGTTGACTGCAGCCTTTAATGCCTTGAACCTGTCAACCTGAAAAACCATATCTCCCCATATAGTTGTCATGACAGCTGAGATCAGCTGTGTCAATCTGCTGTTGATTTCTAGAATAAATCTTTTTAGGACTGGTGACAAGGCATTCTTCATTGGGGACTCTCACTAATGAAACTTGTTCCCTTGGAGATACTCCAGAGCTGGAGTCTGGTGCTCTTCAGGGCATGGTGCAAGGTGCACTGATTTAGCCAGGCCTTTTACGGACTATCGGAAGGCAGTAATGCGGGGTTTTCTTGCTGCTGGATGCAGCTATTGAGCCACTGTATATGGTTTGTTTGCCTGCCTAAGATGATCACTTTGGTACCTTCAGAATCTACGTATTTGTTTAAATTTGACTGCTACTAGGCATCTAGAAGCGTCACCAAAGGACATAGAGCACATTTTAAAATAAATAGATGTCAAAGCGATGCTCTCAGTGAAATCCCCTGGGTACTTCTCTGAAAGCGTCTCTCTGCCTGTCTGTGTTACCACAATATCTTTAAAAGGAGAGAAGGATGCCTCCAGCTTCTCCACAAAGTCTTGTTGGGGGACACCAGCCAGCATTAACTATCTCCAGTTCCTCACTCTAGAACAATGGTTCTCAATCTATTTACCATTGTGGGCTGCATGTGCAGCTCATTGTGTTATGTGGGCCACATCCGCACAATAGATATACTACCTGTATGGCCCTGAGAATGTCATATGGGCTGCAGCTATGTGCTGATTGGGCCACAGGTTGAGAACCACTGCTCTAGAAGAATCGATGCCAAGTTGGATTAGCGTCCTGTCACCCCTTTGGCTAGTTGGCTGGGACACATTGTTCATCTGAATCAAAGTTAACACTAATGTTGTTCTCTTTTAAAAACAGAGTGTCTTTATAAGCGTATTCTCTGCTTGGCCTCCACTTTCTATACCGAATTCCAAGCCATGAAATTCACAGGCTACTGGTCACAGGAACTTAGCTTACCCTGTCAGAGAAAGAACTAACTACCTCATAAACAGCCATCTCCCATTAGTACAGAACTGAATAGGAGAAAAATAGATGAGCCAATGCAAATCACATACCAGTAACCAGACAACCAGAAGTACTATGATGTGGCACTAATAAGTCCAAGAGGATAAGGCTAGGTCCTTCAGTCTTTACAGGTCAAGTGGATGTATCAGTTTATTAAATAATAGTTGAATGGTAACTCATTACTAGAGCAACTTCATGCTTCAAACTACCACATCAGCTCTAGAGGTTTTCACCCACCTACTGGGTGCATGAAAAACACTTAATAAAATTTGTTTGGGGGTAATGTGACTGAGACTTTGTGGTCTTGTTTTTAATTGCCATCTTCCCGCCCCCCCCCCCATTATGGTCAGGGCCATATAAACTTATTTCGACCCAAGCAGATAGACACCCCAGAGCTAGAAATGGTCAAATCCAGTCAGAGTTGTATATTTTAAAAGCAGCCATGTTAGTCTCCCAAGCTTTAAATAAGCTATATGCCTGGGGATAGCTAGGCATGGCATGGATGCCATGTCTTGATGCAGTAGTTAACATAGAGAATTTTTCACTTGACCAGAGCTCAAAGAGCCAGGAGGTGTGTGCTGATGTCAATGAGGTCAAGGCACAAAACAGAAATAAAAGCAACAAAATTGCACATGATTACAGCCTTTATTTCCCTGTGGAAGTTTCTTCCACACAGGTCATTTTAAAGACATCTCCAAACTGGCCTGATTTCTCTTGGGAGAGGATACCGTTAAATAGCAAGTCACCCTTAGGTTACAGGAGTGGTCAAGAGTTAAGGCTGTTTTAGAATCAAAGCCACAAAATCCAATTTCATAAGATACCTCTTCTTTAACATTTTAGAGACAGTCCATCTGAACAAGCCAGCCATAAACAGGAAAAAACACACCAACAAAAAAATCAATGCTTCTGGAATCTAAAGGAAAATCCTTCCATAAAGGTGTGGTTAAGGAAGCATCAGGAGACTCAGGTGATGGAATTCATTACTGACAAAATAAGACATTTTGGGGACATATGTTAAGAGAAGGGGTTCTGTCTGAATGAAGCAATTCAACAAAGATTATCCCATTTGTCTATTTGCAAATCAGGCTCAATCCCATACTACTGAAGTCAATTGAAGTTTTTTCTAATCTACTTCCTTCACAAAGGATCAGACAGACCCTTAAGACCATTCTATTTCTGTCTTGTGCAATGAAATATTTGATGACTAGACAGTGAACTTTCCGATTGTGTGTTTTACAACTTCAAGGAAGTAATATTGAAGTCAGATTCTGTGTCATTTACTGTAGACTAAAACAAGATAACAGTTTAGCTGTATCCTTTTAGTAAATATAGTTTCCCACCACAATATGTTGTATCTGTTCCACGAAATTTTATCTTACTATTCATGGGGGAAAAGAAGATTCTTTGGGCATCGATCATATTGGTTGGTCAGTTTATGTTTTAATGGCAATGTTTTTAATTTAAAATATTCATAACGAATATGTTATAAGAGAAAAATAAATAATTGGCACTTTTGCGAAAAAGGATAAAGTTGGAAGGAAGAACCACATAAATTCATGTTTTGTTCTAATGGGGTATTACAAACAGCCAAGAGAGTTAAAAAAAATAGAAATAGTTGGCAGTGTTCTTTTAACTTAAAAAATTTGCATAACTAAACCTTACACCAAAGCTGGTTATGCTAGCATATGCCTGTCCTTGGGCCAAGATTCATTTAATGTTAACAAAAATTTCTTTTTGGTATTGTGTCCTAAATGTGGAGCAAAAAATTAATGATGGTTTGAATTATTTGCAAAACCTGGTTACTTTATGTAAGATGTTAATGAGAACAATTAAGTGAAGAAATTATCTACTCTGACCTAATTAGCCTTGCTCATGGAACTTTCTCCCTAGCACACTGGCCTCCAGGCTGTGAGCGCAGAACCCACTGTTGACATACAGACTAAGTCAGCTGTTCTTGCCAAATTATGCAGCTCACAGCAAAAAAAAAAAAGAAAAAAAAAAGTCACATTGCACACAGAGCAGGCTCCAAGCGTGTGTCAGCTGAGAAACAAATTTACCACATCCTCTCAGAACTCCATGCCCTACATACAACACCAAAGGTGGCAGTGTGAATACTTTGGCTTGAATCAATGGATTTTTTTCTCCAGTGGGAGTCAGCCTGGATTCTCAGTGCGGAGTTACTATCTGAAAAGAAAGGACCCCGTAGAAGAACAATATATAAATTCAAAAAGAGATTTTCTTCAAACTTCCCTTACATCATTCATCTCTGGGCTGAGAACAGACAGGAGAATTTTCAGCCCCATTGCAAATTTTTGTGCCAGCAAAGTGAATGAGGGGTGTGAGGGCAGGAAATAAAACCGGGCTTAGAATGGAGTGCCTCCTGCAACGGTAACTACAGAGTCAATACCGTGACTCCATAATCAATAATTATAACCTACTCCCTCCATTTTTGTCCCCCACATTTAAAGAGGATGCAAAGGATGCATTGCTTTCAATTATTTTTTGTTTATGTGCTGCCTATTACTCATTGAACACTTTGCAAATATTTAGGATAGATGATCCTTGCTCAGAGGACAGGTTAGGGGAAGGAAAACAACTATATGCAATTTATATGCATGTCAACTCTAATCACATTCATAGCCCAGCAAAAAGGCGCTCTTTAAGACATACTTAACTGTGGAAAGATATGTTTCAGAGTAGCAGCCGTGTTAGTCTGTATCCGCAAAAAGAACAGGAGTACTTGTGACACCTTAGGCCTGGTCCACACTAACACCCCATTTCGAACTAAGGTACGCAAATTCAGCTACGTTATTAACGTAGCTGAATTCGAAGTACCTTAGTTCGAACTTACCGCGGGTCCAGACGCGGCAGGCAGGCTCCCCCGTCGATGCTGCGTACTCCTCTCGCCGAGCTGGAGTACCGGCGTCGACGGCGAGCACTTCCGGGATCGATTTATTGCGTATAGACAAGATGCGATAAATCGATCCCAGAAGATTGATTGCTTACCGCCGGACCCGGAGGTAAGTGTAGACCTACCCTTAGAGACTAACAAATTTATTTGAGCATAAGCTTTCGTGGGCTACAGCCTACTTCATCGGATACATAGAATGGAACCTATATTGAGGAGATATATATACACATACAGAGAGCATGAAAAGGTGGGAGTTGTCTTACCAACTTAGGCTTGAATAGAGACTGGGAATGGCTGAGCCATTACAAACATTGAATCTATCTCCCCATGTAAGTATTCTCACACTTCTTATCAAACTGTCTGTACTGGGCTATCTTGATTATCACTTCAAAAGTTTTTTCCTCTTACTTAATTGGCCTCTCAGAGTTGGTAAGACAACTCCCACCTTTTCATATTCTCTGTATGTGTATATATATCTCCTCAATATATGTTCCATTCTATGCATCCGAAGAAGTGGGCTGTAGCCCATGAAAGCTTATGCTCAAATAAATTTGTTAGTCTCTAAGGTGCCACAAGTACTCCTGTTCTTTTTGTGGAAAGATATGTAGCTAGAGTCTGCACATATGTTTAGAAGGTACAATGGCTAGCAACAGGGCTGGCTCTGGCTTTTATGCCGCCCTAGGCAAAAAAGCCACCTGCCCCCACCCCCCTCCGCCGCGCGGCAGGGGAGGGCGCCGAGCCCGCCGTGGCTTCGCTCTCCCTGGCGGCCAGAGCACTGGGGGCAGGGCAGAGAGCCCGGCCGGGGCTCTCCCCGGCGGCCAGAGCGCCGGGGGGGAGGGTGGAGAGCCCGGCCGGGGCCCCGCTCTCCCCGACCAGCTGGAGCACTGGGGGGAGGGCGGCGAGCCCACTGCGGCTCCGTTCTCCCCGGTGGCCGGAGCGCCGTGGGGAGGACGGCGAGCCCAGTCACAGCCCCGCTCTCGGCCGGAGCTCCCCACCGCACCGCCCCCCTCCAGGCGCCGCCCCAAGCACATGGTTGGTGGGCTGGTGCCTGGAGCCGGCCCTGCCTAGCAAGATCTTTGATGGACGTTAATGGAAGGAGATTCCTTTCTCTTAGCATAGGAATTATATAAATCATTACTTCCTCGTTGGCCAACTGAAATGCAGGATTCCCCAAAGTTCTAAAACCTTCTTATTTGGTTCTATGTCATGAGATGCAGTTCCAAAGATCAAGTAACATAGAATGGATTGCAAGAAGATTATTTCACCTGCTCATAGTTATTCTAGCCAAGATGATTTCTGATTAAAAATGTACAGGAGGGAACAAAAGCCACAGGAAGCCACAAAGGTACTAGACACATTTGGAGGAAAATTGATTAAGGAGATTTGTTCACGCTTGAAAAAAGTTAATTGAGGGAAGGGGTCACTTTAATCTGGGAACTCATGCAAATTGAATGATGAACCTAGTAAATGGTATTTACCCTAACATTAAGTGCAGGTTTGTTATTGAAATACTCAAGTGGTACAAAGACCACATCCCCACATTTGGTCTTACTCATGGGGAGATGGGATTTCCTGACATTGGGCCAGGTCGCAGCTTTAATCCACAGAGATATCTCACACTGCCAGAGCGCCTCTGTGAATAACTAATACAGAATTCTTCTCAGAGCTCTGGCCACCTCAAGCTGGAACAAGACACACTCCTGCCCTTTCGTGGCATACATTGGGCTCTCCTTCCCCCTCCCTCCCCACCATACTGACCATTGTCCTCCTTGGTGGGAATTATTTCATAAAGATACAACCACAGGTTTGGGGCCTGAGCTGAGAGGTGCAGAGCACCCAGAAACTCCCACTGAGGTTGATGAAAAGTTACATTCAATTAAAAGTGGCTTAGCAAATCTCAGGATCAGGTCCTAACAAGTGACTTACCTAGCATCACTCAGGCTACGTCTACCCTGGAGCTGAAATGTGTGATTTCCAGTTCAAGTATACATACTTGAACTAGTTTGATCAGAACTAGCTCACAAAAAATTTGGTGCAATGGTGGTGGCGGCATGAGCAGTAGGATGAGCTAGCCGCCCAAGTACAGTACCATCCAAGACCCTTAGTATGTATTTGAGGTGCTAGCCCCTCTTGCTGATCATGCCATCATGACTACACGCTGTTATTTTTAGCATGCTAGCTTAATCAGAGCTAGCACAGGTATGTCTCCTCAGTCCTCAGCTCCAGTGTAGCTGTACCCACACTGACTGTGGCAGGGGCAGGCCTGGGAAAAGAATCCAGACGTCCTGACTACCAATCTACATGCCATCAGTGGTGCTCAGTCTTTTCCATACCATGATCCCGTATTACACGACACTACAAATGAATACATAGAGTTAAATATTTGATCTTGCTCACGGCCTTTTTGCTAAAATTTAGGAACCGTCATGTGTGTTCAGTCAAGCTCTGAGTGACTCGATCTCCTGTGGGAACAGTACTGACCATATTTTGGGAAACGCATATAGCGGTTATGGATTTTTGGCTAATCCTATTGGTGTCATACATCAGCAACCAAGAAATGCAAGCCTCCAGTAAGTTTGATTTGCACAGTGACTAGAGATCATTTGGGTGAACTCTGAACTTCACATAGCAATTCATCACAGAATATTTTATGGTGCCTTAATGTAGCCAGTGTATTTGTGTAATTTGCTCAGTTATGTTCTCTAGAAAGTGGGGGGAGGGGAGAGGGGAGGTGAAATGGTTTGAAATGAAATATGCATTCTCCACTACAGTTTCTCCAAAAGATGCAATGTAGCATCCTGCCCAGTAAGGGGTTTTCCCAGACAATCTGCATAGCATTGTTTCCTGCAGTGAAGGACTTACATGAAAACAGCATTATTCAGCTCTCTCTGCTGTTGTCTCTATGTGAAATATAGGTAATTTGCTAATTGTTCTCAAAACTAGAAACAGGCCTGAATCACAAACTGCAGTTTACAAATTTGGATCTAAATATCCCCAAAACTCAGATGTGTTCAGACGTATTGTTCTTGGTCAAGTTCATCTCAATTTGAAATGAGAAGGCAATGAGATGAGACTCAGGGAAGAGGAGTTGGTGTAAGAGCAGATTAGTACATTCTAAATAAGACAGAGGATAAAAAGGAGAGGACTTCAGAATGGCAGGACTATCATTACTGCTTGAAGAGGCAGCACAGTAAAGTGGTTACAGCAGGGGACTGGAAGTCAAGACTTTTATTCTATCCCTGACTCATTACGTGACCTTGGGCAAGTTGCTTAGCCCTATCTCTGCCTCAATTTGCCTACATTAACGTACATATAATACTCATAATTAAGGATAAGCTTTAGTCATGGAGGTCACGGATTCCGTGACTTCAAAGAACCACTATGACTTCTTTGGCTTCAGACCCCACATCACAATGGTGGAAGTTGGAGCGGTCAGCTACTGTGGTGGGAAGCTGGAGCTGTCAGTCGTCCCATCCTGTGGGGCTTGGGCTTCAGTCCCTGTGCCCGCCTGGTGGTCAGCGCCCCCCCCCCCCCTTATTTTTAGTAAAAGTCACAGACTAATTTTTGTTTATTGCAAACATGGCCATGACTTTTACTAAAAGTATCTGTAACAAAATCTTAACTTTACTCATAATACCTCACAAGGGTATTCCTTTCCAGTTAAAGTTTCTTATCAGTCAGAAGGCAGTGAATTCCTTGGCAGATTCCTTAGTGCTTTAGCAAAGTCACCAGATTACCTTACTTCAGGAGCATTAAACAAAATAGGATACCAATGTACATACATCATACTCTATCACAAGTGTCTCCAAAACAGAAAATGCCTCCCTTATTAGTGAAAATGAAACTCATCCAAATCCCCTGGAGAGAATTTTAGAGTGGGATGTGTTGATCTGGGCTTTCGATTGAAGTCTCTCTCCTTTTGGTAGTTTTTGCACTAGTCATAGAACTGGAAGGCACCTCTTGGGACATCAAATCCCGTCTCCTACTGTCACAGGCAACCTTGTCATATAATCACTTTCATGACTTTATCACAAAGGTACCTAAACATACATCCACTTCAGGAAAAGGTTGAGAAATTTCCCATACATTTTTATAACCAAATAAAGGACTAGAACTATGGTTACAATCGTAGGTGAAACAGGATAAATTAATATCTTTCTGAAGTGGACTCTTGGTAAGCAGGAAATAATCCCTAGAGTCCCACCTAATAGGAATGTGTGACCTGTGATAACACTAGAGGAAATACCTGTTTGTCAAAAACCCCAAACATGACATCAGCAGCCTGGGTTGTTGGGCCCAGGATATTAGAGAGACAAGGTGGGTGAGGTAATATATAAAAGCGATTGCCTCACCCACCTTGTTTCTCTTATCAGCCCGGGACAGGCATTTGTGACTGCCAAAGGTTTGTGCTGCAGGAAGGCACACCAATAAATTCTCCTGTCACCTTGTCACTAACTTTAATGAGAGAAGGATTATAAGTCCATTAATGGCTGTTAGCCAGGATGGGTAAGGAATGGTGTCCCTAGCCTGTTTGTCAGAGGGTGGAGATGGATGGCAGGAGAGAGATCACTTGATCATTACCTGTTAGGTTCACTCCCTCTGGGGCACCTGGCATTAACCACTGACGGTAGACAGGATACTGGGCTAGATGGACCTTTGGTCTGACCCAGTACGGCCGTTCTTATGTTCTAAGGATCAGGCCCATTTTCTAGTCAGAATGGTGCTCCAAAAGAAGGCCTGTGGTAGAATTACAGATATTAGATATGGGAATAGCCTATTAGGAATAACAACGTTTCACAGCCCTTGGAAATGGCAGGTGAGAGGATTAGTTAATATTTGTAAAGCATGTTGAAGATAAAAGCACTAAGTAAGTATTAAGTAGTAATATTCTTTTCTAAGTGGATTATAGGTATTTGCCTGCGTGATCAGCCAAATTTTCTACCATAACCAAACTTTACTGAAACTAATTTTAAATACTTTTATTGCCTTCCCAATATTGTGTAAATATTTTATAGCTAATGCAGTCACCTTGTGAAGAATCCCAGGCCACATATGTCAAGGCTACCATAATAGCATAAACACCATACTACCATAACTGGTCCAAGGTTATAGTAACCCACCCATAGCACAGAAGTCAGGAATGGCAAATACCTCTTAGATCATCTTGTGCATTCCCTTGTCAGTGATTATTTTCTATTGCTTTATCCAGTCTAGGGTAAAATATCACACACTATGTGACTTTTGTCTTTCCTTTAGAGATGCATCTACTGTCTAATATAACTAAACTGCCTATTAAAAATGTTTCCTGCTTTTCAGTCTACATTTTCCTTTGCTTAATTTAGTCCATAACTGCTTATTTCCCCTGGGATTACTGTAAACAATTCACCTCCCTCCTAATGTTTACTCAGATACTCAGAGACAGTGGTCAAATTCCCCTTACTTGCATTCCAGAAAGTCTGAAAGTCCCCTTCTAAAAGCAGTGGCCGCAGAAGAAGTGTGGTCTTTGTTACAGATTCTTCACTGCTCCCTCACCCACATTCAGTAAAGGATTGAGAAAGATTCCATTCCAAAGAACATCCCCAGGGGAGAAAAAAAATTGGTATTCCTAAGGTACAATTAAGATATTTCTGCCCTAAGTTTACACCATAAGCAGGGAGGGAGGGGGAAGGGAAGAAATAAACCTAGCTTTTTCCCCTGCTTGAAAGTTACCTCTAAGTGAGATTTATGTATTTAGTAATCTCATCTAGGCTGCTGTAAGTGTGTGTGTGTGTGTGTGTGTGTGTGTGTGTGTGTGTGTGTGTGTGTGTGTGATTCTGTTTCTAATGCAACCCAGTGGGAATTTCCAGAGGAAGACAGATCTGAGAGAACAGTAGTAGTTACCTCTGAGAGTTAGTATCAATACAGAGGTCATAGTAATACACTGTTAGAGCACTGTGTTTTCTGCCATATAAGTGCTGAGGGGTGGAAGATGCATGATGTAATGATACCAAAAAACCCACACACAACTGCTGTGATTGCAATATTTAAGATGAGGAAGGAATTTACATTGCTTGTTCATATTCACAACTCCTCAGCCTGTCTCCCTTAGCCTTCCCAGTGTTAGAAAGGATGAAGAACTTTAGATTTAGAGTGTTTTACGGTCTATATTGTATACTCCATTGGACAGGGGCCAGGTCTTCTTCTGTTTCTTGTACAGAGATTCAGGACTGGTAGTGCTTAACTTATTTACATTTTATTAAATAAGTTTAGTGCAGTAGATCCCAATTTCAGAGTAACAAGAAGAAGTGGGAGCTATTTATTAAATTTGTTCTTCTTGGCTTGGGAAAGCTATTTTCTAGGTAAACAATTTCCCAGCAATTTTACTACTCAGGAAAAAAAAAAGCGCACTGATTGAATCACACAGTAAGAATAAGTAAATCATGCACATTCCCAACTAGAGAGAGAAACAACTATAATTTTAAAAGCTTAAACATTTATATAGGGACAGTTCATCTGCGGGTGTAAGTTGTCAATTGCTGATCTACTAGTCAAAAATGCTGTGTGCACCCTTCATGAAGCTGGGACCCAAATAAGGTTTCAGTCAGTGTTTTCCACCCCCTCATAACCTAAGCAGCAGAAACTCTGCCAGTCTGAGCTTCATATAATCTATGCAAAAGTCAGGTGGTAAGGAAGGTAACAGCTCTTTACTGCTGTAGGCTAGAAATGAAAAAGCAAGGAGAGGCTCCATATCTCAAACAAACCACCACCACCACAACATAAAACTGAGCCCAAACACAGCCAGTGGTCTTAGAGAACCTGTGCTTTTTTATTAAGCATTAACTGAACATCAGACTTTTAATCTGAGGGTCCAGGCAGGGTTCTAGTCCCTGTTCAGAGAATAGCTGGAAAGCAAGGATAGTCCAGTGCTTAGTGCACAAGCCTGGGCCGGGGCAGACCTGGGTTGAATTCCTGTTCCATAACTCACATCATGTGTCATCTTGGGCAACTTGCTTAGGCAGACATCTTCAAAGCTATTAGGTACCCAACTCTCATTGATTTCAATGGGATTTGGGTGTCTAAGTAACGGAAGATCAGGGCCTCCATTCCCCACTCCCATCTGTAAAATGGGATCATAGTACTCCCCTATCTCACAGGGGTGATGTGTAAATAACTATATAAAAAGTTGTGGTACTGGGAACATTTTAAGTATCATAGAGACAATGGAGCTACTTTATTTGTTATTGTATTTGGGAAACAAAATACAAAAGATTAAGCTTTTAAAACTTTCAGTTCATATCACTGCATCCTTATTTATGCTTTCGTGAGCTCCTATAAGATCTTAATCTCTTTCCAAAAGTTAGTAAATTTAGATATGGAAAGATAAAATTAAGAATTCTTCCTTAACATAAGTTTTAACTTTTTATGAGCTACTGCTTGCCTACATGAAAAAGTGGCATCGATTTAACTAAAGGTGAGCTTTAACTACATTGGTTTAAAACTGGTGCAATAGGCTGACTGGACACTTATTTCACTTTTAGCCAGGTTTATTTCAGTTTATTTTAACTAGATTATGAATCAGTTTAAACTAAACTGAATTAAGCCACCCTTAAACTGAATGAAGAGTGTCTACAAAAGCATTTGTACCAGTTTAAGTCAGTTGGAAAACTGACTTAAGCTAAATCGGTGCAACTTGCTCACGTAGATAAGGCCATAGTTAAAGTCCATAGTACTTCATACATTGGTTCTCAGAAGTGGATACATGACTTAGTGCTGTGCTCTACCCACTGAGTCAGGAGATCTGGATACTATTCCTAGCTACGATACTGGGTCTGCATGACCATGGGCAAATCACTCAGCATCTCTGGGACTCAGTTTTCCACTCTCAAAAATGGGGATAATGATCTTTTCCCATTTTCAAGGAGTGAGAACTAAAGTCTGTAAAGTGTTTAGAGATTCTTGGATGGATAGAGCTATAGAAGTGCAATGCATTGTTGGGAAGGTGTGGGGGGAAGTCTACTCTTCTAGATACGTTTTTGTGTCTCAGCTACTTTTCCCCTCGCCTAGAGAAGTAAGAGTCCTATGTTTGTGACATCTAGGCCGTTGGCCTGGGAGTGTGTGAGTTTCCAAATTTGGTCTGAAGACTTCACTTTTAGAGCTGTTCAAAATTAAAACTTAGCAAAATGTGTCCGTTTATGGGTTTATTGCCAATTTGGACCTTAGCTCAGGTATGCCAAATGTTCACCTTTCAAGCCAGTCTGAGTCCATTTTCAATGAACCTTCACCACTTATGGTTTCACATGAAAAGAATGAAAAAACAAATAAATCTCAAAACCAAGCAAAACTTCGGCTTGCGTATACAAGGATTTGTGTGTGCAAGTATTTATTTGCATGTTTGGGTCCATTTTTTTGTGTGTGTTTCCAGGTGCAACTTAAATGACTATCTGAAGTTTGGCCATAGATGTGTATCTATCACACTCTTGCAATCTCGTTAACATAGCAGGGAAAGTGTAGCAGGGAGAGGCAAGTACAAATGACCCTACTGGGGGTCAGACATATTAGACAGAGTTCACACAATGCATTCCAGGGCATGATGTCTTCAAACATTTTTTTAAAAGAATATACAGGGAGCAACTGGAGGGCTTGTTTACTGAGTACTTTGTCTTTACAATCATTTTAAACAGGAAAAAAATGCACTTCATGAACCCATCCTTCAGAATATGGGTCAAATTCACTGCAGGCAATGGAGTTGTTCTCCTTTACATCAGCAGTGAGTTTGTCTCACAGTAGAAACGAAGGAAAATGGCCTTAAATGGATCTATTCCTTTTCTGGCAGCAGGGAGTCAGAATAGATTAGGACTTTTGACTAGAGAAAAGTCTGATGGTGCCCTAGTGCCAGATTCTGCCTCGATTTCCCTGTCTATGCTCCACAGATGGAGTACCTCCTTGCCCGACCCAATAAGGCTGTCTAGAGTGTGCAAGGCAGGTGAATGGATTATATTGCAATTCAGGAATGAAATGGATTGCACCAGCAAGGTGGGGAGGAAGGAGATTGGGCTGTTTCATTGGTGGGGGGAGTCATCAGCTGGAAGGAGAGAAGGCAGGCATACTAAGGGTCAGACATTTGTGCCCACATTTTTACATAGCCAAAAAACTGTTATTAAATATTTATCAAAAGAAAGGAAAGCACATCTTTCAGCACTTTCTGGGCTGTTTGGAATTTCGTCTTTGTTTTTCAGTAACAGGACTGAACAAGCCAAAGTCAGTTTTGTCTTGCAAAATACCTTGGAGCAAATGTGCACTTCAACCACTCCTATATTTTATATATATAAAACCCCACAGGTAAATAAAGGTGGGTCAGGGATTGATTCTGCAAACCATTACTTAAGTGAGTAGCTTTTGCCCATGTGTATAGTATCGACGGTGCTTGGCTCCAGTTAAATAACTGAAAGCTGCTTGAGGCTGCAGATCAAGGTACATTTATAGTTCAAACAACATTTGATGAGAAATGTTTCATATAAAGACACTAGTACCCACCCTGGTTCTAGCCAGTCAGCAGAGGCCAGGTAGCTTAACAAAGAGGTTCAGCTACAGGAAAATAAGGTTGATTAGAAGCCTAGATTTTTCCAGCTTGAAGGCCCGTGAACAGACTTTGTTAGCCTCTTGTCAGCCATAAAAGAAGGGTCTGCCCAGCTGTAACAGATAGTGAGAAAAGGATCAGCCAGCTGAAGAACAAAGCTTCCACACCATTTGATGGCTGGTTCTCAAATATTTCCTCACCAAGGGAAATACAGGAGATCAGATTAGATGATCTAATGAACCCTTCTGGCCTTAAAAAAAAAAAACTATCAATGGATATTGCCTCTAGGGGATCTATTTTTCATGGCCTGCTTTTGGGGCAGCGATGCTACCCTGGGCGGGAGGAAACAGCCAGGGTCACCATGCAACAGCAGCCTTTGCAAGCCAATGTTCTCTCCAAGGGGACATGGCTGCCTGCTGAAAGCCACTATTTTTTCAGCTTAATGGTTGTGGATTACTAATGGTTCTGGGGCCCCCATTCTTTCTCCACTTTTCATCCTCTGTAGTTCAAGCATCTGTGTGCACAACGGGCGAGATAAAGGAGTCAGCCTTCATCCCTGAAATCACTGTAGTGTAATACAGGGTGACATGTCATATGATAACCAAATTCAGCAAATATACAAATAGAAAAGAGCCTAAATGGCTGGATCCGAGACAGTACAGCAGAACTTCAGAGTTATGAACACCAAAGTTACTAACTGACCAGTCAACCACACACCTCATTTGTAACTGGAAGTACACAATCAGGCAGCAGCAGAGACAACAACAACAACAAAAAAGGGAAAAAGTTTTGACAAGCTAAGAAAACTGTTTCTGTGCTTGTTTAATTTAAGATGGTTAAAAGCAGCATTTTTCTTCTGCATAGTAACGTTTCAAAGCTGTATTAAGTCAATATTCAGTTGTAAGCTTTTGAAAGAACCACCATAACATTTTGTTCAGTGTTATGAACCACCGACATTCCCAAGGTGTTCGTAATTCTGAGGTTCTACTGTAGGACATTCAAGGATGCTCTCATCAGTACTTTCACTTACAGATGCTGCCCGCTTCAAAGAATTCCACCTCCCTGATCACCACAATGACACTGCAAACGCAAGGTGTCTGCCAGCATCGATCAAAAGCGAGTGCCAAATGCCATTATTGAAGACAACAATCACTGGGCATACTTAGATGGCCAAAATTTTCAGAATGGCTCAGCACCCATAACTGTGGCCAGGTATTCAAAAGAGCTCAGCATGTTGAGTGTGCATTGGGAGCGGAGCTCTTTTGAAGATAGGTCATAGGCATCACTATGGGAACAGCAGGATGAGGAGTACTTTTGAAAATCTGGCCTCAGTTGTGGGCGCTGAGCACATGAATATCTGTCCCTGAGCACTGTTGAAAATCTGGCCCAGTTTATGCACAGCCAGAAGAACTAACAGAACCTAAAATGGAAGTTCAGGTTGTCCATATTTAGTCCAGGCCTGCCAAGACCGGCCCACCTGAAATGGGCATGTCTTGCCTATTTAGAACATTTCTGTCAGGGCTCTGGGGACGTGGGTCGATGTGGTGGGCTGGGCTTCAAGGGACTCAACAATGCAGTCTAAGTTCAGTCTAGAGAATCAAAGCCAGGAGCAGCAGTCTGTAGCAGTGTCACACGATAGGATCAGGCTGGAGTTGAGGTCAATGAGCCACATCAGGTCAGAGCCAAGTGAATCAGCTGAAGTAGGATGAGTGGAACAGAGGCAGGGTGAGAAGTCAGGAGTGGACTATGAGCAAGGCCAGGTATGAGGAGCAGGGCTGGGGTCATGAACCAGGAGCAAAGCAAGGTATCAGGAGCACACAGAAAGATCTGTTTGCAGCACCAAGCTGGGATCCACCTAGTTGCAGACAGCCTCACAGTGTTCCCTCTAAGTCAGGGGTGGGCAAACTTTTTGGCCTGAGGGCCACATCTGGGTATGGAAATTGTATGGCGGGCCATGAATGCTCACGAAATTGGGGATTGGGGTGCGGGAGGGGGTGAGAGCTCCAACTGGGGGTGTGGGCTCTGGGGTGGGGCCAGAAATGAGGAGTTCAGGATGCAGGAGGGGGCTTTGGGCGGGGGCAGGGGTGATGGCTCTGGCTGGGAGTGCAGGCTCTGGGGTGGGGCTGAGGATGAGGGGTTGCGGTGCAGGAGGGTGCTTCAGGCTGGGACTGAGGGGTTCGGAGGGTGGGAGGGAGACCAGGGATGGTGCAGGGGATTGGAGCAGGCTCTGGGGAGTGCTTACCTCAAGCAGCTCCCAGAAGCAGCGGCATGTCCACCCTCCGGCTCCTACATGGAGGCACAGCCAGGCAGCTCTGCATACTGCCCCGTCCGCAGGTGCCACCCCTGCAGCTCCCATTGGCTGTGGTTCCCAGTCAATGGGAGCTGCGAGGGCAGTGCTTGAGATGGGAGCAGTGTGTGGAGCCCCCTGGCTGCCCCTATGCATAGGAACAGGAGGGGGGGACATGCTGCTGCTTCTGAGAGCCACTTGGAGCAGGGCGAGCCCCCGACCCCACTCCCCAGCTGGTGCTCGAGGGCCGGATTAAAATGTCTGGAGGGCCGGATGTGGCTCCTGGGCCGTAGTTTGCTCACCCCTGCTCTAGGTCTTAAACAGTGTTCCTGGCCTGGGCCAATCAAGGAACGCGGTAGACTCTGCCAATCACGACCTACGAAAGCAGGCAATCCAGTGGTTCTTGAACCTATAGGGCTCATATGCTGCTGTTCCCTCCTTTGCCAGAGCTGTCAGGTGATGATGTGGGCACAGCAACTGTTCTGGAGCCAGTAGACCTGGGCTCCAGGGCCTCATTTCCCCACCAGTGTCCTCTAAGCTCTTGCTAACACACTAGCTCTCTCTGCTACCCACTACCAAGCACAGCCATTCTGTCCTGCTTCAAGGTAGATTTCTTCTTTTTTTCCACATGTGGTCAGAGTGAGGAGCGGAGCACAGATAAGAGAAGAGGTTGTCTACGTGGGAAACAGAAGACATCTAAATAAAACCAAGGGGATGAGGACACCAGCTCATTGTTTCTTGAGGGCATCCAGAATGCTGCTGACAAAAGTAAAACCCACCTAGTCACTGACCATCTAACAAACCAAAAGCAGCAAATGAAGAAGCCAGCTGGTGGATCTAGCTGAGTGGGTAGACAGGCTAGTGTAGAAGGAATAGTTCTGAGAACCTGAGAGGACCAGATGATCAGAAAGCCATTGAGGTTCAACGACAGTAGGTGCTCACAGATGTCCAATGAGAGGCAGAACAATCCTCCTATCTGGCAGTGCCAGGGTTTCCAGGGGTCTCCATAATAGACATCACTACCTTGGAGTTATTTATGTGTATCTGCTTGTGGTTATTATTTTTGGTTGGTATTGTGATTTATTTTCATTTGATTTAGAAATAAGGGTGGGGGGTGGAGGGAATACAACAGTAACCATCACAATCAGTGGATACTGACCCCTGTCCTGTGACAGGGGCATTAACCTTGGCCCTGTCAGGATATAAAAGGTCACTCTCTCCTACCAGCACTTGTGTCTCACCTACTGAGGGGAAGGAGCAGCGCTAACCACATGGAGGTGGGCAGCACGCCCACACCACTAGCAGAGACGTAGGGTCATGAGGAACATGGGCAGGTTGAATAGGAGCAAAGAAGAAAGGGTTGGGGAGAAGGAGAAACCGCTCCCTCAAGTACCATAGAATCATAGAAGTGTAGGACTGGAAGGGACGTTGAGAGAGGTCTTCAGTCCACTGCACTCAAGGCAGGACTAAGTATTATCTAGATCAGGGGTCAGCAACCTTTCAGAAGTGGTGTGCCGAGTCTTCATTTATTCACTGTAACGTAAGGTTTCGCGTCCAGTAATACATTTTAATGTTTTTAGAAGGTCTCTTTCTATAAGTCTATAATATATAACTAAACTATAGTTGTATGTAAAGTAAATAAGGGTTTTAAAATGTTGAAGAAGCTTCATTTAAAATTAAATTAAAATGCAGAGCCCCCCCCAGACCGGTGGCCAGGACCCAGACAGTGTGAGTGCCACTGAAAATCAGCTCATGTGCCGCCTTCAGCACACGTGCCATAGGTTGCCTACCCCTGATCTAGACCATCCCTGACAGGTGTTTGTCTAACCTGCTCTTAAAAATCTCCACAACTTTTCTAGGCAATTTATTCCAGTGCTTAACCACTCTGACAGTTAGGAAGTTTTTCCTAATGTCCAACCTAAACCACCCTGGAGGCAATTTAAGCCCATTACTTCTTGTCCTATCTTCAGCGGTGAAAAAACAAATTTTTCGTCCCTTCGCTTGTAGCAAGCTTTTATGTACTTGAAAACTGTTTTGTCCCTGCTCAGTTTCTCTTCTCCAGACTAAATTTCCCTCTGTTTACCTCTAACTGGAATTTACCAGCTGCATTTTGTATAGTAGGAAATGAGTGACATGATCATGAGATCTGGCCAGAAACTAGAATTCCCATTCCGTGGAAATTCTTTAAAAAAAAAAAAAAAGAAAAGAAAGTCATACGACATGTTCCAAGAAACAGACTGAAAAATTTAATCTTGAAGTTTCCTGCAAAATGGAAACCCCAAAGAGAGCCTGGGCTCCCAGGGCATCCAGTCTATGAGCTCCCTGTCAGGCTGCAGGCAGGCCACTGAAGAGTCAGGCGGGTTTCCAATTGAAACCAGCATTAGGTAGGGTTCTGTCACATTTCCTGTCCTGCCTGACTTCCATGGGGATTTCTCTGACATCAGCACATTCCCACATCATGTGGGAATTTCAACAGCTTGACATTTTCTGATGGAAAAATGATGCCTCGGCCATTTCCAACTAGCTCTAATTATCATACAGTAGTGAGAGGTTTTCAGTTATAGTGGCCAGTAACATCTCTAATCAACTGTTTAACATCACGGAGAAAGCAGCTGCACAGACAATAGAAGGTGGAAGTTTGTTAGTGTGAAAAGTTCAGCTGTTCAGGTTTGAGAATGCTAATGTTGATCTATTTTGTTTATTTTCTTGACAATTAATGGCCAGACTAATTGTTGTTTTTGCCCGGTTATAGACAAAACCATCTGTTGCTACAGTAAATCAGAATATATTACTGCAAAGCTGACAAATAAATGTGGACAATGAAAAAGATCCATGTTCTGCCCAGGAACAAGAGACTGCATTACATTACTGCATAGGGCAATCTGAATGGGTGATAAACCACACAGATTGTGAGACATGAAGGCACACACCAGCTCCAGACACAACAGATAGTGAGTAAGAAATACGTAGTGTAGGCAATTTCAGACTTCGCTAGAACAGCTGGTCTTTGTTGCTGAAAGAATCAGTGCTGTCAAATCACAGTGAAGCCCAAGGAAGGGTATAGTTAGTGACTGTAACAAGTAATCAACAGATAAATGCCACATGGGGCTTCTAAGTAGCAGCCAGCACCTAATGGATGCCACAGACCAATATATATTTCATGCTCATAAGTGACATTAGGTAAATCTGGCTTGGCAGCAGGAATAAATAGGTTTAAAACAAGAGTGGCACAGTTAAGATGCCACAGTGAGACATCAGTAGATATTTAATGATGACGCCTTGCCCCTAGTAGCAGTCTGATCCTGAGGAGACCTCAGTAAGACAGTGGGCCAGATTCTCAGCTGATGTAAATCAACATAGCGCTATAAAAATCAATCAGCTGAGAATTTGGCCCATAAACTTCAATTGGACACTGGAGTTACAGCTACTGAGCACCTCCCCCGCTCAGGCCCCATAGAATCAAAGTGGTCCATCTCAGGGGCTGTATATTAACCATCTGCCTCTTGCGCACATGCAATCCTTGCCACTCTATGTGACAATAGTGAGTGAGACAACAATACTGTGGCTGCATTCTGCTGATATGTCAAAGGAGGTCTCAGTTTCAGTTATATGCATGTTTAGAGGACTCAGAGAGCATGTGAGCAGAGGTTGCATACTGATGCATGTCTAGGGTCTATACATCTGAACCATGTACATGCTATGTGTTACATAGTATGTATGAGACATAGCTAGAGTCACATGGTAAATAATAATCTTACAATTAAGTAATAATTCTACGATGTGCAACATCTAATAAATCAAAAGAAGTCTGACATTAGTTTACGTTGCTTACACTGGTGAGCTGCTCACACACATTTCTGAGGTAATCAGCGAGAAGACTGAAACTTAAGATGTGTCAACATATCCACAGTAATGAGATACAGGTGATTAAGCACAACTTCCAAGGAGAGGATTCGTTGCTTATTTTATCACATTATACTTAATGAGCTTGGATGTCTGCTTCTGTAATCATGCACTATGGTCCTGTGATGAGAACACATGGTGCATTGTGTATCAGGTAGGTATTCACTGTTGTACTAATCAAAGGGAAATGACAGCCAGCAGAAAAATACATCTGAAAGTTCATCAGCATGCAGTAACTACATCACTATTGTCTCCCCACCATGTAGAATTGGAGTGCTCTTGGGGGAGGAACTGTGGGGCTTGTCCCCTGTGGAAGTCTGTCAAACCCTGGCTTTCTTAGTCTCAAAGAATGATGCAAGGCTAATTTTTTCCCCTGGATGTCTTTACCAGATGTGCCGAAACTAAAGCACCATTCTCTTTTCCTGTTGTTAGAGTAGATAATAGGATAATTGGGAAAAGGAAGGTTCGTATTTTAGCTATAGCATAGTGCAGTATTAATTATTATTAACAATTAATAATACATGCAGTATATAGTCAAAAGCCAGGATCTGAATCTAAACTCCTTCAGATTTCAAGATTCAGCCAGAGGCGTTTTGAATTCAAACTCTGCAGCCAAACCCATCTCAGTTATTTTGGTTTAGGGTCAGATCCAAAACAAGGAGGAGCAAGTTCTACCAGCTGGATCTGGCCCAAGACAGCAGAAACCTGGTGACCACAACTGATCACATGAATTTTCCACCATAACAGGGCTGACATCTCATGAGAACACCCCAGAAGATTTTGGTGTTGAATTCAAACTCAGCCCACCTGTAAAAGACAGCTGTCATGAAATAGCCAGCTGTGGTATAGGTGTCTAGGACAAATATGAATAGCAATAGTTGACTCAAGATTTATTGCTGCAGACATCTCAAAGGAGGCATCTTCCCTGTGGATGAATCAGACTTGTCCAGTCAGGCCCACGGCACTATTACACTATTTCCCCACATACCCTCACCTTGCTAATACCTTAAAGATACCATAAATACAAAAGCAGCAGGATTTATTCCATTCATAGAAACAAGGGAAGCAAAATGTAAGACATGCAGATATATCTTATTAGCTTCATCTAAAGCAACTCATTGTGGGGCCTAGATTAATGGTTCTCTACGCTGTCTGCCCGAGGGCCAGCAGCCAGGCAATACCCACCACCTACAGCTGTTGTCTACAAAGACACAGCTGACAGCAGCTTGTGACTTGCTGTTCTGTTGCTCTGATCAAGCTGTTTTGAGGCTGACTGAATCTGTGTCACTGCATGCCGTGAATATACCACTTGGTTTGACTGATAAGTTGTGGTCACAATTGAGCAGCCTACAGCTGACAATTTATACCTACCAATGTGACGTAATCTCCATGGACACACTACTGAGCTCTGTGCCAGTCTATAGGCTGATACACACACACACACACGATTGGTTTCTGATTATTCCTGTAAGGATAAAGCCACTCACATGAATATACCATGACATTTATGCAACATGGTCTTCCAGCCACCTTCCACTGGACTACCTAGAAGGTATAGTCACAGAACACTGATTATGTCATATTGCATCAGGAACCACGAATGCCTCACTGTTTTAGCAGCATCCTTGCCCCTGCTGCCCTCTCCACTGAGCTGCCATTCCTGAAACTTCTCCCATCCTGTATCTATTCGGATGTACACCCCTTGAAGACATCAGTGCCATCTCTATGTTGCAGTTGTATTTTAATGTTTGAGTAGGATTGCTACTGCATGCCTCAATTTTGGCATCACTTTTATAGTTTCCCTACTTAGTCCATCTGAAAGCTGGGAACAGAAATTAAGTTGCTGGGTCCTTCCCCTCATTGGTGAAAACTACATTTAGCGTCTGGTACAAAACAGAGGTGAAGTCTCTGCCTCCTTTTCACCACTCTTAAGGTCAGTTTGCACAGTGCTTTGACAATATGAAAGTGCCATGCATCATTTGTTAGAAGTACACACGTCACCAGCAGTCACTGCTAGCACAGGGCCATGTAGCACTCAGAGCTGACAGCCACTGTTTGCTCTCTCTACTGCATCCACCCTTATGACATTTGGGCATATGAGAGAAATTAAAAACAATTATTACAAATCAGACTGCACCCAATACATATCAGTGGCTCCCAGGCTGGATCCCAGGGTGAATGAACAATGTTGCTTTGTCCCAAAACAATGGTAGTGGAGGTCCCTGCTGACCGACTGGCTGGCTATAGTACTGAAAGGTAATGAACACATTTAAGATCCTGAATAATCTACTCCTCTAAATACATGATACCACTCTGCCTTGGGCATCATTGTCCCCTCCAATGAGCCTCTTGGTGCTTTACCAGGGCATACGTGATGCTGATTAACATACAGTAGGTTTGCATAGCGAGTGTTTACATGGGTTGGGCTTTGGAGCTGTGATGTACAATAAATGGCTGCCATAATCTGTTATGAATGAGTAAATAAGGCTTGCCTCATGCAGGGTGTGGTCATATTGACAATATAGCTGCATGTATAGCTTCAGGACAAAGGGCGCTCTTGTAACAACTGTGTGTAACAGTATATTTGGCAGTTTGAGGTGATAGCATGCGTCCACATGAAGGGACACTAGTGGCAGTGTAACAGATGTGATCCCGCAGCGAGGGTGCGGGATGATAGCAGTACAGGCTCCTGCATATGCCTTTGACAAATGTATTGCATAGGGCCTACGCCAAGTGTGATTGTCTTGAGCCACCTATCCTGGCTCTTGTATTCTTATCAGTGCTTATCTGTAGATCGCTATTTACAGTAGGCCAGCTTGTCAATTAAGTAACATGCAATATCGTGGCTACAACTATGTACATTAACTGAAAGGAGAGGCCATCCGCTGTCCAGTCACTGCACTTTTAACTGTAAAGTTGGCTCCCTGCAACTTCTATGGTGTGTTTCAATTCAGATACAGGTAGTTAGAGAGTGGGGCTGGGATCTTAAAAGAAGCCTTAGGCAGGTAGGTCAAATCCCACAAAGCACCTTAAGTGGAAACTACCTACACAAAGTCAATGTCATTGGGGCACCTACCTGCCTTAGGCTCCACTGAAGCGCCCAGCTTGAGTCACTGTGTTCCTCTTCTAGCCTGCAAATCCAGGGTGTGATCTTTGTGTAGGTCATCTTTGGCCATACATTACAACAGTTTTTTAGACTTATAGCCATGCCACTCAGAACCTCCAGTAGGTTTGCAGCCATCAGCCATGCTTCTTGAAGGAGGTCAGCATTAGCTCCAGGGTAGCACTTCCTCCTCTCTTCCAAACACTTTTAAAATGGAGTTCTATTAATAGAAACCAACCTCAATCACAATGAGTTACCACCACAATATTACATGTGTACACACGCAAATCCAAACCCAAAATCCTGTTACGCTTTCCCCTGTCCCCTTGCTCTGTAAGCCCATTATAGGTCCTTTTACCTGGGTTGATTCATACACAAGGCCCTATACTACATCAACCCGCACTCCACAGCTCTTGCATTGTTGAGATTTAGGCCCACCTGTAACATCTCTATAAAATGAATTTCCTGTTGCTGATGCTACTTTGCCTGTGTATTGCCACTGTTGGTCATGGCTCCAGTTCAAAAGGATTCTTTCCCTCAGCCTGTTTTCCAGGTGAAATTAACAAAGAGGACAAGTGTGTGCAGCCAAAGACTTTGTCCAGAGTGCAATGAGCTTTGCTTTGCTTCCCCCCAGCTTATACGTCCTCATTTCTACAAGGACAGATTGAGCCTAGTACTAACTAACCCAGATGCTGCAGTGACACTGACATTTCTGTCTTAGTAAAATGATCTAATTCACCTCAGCTGGGGTGATGCAATCATACATCCCACCTGGACAAGTTTCTTGATTCCTTGCACTGAAGCGAGTGGCCTTTGTTCTACTCAGAGAGGAAGACTCTTAACCCTCTCTCTTCCAGCTTCTAGAGGGAGTCTCCTGCCTGCACTAGAACACAGGAACTGGCTGGCTAATGCTCTCAGCGTCCCGCCTTCAGCCTTTCATTCCCAATAAAGAAAAGGAACAAAAATGAAAACTCTAAGTTCACACAGTTTTAAAAGGAAGTCAAATCTTCTTATAGTCAGTAAGCATCTCATGACACATAACTTTTCGTGTGCCCTTTGATATAAAAATAAGGTCTGTGATTTTAAAAATCCCGCCTGCTGTGAGTAGGGTTGCTCTGCTTCAGCTGCTTGTCTTGTTTTCCACAACTTTGTTTTGGCTGACCTTTTATTGGTTCCATTGTGCAATGAAGAATCGTACTCAGATTTCCTTAACAAAATGGGCAATGTTTATTTAGCACACAGAAGGTGACTATCGCAGGGAGGGGTAGAGATCATAACAGCCAGTCAAAACCATTTAGACACTAGCATTCTTCTCCCAGGCAGTTATACAAACCTCTGTCTCCAGACTTAACCATAGGTGCAGGCTAGAACATTATTAGCAACAATATGGGCAACTGACTTCACCCCTGTGCCCCTGTTTCTCCTCCCACCCTTTGTCTCTGGGTAGGCTCTCTGGGACAGGAACTACTATTTGTTTGCACATTGTCTAGTACAATGGGGCCCTGCTCTCAGTTGGGGCCTCTTGGCACTGCCATAATGTTACTAATGTTAGAAAGATGTCATCTATTTCCAGGCACTTCTAGACAACAGGAAATGACACTTGGTGCTGTAGTTGACCCATCAGTGATCATTAACTTTTTTATACACAGCAGGCTCCATTGCATAAATGCAAGAAGACAAGTGTACAAATCTAGAGAACAACCAATGAGAGTAATAGTCATTAAAACATCAAAGCGGATAATAATTGCAGGGCAGCTCATCCTATAGATCTGACTGACTTAATGTATTGTGGAGTTTTTAAAATTTCCCTACCCAACATTTGTCAGAAGAATACTGCTGCTGTGGGGCTTAGCTCTGTATGAAGGAAGCCTTTATGGTTTAGGCTGCTTTGCACTGTGTTGGTGATCCAAGACATATTTAAAACCAGTGACTGGGGAAAATCCCTGGGTGGGACAAATCCAGCCACCCTTTGCGAAACCCTGCTGTAGGGGATAAGACTGGATGTAGCTGGAGTGCTGCTTCACTCTGGGAATTTCTGGGCTGCTGTATGTGAAGGTGGCCCAGTTTAGGATCTGGCCTATAGCAAGTATCAGTGTATGAAACGAAGGATTTATCTGCAGCTATGCTCATTAGGATTAAAACTCCAGGGCTATCAATCAGACTAGTGCTCAGAACTTCCATTGCCTCTTCCATATAAGGATCTTGAAGCTCTGTTTAACTATTAAGTTTAATAACACCCTTGTGAAGTAAGTGGGAAATCTACAGATTTCTATCACTGGCCCCTGGAATGTAGTAACGTTCGGTGTGGAATACAGTAGAAGTTTAACAGTGCACTGCAGTGCTTTGCAACCATTTAGGACAGGAAGTGAAGAATACGATATTAATTTGAAACTGGGAGTGGGGATTTGCATGGACAATGAATTACCTGATCTGGAATTTAGCCAAGACATCATGATGAACACCCTTTTCCTTATGGACATTACCACAGGATTTGTAAAAGCTGCAAGCAGTCAGTACCCCCCTTCTAAGTCTCATCCAAAGGAAGGGCCCTGCGGCAGCACAGAACTCTAGAACGCCATACCGGACTATTGATTCTATTCAGACTGAGACGTTAAGAATGCCAGCTGCTGAGTCACCCACCCCACTTCTTGTTGCATGGAGGTAATTCTTGTCAGTCTCCCATCCAACCTCCCCCCCGCAACCAACCAAACCAGCCCTTTCACCCCCTTCTACAGACCAGCCCTGCTTTGCTTGTGAAAACCATTGGGATCGTCTCATACCTTAACGTGAAGAAGCTTTTTCCCAGCGCATGGTATTACACAATTAGACACATTTACGGCATTTTACAGTCTCTTTTTATGCATCTATCATTGGCCAGAATCCAAAACAGGGTAGCAGGTAGATGGACCGTTGGAACTGCCATTCTGGAACAGATCAATATAAATGAATCCGCTGCTGGACCCTTTTCCTTAGAAAGCTATCCTTTGAGTAATGATTTCTCATTGCAACTTACTCATGCAGTGGTATTGCTTTAATAAATCATGAGGACATCAGGACACTGATAATGGGACCAGGTTAATGCATTGTCAAGGGAGGCCCTGTGCGAAACAGGCAGCCAGCTGAGAACGAATAGAGTTAGGATTGAATCAATTTAATTATATTCCAGATAACATGCTAGTGCCAGAATGCTCTTCATCACCACTTTTAAAATCCATACAAAATGAGCATTCTGACTTCTTCACCAATCTCATGGTCTGATTAACGTGGCTCAAACAAGAAGTCACAGTGGCGGCTTCATTTAGTTTCTTGTCAAATCATTTGGTGGGTTGGAAAAGACTTAGTCTTGCTACTGATTTACTTTCTATTGCACAACCTACAAGCTTCATGAAACAAAATGAGTATTTCCTGTGTGCCTGATCCCCAGTCCAGTGAACTAAATGGAGACCCTTTGCATTGACCTAAATAGGGTTTGGATCATATTCATTCCCTTCTGCTAGAACAAGATGCATCAACCTTCACCTCCTAAGGTAGAGATTAAAAAAGCTATATTGGGGCAGACAGATAGCTTGGAAGGGAGATGAGGAGGAAATTCTTTTCTGCAGCCCATTCTCATTTTTCTTTCTCACTGGCATGTATCCATTTAAAGCTCAGTAGTTGAGAGCCTGTCAACAAAAGGTTCAGTCATCAATAAGTGATGATATTACTGTGCATTGTATAACAGATGGTTCTGCTTTTGCTGAGTTCTGACTCTGAAATGAACAATGCTTGAGAAAGAAAAAATACTTTGAAGAGTCCAGGATAACATGAACATTCCATGAAATCTGAGACCCTGAATTAGATTGTATCAGGTTGCCAAAAAGCAGAGAAGTTCATGGAACAAGGAAGATGTATCCTTCCTCCTCTCCTCCACTCTCTCTTCTTTCTCCTCATTTCTTTTGTTCCTTAAACAATATCAATTGGTACTAATATGGTTAAACGACTGGCATACACCACCCCATGTTTGTACCACTCCCTTTTGGGAGACTGCCTCTGTAACAGTATAAAATAATCGGGCTGGTTTTAAAACAGGAGGAAATTAGTGAGATTATTAACATGAAGAGAGTGTTTCAGATTCAACAGTGATGGAAACAATATAAAAAGACAGATAATTATATTTGAATACTGTTTTTTTCCCTTTGTATTAAGAGATCACAATATGTGTTGCTAGTTACATAGCCACTCTGATAGGTGGCTAATTTGCTTGTGTTCTTAGTTAGTACATACCAGGAGACAGATTGCAATGTGGGAGAGGGGTTGTAATAGATTAAAGGAGGCACATTTTAGGATAGATTAGTAATTGTCTATTGCAATAGCTCCTGGAAGCCTCAGTCATGGGCCAGGAACCCACTGCACTAGGTACTGTACAAACAGACTAAAAAAGACAAGCGTGAGCCAGATTTTGTGCTCAAAAACTTACGAACAACTCCCACTGATTTTAATGGAAACTGTAGGCGCCTATCTGGGGGAAGATCTTGTCCCTGTTAATGTTGTGCAAGCCGCTTGTGGTTTTACACTGTGCCTGACCAGGAAGAAAGACTTTCTGTACCTTAGTAGAATGGCAGCAATTCAGACAGGATCACTCAGTTGAGCGGCATAGTGTATTAATCAATGTTGGTATAGTAACTTGATATTCTCAGATGAAAGCCACTGCAGACATTCAAAGTGCTAGGGTACCTGGCAGGAAGAGGTGTAATTTTTAGAGGAACATTTTCTTCTTTTCTTTTTAACCGTTATACTGCTGGCTCTCTGCAGTTCTGTGGAGTACAGGGCTGCTCTTTGATGTGCTGACGTACCACTGAAATGCCAGCTTTTCAAAAAGGATGACCCCATGGGTCAGTGCTGAAGGGCCAATCTACCCAGTTTACCAGGAACCTTAGTCAGCAGAAAAACAATTGAAGGACTTGTATAAGTGACATCTTTAGTAGGGTCAGATCAGACCATCAATCAGAAGCATTTTCTCTCTTTTCTTAACCCACAAGAGTCTTCTAGAGGAGTTACCGCAGTACCAGAGACTTATGCACCTTAACATTTTACAAAAGCTCTTCTTTGGTCATCAGACTCGAGCAGGCACTTCTAATTCTTCAGGGAACGCTCAACCGAGCAAAACAATGATGTCAGACTTCTTCTATGCCACATTTTCCCTTCTTGAGGACTGACTGCAGTCTTCCATTGCATTGAAAGCAAGGCAGAAGAGAATAGCTTACAATAATAGTCTGTCACTTTTACAGTGCTTTCTATCCAGGTCATCTTTCCTTCTCAAAGAGTTTTACAGCTATAGTTGAATTCAGCCTCACAGCCACCTCGAAAAGGTGGGTAAATAACATGTTCTATTTTAGAGATGAGAAAACTGATACAGAGCAATTAAGTGATTTGTCCAAGATCACACAGAAAGTCCATAGCAGAAATAGGACCAAGACCCAGTTTTTAATTACTCTTAGGCCATATCTACACTGCTCCACAGTTTGGACTACGGGGGTGTGAATAGCAGTGTGCACACCTGACCAAAGTACTGCTCTGTAACTCCCCCGTGTGGATGCTGCTGGTGCAAACTAAAAGGTTCCTATTGCATTAATGTAGTCCACTTCAGCCAGGATTGTATTCATACAAAGTAGCAACATATTAGTTTGCACCTGCAGCACCCAGGGGAGTTACAGTGCAGCACTGTGGTACACCAGGCTATTCACACCCCCACAGTCTGAACTGCAGGGCAGTGTGGACACACCCTGAGTCATGTAATGTAGCCCCAAGTCTATTCCCCCTGACTCCCAATGCCTGTGTCAGACCAGTAGAGTGCTAGTGGGCAACAGAGGGAGTCACAAAGGACACACCTCTAGATGGGATTGTCAAAATAATTGGAGTTCCCTTGCCTGAGTTGGGGTCCATTCCAGAGGGAAAACAATCTAGTCCA
Organism: Chrysemys picta bellii; assembly: GCF_011386835.1. Classification (NCBI taxonomy): domain Eukaryota; kingdom Metazoa; phylum Chordata; order Testudines; family Emydidae; genus Chrysemys; species Chrysemys picta. Next base: position 123,057,020 of record NC_088791.1, on the reverse strand, counting down.
AATCAAGCCCTGCCCTTTCATCAGGGAGACAAGGAAAGTTTCTTTAACTAACTGGGAAAAAAAACAACAGTTTTCCATTTCCCCAAGGGTACACTTACCTCCCTAGCCTCAGGACCCCCACTACTCTTTAGAAGTATGTAGTCCACTGATCAGACTAGCTATTGCTGAGGTCTACTGCCTCCCATTTATATCCTGTACTCTCTGGATTATTAACTGCAGCTGCCTCCCTCCAGGTCTGACACTTCTAGACAGTGTTGCAAGTTGAAGCCTGTTTTCTAGCTATTTTGTGTACTTATATGGCATCACCATAGTATCCCTCACAATCTTTAATGTATTTATTCTCACAATACCTCTGTGAGGTGGGGCAGGGCTATTATTCCTATTTTACAGATGGGAAGACGCAAGGCTTGCAGCTGTGAGAATTAGAGATTGAACCCAGCCTCCCAAATCCTAAACTAGTGACCTAATCATTGGAACATGTTTCCTCTCCTGCTCTGTCTCCAGGACAGACTATTAGCCCCTTCCTGTCCTGGCCCAATATGGAATTTGTACAACCCATCCGATTCCTGTTCAGATGTTCTCTGCCAAATTTTATAACTTGATTTTGCCAGATGAAAGAGATCACTGCACCAGTATTGCACAGTGTTCTGGACCTCAGGAAGTTTCTGGCAAACCACATGAATAAACTGACCATAGTCTAAAAAGGCTCACTTCTCCCACTTCCATTTCAGGAGAGTCAATGAGAGCCCTCGGATCCCCACCATGCACAATGATTCTACCTGAACTGTCATGTGTTAATTTTCAAACCTGCAGCAAGCATGACTGACAAAAAACAGTATTCTGTTCAGAACTGGTTTTACTGGTTTTCCTATTTTAAATACAACTGTGACCTTTGACTGAGAGACTCTTGCAACATACAATTATATGGAAGTGAAAACAGTCTTGCAGCCTCTCAGATTGTTTCCCGTTGTTTTTGTGTTCACCAGACTTGTACAGTTGGTAAAGTATCTCTGTGACATGTTCTGATGCCTAACAGCCATCTTCTATTCCTCCCTTGAGTTTCTCATCTGTTAGGCCTGGTCCCCACTAACCCCCCACTTCGGACTAAGGTACGCAAATTCAGCTACGTTAATAACGTAGCTGAATTCGAAGTACCTTAGTCCGAACTTACCGCGGGTCCAGACGCAGCAGGGAGGCTCCCCCGTCGATGCCGCGTACTCCTCTCGCCGAGCTGGAGTACCGGCGTCGACGGCGAGCACTTCCGGGATCGATCCCAGAACATCGATTGCCTGCCGCCGGACCCTCCGGTAAGTGAAGATGTACCCTTAGAGGCAGCATTCTAGCGGGGAGGGATAGCTCAGTGGTTTGAGCATTGGCCTGCTAAACCCTGGGTTGTGAATTCAGTCCTCAAGGGGGCCATTTAGGGATATGGGGCAAAAATCTGTTGGATGATTTAATTGGGGATTGGTCCTGCTTTGAGCAGGGGATTGGACTAAATGATCTCCTGAGGTCCCTAATATTCTATGAAATTTTCTGGTGGCCTCAGAGTGCAGCCACCAACTCTTGCTGGTGGCCGCTCTGACAATTTTCCCTAAAATACTTAATTAACTTTAAGAAAATACATATGCACATACACCTGTCCAAATCATTGTAATGTATTTATGGTGGATTTTTTTTTGTAGATTCAATAATAAAAATAATGTACAGTTGTCTCTATTCTTTACTGGACCTAAACAGAATAGAAACACAAATAAGGTGCTGTGCACATTCTTGGCTTTTTGCTTTTGCTTTTTTTACAATTTGCTAGCTACTAAGTCTGCTGTGAAAAGTGATATTAACAAACATACAGATATCACTTTTCACAGCAGATTTACTCAGTCCCGGCAAGCCTGGGGGCAAATTAAGCCCTGGATGGGGAGGTGGGTACGGAGGCAATGGGGACCAGTGGCGATGGTGGACTGGGGGAGGCAGCAGAGGCCAGGGTGATGAGGACGGTGAGCTCAGGTCCAGAGCCTGCCATCTTGTAGCCAGGGAACAGAGCCTGAAGCCCCATGGCTGGAGCCTGCTACCCACCACCCAAGGGCTGAAGCCCGACCCCACAGCTCCCAGAAAGGTGAGGAACTCACTGGCTGCCTGCTCCTCCAGTTTGTGTGTCTCAAGAGGGGGGAGGGCCTGACCACTGCTGATAGCCCTGGAAGAGGATCTGTTGATTTGCACCCCTCACTCTCCCATCACTGCCCAGGAGGCTGTTACCACAAGAAAAGCCCCTTGTGGATGCAGCAGCCACGGTGGATGCATCTGAGAAACACTTAATCATCTGCTTTGACAATGACAGTGTATGCAAACATGTGATGGGAATAGGAGTGTAGCCAGAACTTATTTCAGATGTGCAGAAAATTATTTTGGCTTATTCTCTTTTATAATGACTGTAAGTCATTACCATCACCTGCCTCTTCAGTGGCCTATGGGAAAAATGAACTGCTGGTTCAATGCATCTTCTAATGGACACCATGAAAATCCCCACCATAAATGGCATTAAATTAAATTATATTATTGGAGATATCCTATCTCCTAGAGCTAGAAGGGACCTTGAAAGGTCATCAAGTCCAGCCCCCTGCCTTCACTAGCAGGACCAAGTACTGATTTTGCCCCAGATCCCTAAGTGGCCCCCTCAAGGATTGAACTCACAACCCTGGGTTTAGCAGGTCAATGCTCAAACCACTGAGCTATCCCTCCCTCCCCCAGACTGGCATCTATGATGACAGTCTCATAGAGGCCAACGTCTGAAGGTGCATAAAGACTGAGCCAACACTAGAGATGGTCCCACCAAGTCATGACTGAGGTGCGGTAGGAGCTCAGTGTGGGAAAGCTATACCTTTTCTGTGCATAAAGGACTCCAGTCACCTGGTTTGCCAATCAGGTACCTTTCACCAGTACTAGAAATCTTCTTTCGATCTCCAAAGTATAGAATTGCAGTACTGGGAGGGGGGAGTCACTTTCCTCTGAAGCATCAAGTCTTAGCCATTTTCCAAGGCAGGATGCTAGAGAGTTCCAGGAGCCCAGTCCTGACTAGTTCCTCAGGGAAACCTCCCATTCCATACTGTGTAGCTCTGCCTGAGGGAGGAATGGAGGATTCAGTCCTCTGTGCTCTCTGGGCACAAATCTCAGTCACTGCTCAGCCACCGCAGTGAGCAGCACACTATAAGAGCCAGAACAAAATAGAATTCTCCCTCAGCCCATGAGTCACCAGAACTCTGATTTTCCTCTTTTTTATTGAAAATGTGGAAATTTGTTCACTTTAAAACAGTTTTATCAAGAATTTTTATACTTTAAATATCAGTACTTTAGCTTCCAGGAGTTGGGAGCACATCCTTTGTGCACATGCTGGGCCAAAGAATCATAGAAGTGTAGGACTGGAAGGGACCTCGAGAGGCATCTAATCCAATCCCTTGCACTTGTGGCAGGACTAAGTATTATCAAGACCATCCCTGACAGGTTTTTGTCTAACTTTCTCTTAAAAATCTCCAGTGATGGAGATTTCACAACCTCCTTAGGCAATTTATTTCAGTGCTTAACAACCCTGACAGTTAGGAAGATTTTCATAATGTCCAACCTGAACCGCCCTTGCTGCAATTCAAGCCCGTTGCTTCTTGTCCTAGCCTCACAGGTTAAGAAGAACAATTTTTCTCCCTCCTCCTTGTAACAGTCTTTTATCTGCTTGAAAACTGTTATCATGTCCCCTCTCAGTCTTCTCTTCTCCAGACTAAACAAACCCAATTTTTTCAATCTTCCCTCATAGGTCATGTTTTCTAGAGCTTTAATCATTTTTGTTGCTCTTTTCTGGACTTTCTCCAGTTTGTCCACATCTTTCCTGAAATGTGGCATCCAGAACTGGACACAATACTCCAGTTGAGGCCTAATCAGCACGGAGTGGAGCGGAAGAATTTCTTCTCATGTCTTGCTTATAGCACTCCTGCTAATACATCACAGAATGATGTTTGCTTTTTTTTGCAGCAGTGTTACTTTGTTCACTCATATTTAGCTTGTGATCCACTATGACCCCCAGATCCCTTTCCGCAGTACTCCTTCCTAGGCAGTCATTTCCCATTTGTATGTGTGCAACTGATTGTTCCTTCCTAAGTAGAATACTTTGCATTTGTCCTTATTGACTTTCATCCTATTTACTTCAGACCATTTCTCCAGTTTGTCCTTTTGAATTTTAATCCTATCCTCCAAAGCACTTGCAACCCCTCCCCGTCCACAAACTTTATAAGTGTTGTCAAAGTTAGACTCAGGACTCCTAGTTTGTCAGACCACTCTGTTTTATTAGCACAGCGCTCTGCTAATACATTCAGATAATGTGAGCCCCCATGCAAGATTCAAACAATCTTATTTATACAGATAAAAGGGTGCAAACTAAACAAAGGGACAGAGAGAGCAAAATTGTAAAATTTGCATGGGGCACAATATGCATATCCTGCTTCCTTATTAACTTTTATCGATCTAAGGTTAATGCTTCACCAATTGCCCTTAAGTGGGGCAATTCATTAAGCAGTTAATGTCTGCTTTCCTGCCACATGGATTGCAGCATTTCTCATTTCGACTTAAAGGTACATACAGCATTCTTTAATTCATTCTATTTCTTTAATATAATTCATTTCACTTTCACAGTGTACTCTCTACGCCATTATCTAAATCACTGATGAAGATATTGAACAGAACCAGATCCAGAACTGATCCTGGTGGAATCCCACTCGATATGCCCTTCCAGCATGACTGTGAACCACTGATAACTACTCTCTGGGAATGGTTTTCCAATCAGTTATGCACCCACCTTATAGTAGCTCCATCTAGGTTGTATTTCCCTAAGAAGGCTCGGGTACTCATTATTCACAACATATACCCTGTAGATACTGTTGGAAAAGGCATGTATGGTAAATCAACAGATCAGATGGGGTAGAGGAGGCATGGGAGACTCAGATTGGTTGGACAAGGACACTGGAGCTGGTGGGAGATGTGGAGGCAATTTGGGTGGGGAGGCTGGGACAGAAGGCTGGGCCTGGCTGAATGGGGAAGCTGGGAAGAAGAGGAGCCTGAGGGGAGTAGGAATGTTAAGGGAAACTGGGCAGCGGGGGGCGGGGACTGGAATCCAGTTGTCTGGAAGAAGGAGAAGACAGGGACTAAATGCACAAGAAGAGGACCAGAAACTAGTGGGGGACACTGGGAAACAAGGATCTGGAATGCACTAACAGAACTGGGATGGGCTGGACAAATGGATATAAATTGGCCATGAACAAATTCAGGCTGGAAATTCGAAGTTTTCTAAACATCAATCATCTGCAGACTTCTTAAAACAAGTGACGTAATTGCACTACTTGAAAAGTCTTTTGCAGTTTTATGTATGGCACAGAATTCATTGTGCCTGGCTGCTTTAAGGTATTTTCAGGAAACCTAACATAGCTTTGTAAAATGTGCAGTATTTTCTAAATGTAGGACTTAAGGATAGACACTGAGCACTTGGTGTTTGCATATTTCCTCCAAATGTTGGTAGAAAAAAATTTATCCCTCAGAAAAGGAACTAGACAATCTAATTTTATACCTTAGTGAGGAAGTGAAAAATGAAAAGCTTATGGATAAAAGTTTGACACAAGCACAGATACATCAATAATATCATAGAAAGAGCCTTTCCAGATTCATAAGCAGGACTTTGGAACAACTAAGTAGATATTTAACATGCTGGGGCAAGAAACTCTGGGTGTGTCAGTAAGTGTGATGTCTCTCAAAATCTGGGAAGCCTGGATGGACCCGATATTTCACCAAATGTAAGTAGCAGACACATGGCAAAATCTTTGCACACCTTACTGACAACATATCCTGGACTAAGTGTGGGGAAAATAGCTTTCCCACAACCCCCCAAAAGTGTGCATAAACATTGTATAACCAATATTAACATGTGCCTGTATCCAATCTGTGAGCAACTCCTTGCACAATCTATTACTATTAAGAGAAATCTATATATATATATATGCAGATTATTCTATCAACCATTTCTAGATCAGGGAGCTTACATGCATTACATGAGGACCATGACTTCTGAGCCTTCTCCATGGCCTCTTAGGATCCTCTTCTTGCAGAGGTCCTATAAAAATTGCACATTCATATTATTTAAGGGGGGGCCAGAATCAAGTCTGGCTGATTCGTGCCCTGTGCTTCCGGTACTGGCAGTGGGTTTGTTGGCATGTACTTTTGTACAACAGAAGCCAGAACTGATACTAGTGATAAGTTTATAGAGTGTAACAAAAACAACAAGGAGTCTGGTGGCACCTTAAAGACAAACAGATTTATTTGGGCATAAGCTTTTGTGGGTAAAAACCTCACTCCCACGAAAGCTTATGCCCAAATAAATCTGTTAGTCTTTAAGGTGCCACCAGACTCCTTGTTGTTTTTGTAGATACAGACTAACACGGCTACCCTCTGATACTTGATAGAGTGTAACATTGTTTGATGCTTCCCCTACATTATCACAGTGCTCAGCAAGTCTGTTTAAAACAAATAAAGTGTTATCTTTTGTAAACAGTGCAGTTGTAGTTCTGATTGGGTTTTGGCCTGAGCTTTGAAATGGGCAAGTCACTTTACTGAAGATAACACTGCACTAATGTAATCAAAGAACAGTTCTCAGAACAATAAAGAGTATAGACTACATCCTCAAAACTTCTCACAGCACATGTGTCATGTGACTTACTGGGAATACACAGGTCACCAGACATGTTACTATCACTGAGCACAGGGTGACAACTTGTAATGTCTTTTGTGGACAAAACTTTAATGCATACAAATTGCCCCGAATGAGCTGTCAGTGAACTGAACGTGCACATCAGAACTTCCAACAGAAAACAGAGTATTCAGTTAGTAATTTTTGTATTATTCATCTCGGAGGGAAATTTAGGTTAAAGGGTGAAGGCAATGGAACTTTTATTTTAATGCAGAGAAACAACTAGATTGCATTCAGAAAAATGCTATTGATCGAGTGTCTCAGAAGGTTACAGGTAAGGTGATACAGGTGTCATTTTACCTGCATACATCAAGTCGTAGGTGCCTGCCAACATTTGGGAGACAAGTAGGGCCACATCTTTTAACAATACTGAAATACTTTAGACTGGGAAAATTTCTTTGAGAGAGAGAGAGAGAGTGGGTAAGTGGTCAAAATTTTGCTGAAAAATAGGGACTGACCCTTCTAAAATGTATAACTAAAACTCACCCAGGAAAAAGAGTAATCAATATATTAATTAGACATTAGTTTTGGAATCTCAGCAGTGAGCTAAATCAGAATGAAATTATTATGAAACAAAAGTGTACAGGGCAGATTATGGAACAATGGAAAAGATGGGTCTCTGCTATGAAGGGCTATTGTGCTCATCATTATGGTATCTGGGTTTGTTACAAATATGTGGAACCAACAACTGGCACAAACCAACCCACTTCTTCTTCTACTGTGTTCATCCAATGATTGATACAAGCACACATACACATGCCCATCTGCAGGCCCATGTTAAGAAAACAGAAAGCCAGAGTGTACAAATCTCACCCTTTCCCCCTAAAAATTCAGGCACTGATGAACTGTAAGAAGGAACAAATTCCATAGCTAAGGACCCTCCTTTGCAGGGGCACCATTTCAGACTTTGGTAGGAGAGGCAACTTTAACCATGATTCCAGGGGCTACTTAGGTACCTGAAAACTCTAGTTTTTTTGCAGACAGTAACTTAGAAACTAGCTCGCAGGAGCCCTGTATCGAATTCCTATATAAAGAAAGAAAATGAAATAAAGATTAGACCCATTCAGCTCTAATACTAACATATTCTGACATCTTGTGTCATGTCACTTATGGGATACTGGTTAGGTAAACTCTAGTCTTACTCCTGAATACAACAATTAAAACAATTGTAGAAAAATCTAGATTACTTTCTATCATGGAGGCTACTTACTTTTTGCAGTTCATCAAGCTTAGAATAGATCATTTAACTTTTGGAAACATCCTATTAGGGCATGTCCCCATGAGTTTACACTGCACCTACCTAAGGCTCTAGGGGTGTTACCATACTACAGATAATAGACTAGAAACTGACTTTAAACAGGAGTGAAACTGATACTTTCAAGTTACTTTCACAGTATTGCCAAACCCAAATGTTCAAAAATCATGAGTCAGGCTCACCAAAAATCATGAGATTATGTAAAAATAATAGATTTGGTGTTCTTTTTATTTGCCTTCTGATTTTTGAGCCTTTAGGGTGTAGTGGGGTCACATTGCGAAGCTTTCGCCAGAGCCACAAGGGCTAGAAACACACTTTCTCTTTAAGAAAGAAGGCTGAAATCATCACATATCCACTTGACTCCAGGAGCTGGGGCTTTAAGGAAAACAATAATTATCATGAGACTCATGACAAAATCATGAAAGTTGGCAACAAGTTTCACTTCTGTTTAAAGGCTTGTTACTTTCTGGAAGACTCTTAAGAACAATAATACAGTGACTGAATGGCATTTCTCACAGGAGAATATTTAAAACCAAACACTAAGAAAAGTCCACATTTAAAAGTTGAGAAAAAATTGAGTCTTCTGAAGTATATCAGGGCCACTGAAGGCAGGAAAGGAAAATAAACAGGCACAGGAGCTCTGGGCAGCTCTTCCACTTGAAAAAAAAGTTGGAGGGTCAAATCTTCCAGTCCTTAATCAGGTAAAACTTCTATTGCTATTAGTGCCTTGTTTTGGGGCTGGTACACCCCATCCGCTTTGGTGGAGGGGTGTTTGGATGTCCACCCCTGGCCTCAGGACAGTGTGGCCTAATGGTCAGAGTCAATAGGGTTGTCCTTTCATTTAGGACTGGGTGGCCTAACAGTAAGGGTCAATAGGATAGAGAAAATAGAATACCCTTCAGTCAGAGCTGTGCCGCCTAGCAGCCAGAGTCCATAAAACTGGCCTTTCAGTCAGGGCTGTGTGGCCTACAGGCCAGTCAATAGGGTTGGTGATCTGGAATGCCACCCCAGGGTGGGTGGCAGCCAGGGTAGGGGGACCTGAGCCCTCCCTCCCAACCGGGTCCCAACCCAGGCCCCTGTCAATGGCAGGGTTGCCCTCCACCAGCTCAGCGGGGATCCTGACGAAACACGCCGAGCTAGTCTCCGGTTCTACAACCGATTCCCTGCAAAGTTTCCCTGGGTCACTTCCTACCTAATTCTCTGCGGCTTGCTGTCTCGGGGTCCCCACAGTCTCTCCTCCCTCTGTGGTGTCACAAGCTTGGGGGTCGTGGGCCATCCCCGTCTGGTTGGCCTCTGCGTCCTGGAATGAGAGCAATCCTTCCACAGGAGCCGGCAGCACACCTCCTTCCTTTCCAGCGGTCAGCCCAGACTGAGCTGCTCTGCTTCCTCTTATAGCCTGGTTCCAGCTGGAACATGCCCAGCAGAGCCAAGGGGGCATGGCCTCCTTAGCCCAAAGAAAAGGATTAACCCCTGTTGCACCAGTGCGGGGCTGGTACACCCCATCATATGCCCCATTCATATTAACTCATGATATTAACATGTGCTCAATAATTATACATTTCATACTTAAATATCTGAGCCATCTTATCCTGGGCTACACATTTTATACACATTGGCTCAGGGCAGGGCCGGCTCCAGGCATCAGACGAGAAAGCACATGCCTGGGGCGGCACATTGTAAGGGGCGGCATTCCGGCCAATCTTGGGGTGGCCAGCCCAGCCCTGCAGGGGCACGAACTAGCGATCCCCGCCGCTCACCGTGCCGCCGGACTCCCCGGGATGCGCCACTCCCCGCCGCCTGCACCGGCCTCCGCCTCCCGCGCCACTCTAAGCCCAGCCCGGCCGAGCCGCCTTTAAAGGAGTGGCTGAGCCAGCACCTCCTGCAGCCCCCAGGGGCTCCGCCTGCCCAGCCAGGAGAGGCATCCCAAGGCCGGAGGGGGAACCCCTCTCACCCGGCTGCAGTGCCTGGCTGCCCACAGGCAGAGGGAGCGGGCGGGTGCCGCCCTTCACCCCCCTGCGAGCCACCTTGACCGCCCTCCACGCGCTCCCTGCGGCTGCCGTTTTTGTTTTTAATTTATTTTTTTTTGCTTCGGCAGTCTAGCCGCCTTTTTGTTGTTGTTGTTGTTGTTGTTTTTGCCTGGGGCGGCAAAAAAGCTAGAGCCAGCCCTGGCTCAGGGACTACATTTTCTGGCATATTCAGAACAGTGCTGAGCACAGAGATGGTGCCAGTGAATAAGAACATAAGAACGGCCATACTGGGTCAGACCAAAGGTCCATCTAACCCCGTATCCTGTCTTCCGAAGGTGGCCAATGCCAGGTGCTTCAGAGGGAATGAACAGCACAAGTAATCATCAAGCGATCTATCCCCGTCACTCATTCCCAGCTTCTGGCAAACAGAGGCTTGGGACAATAATACAATATCATGAATAATAAAAATCATGACAATAATCATCAACTTTATGGACTCTATGGATGCAATTTCTGTTTTTTGTTCTGGGTATTGGACTGGATACAGCTGAAACCCTAAGCTTCTTATGGATTTTGGCAATGTAAGCATTACTTATAAAAAATCTATTTTTTCTAATAGGTAATAACTTTGGGCAATTTCTAAGGTGCTTTAATAATTATTATTGTTATTATTAATAATAATAATTCTTCCTAGTCCCAGAATATCCAAACCACTAGTAGAACAAACTCTGTTAGTACTTGAAGCTTGGGGATGATTAATTTAGAAATTCTCCTTTAACAAATGCCAAGAACTCTTGGGATTTTATTTTCTGACTTTAAAAGAGAAAATAGAAATGAACTGTAAAGCTTCTAAGGCCTGGTCTACACTAGGAGGTTATGTCGAATTTAGCAGCGTTAATTCGAATTAACCCTGCACCCGTCCACACAACGAAGCTATTTATTTCGACATAGAGGTCTCTTTAAATCGATTTCTGTACTTCTCCCCGATGAGGGGAGTAGCGCTAAATTCGACATGGCCATGTCGAATTAGGGTTAGTGTGGACGGAATTCGAAGCTAATAGCTCCGGGAGCTATCCCACAGTGCATCACTCTGTTGACGCTCTGGACATCAGTCCAAGCTTGGATGCTCTGACCAGCCACACAGGAAAATCCCCGGGAAAATTTGAATTTGAATTCCTTTTCCTGTCTGGCCAGTTTGAATCTCATTTCCTGTTTGGACATCGTGGCGAGTTCAGCAGCACTGGCAACGATGCAGAGCTCTCCAGCAGAGGTGACCATGCAATTGCAGAATAGAAAGAGGGCTGATCGGGAAGTCTTGGATCTGATCGCTGTGTGGGGCGATGAGTCCGTGCTTTCGGAGCTGCGATCGAAAAGAAGGAATGCGAAGATCTACGAGAAGATCTCAAAAGCCATGACGGAGAGAGGATACAGCCAGGATGCAACGCAATGCCACGTGAAAATCAAGGAGCCGAGACAAGCGTACCAGAAGACCAAAGAGTCAAACGGACGCTCCGGATCCCAGCCCCAGACATGCTGTTTCTACGAGGCACTGCATTCCATTCTAGGTGCGGCCGCCACCACTACCCCAACACTGTCCGTGGACTCTGACGATGGGTATTGTCGACGGCCACTTCCTTGGAGCTGTTCGCGGAGGGGGAAGATGAGGAAGGAGATGAGGAGGACGAGGCAGTCTACAGTGCTTTCAACGCTGATTTCCCCGACATCCAGGATCTCTTCATCACCCTCACGGAGATCCCCTACCTACCCTCCCAAAGCGGTAACCCGGACCGTGAATCAGGGGAAGGATCAGTAGGTAAGTATTTTAAACATTTATTTTGAATAGAATAGGCATGGTATGTTAGTGATGGGTTTTTAATGATTAGTTTGCCTTAGGCTCTTAACTTTTTAGTCCTTGCCAGTGCAGCTACTGGAAAAGTCTGTTAACATGTCTGGGGATAGAGTAGAAATCCTCCTGGGACATCTCCACAAAGCTCTCCAGGAGGTAATGTGAAAGCCTTTGCATCAGGTTCCTGGGGAGAGCGGCCTTATTGCCTCCTCCATGGTAGGAAACTTTTCCGCACCAGGCTAGCAGCAGGTACTCCGGTATCATTGGCTGGCAAAGCATGGCGGCATACGGCCCTGGTGTTTGCTGGCATTCACGCAGCATGCGGTCTTTCTCTGTCTCCGTAATCCTCATCAGAGTGATATCACTCATGGTGACCTGCTTTGAATTAGGGCATTTTAGTATGGGGACTGATTGCCTGTTCCTTTAAATAACTGTAACCGGCGGTTTACAGCCACGCGGTGGGGGCGGGGAGGCGAACCGTTCCTGCTGAGCGGTTCGCCAGCAGCATGCAGGGATCTTTCCTGGGGACAGCCGCGACGGGGGTGGGACAGGGGCAGAGTTTGTGCCGGCCGGATCGCCGGCAGCGTGCAGGGATCTTTCCCGAGCCCAGCCACGTGGTGGGGACGGGGAGGCGAACCGTTCATGCTGAGCGGTTCGCCGGCAGCATGCAGGAATCTTTCCCAGGGACAGCCGCGACGGGGTTGGGACAGGGGCAGAGTTCATGCTGGCCGGATCGCCGGCAGCAGGAACTGACCAACGCTAGAAGCATTGCTTGGAACGTGAAAGGAGGGCACTGCTGTAAATTAAGCTTTAAGCAGCCAAAAGTCTACGGCTTACCATGGCTGCCTGCAAGCAGAATTCCGTTGTCCGGCCCCGCTTGTGTGATCTGTACAGCAAGACCTCAGGCACTCAATGTGAAGACAGAAAATTCGACCTTGTACTGAGTGCACATGTGATAGGTACTGTGCATGGTCTTGTTCACAGAGAAAGACTATATTCATTGTTTGCAAAAATGTATCTTTTTGAGGAATTCACTCCCTTTTTCCCATCCCACAGCTGCGAGTGTCTCCCGAGCTACCCTGGCATCCCCCTCCCAGAGGCTGGTGCAAATCAGGCGGCGAAAGAAAAGGACACGGGACGAGATGTTCTCAGAACTTATGGTCTGTTCCCGAGCCGAGGTGGCACAGCAGACCCAGTGGAGGGAGAACATATCACAATACCAGCGATCACACAGCGAACGGGAAGACAGGTGGTGGCAGGAAGACCAGCAGGCGACTCAAACACTGCTTGGACTAATGAGGGAGCAAACGGACACGCTCCGGTGCCTTGTAGATGTTCTGCAGGACTGGAGGCAGGAGGACAGAGCCCCGCTGCATTCTATCGCTAACCGCCCTCCCCCACCACAAAGTACCATCCCCCCCTCACCCAAAGTCCCAAGAAGGAGGGGCAGCAGGGGCCGTGAAAACAGTCACTCCACCCCTGCAGACTGCTCAAGTAACAGAAGGCTCTCATTCCCAAATATTTGATATGTCCTTTCCTTCCCTCCAAATGCACCTCACCCAAGCCCCCGTCCCAGTTTCATCCCCTAACTGTGTACTACTTAATAAAAAATACATTTCTGTTAATTACTGTTTCCGTCATGTTCTTTTAGAGGACAATGTGTTTGAAGGGAGGAAAGGGGGTTGGTAATTGGAGAGGACAGTCACCTTTACCAGGGTACAGACATGGGGGCAGGTTCAGCAGAAGGTCACACACACATTGCAGTCACTATGCACACTGGTCAGTCTGGGAGGTGGTTTTCATGTTCTGTGGGGGGGTACTATGTGAGTTCGTGGTGGGGGAGGGCGGTTACAGATCTTATGCAGCGGTCCTTAGCCTGGATGACAGAGCCACGCAGCAGGGGATCTGTAACCGCCCTCCCCCGCCAGTTTCAACCCTTTACTGCGAAATCCTTAATAAAGAAAATGGTGTTAATGAACAAAGTTTCATTTATTTTATTTTTAAAGGTGTGTTGGAGGGAGGGAAGGGGGTTGGTAACTGGAGAGGATAGTCAACATTAACTGGGTAAAGAAATGGGGGCAGGTTCAGCTTCTGTTTAAAAAAACGTAATAGTCACAGGTTACCCTGGTCACTCTGGAACCTAGCTTTCAAAGCTTCCCGGATGCACAGAGCGTCCTGCTGGGCTCTTCTAATCGCCCGGGTGTCTGGTTGGGCGTAATCAGCAGCCAGGCGATTTGCCTCAACCTCCCACCCCGCCATAAAGGTCTCCCCCTTGCTCTCACAGAGATTGTGGAGCACACAGCAAGCTGCAATAACAATGGGGATATTGGTTTCGCTGAGATCAGAGCGAGTCAGTAAGCTTCTCCATCTCCCCTTGAGACGGCCAAAAGCACACTCCACCACCATTCTGCACTTGCTCAGCCGGTAGTTGAAGAGTTCTTTTTCAGTGTCCAGGGCGCCTGTATAGGGCTTCATGAGCCAGGGCATTAGTGGGTAGGCTGGGTCCCCGGGGATCACTATAGGCATCTCCACATCCCCAACAGTTATTTTGTGGTCCGGGAAGTAAATACCTTCCTGCAGCCGTCTAAACAGACCAGAGTTTCTGAAAACGCGAGCGTCATGAACCTTGCCCGGCCATCCAACATTGATGTTGGTAAAACGTCCCCTATGGTCCACCAGTGCTTGCAGCACCATTGAAAAGTAGCTCTTTCTGTTAATGTACTGGCTGGCCTGGTGGTCCGGTCCCAGGATAGGGATGTGAGTTCCATCTATAGCCCCGCCGCAGTTTGGGAATCCCATCACAGCGAAGCCATCTATGATCACCTGAACGTTTCCCAGGGTCACTACCTTTGAGAGCAGTAGCTCAACGATTGCGTTGGCTACTTGCATCACAGCAACCCCCATGGTAGATTTGCCCCTCCAAATTGATTTGCAACTGACCGGTAGCTGTCTGGCGTTGCAAGCTTCCAGAGGGCTATGGCCATTCGCTTCTGGACAGTCAGGGCTGCTCGCATCCGGGTGTCCTTGCGCTTCAGGGCAGGGGACAGCAACTCACAAAGTTCCAGGAAAGTTCCCTTATGCATCCGAAAGTTTCGCAGCCACTGTGATTCATCCCAGACCTGCAGCACTATGCGGTCCCACCAGTCCGTGCTTGTTTCCCGTGCCCAGAATCGCCGTTCCACAGCATCAACATGACCCATTGCCACCATGATGTCCACGGCGCGGGGTCCCGTGCTTTGTGAGAGGTCTGTGCCCCTCTCAGACTTAATGTCCTCACCGCGCTGCCGTAGCCTCCTCGCCCGATTTCTCAGCATCTGCCTCTGAAAAAGGTGGATGATAAGGAGCGAGGTGTTGACAACGGCCATAACTGCAGCGATGATCGCAGTGGGCTCCATGCTCGCGGTGCTGTGGCATCCGCGCTGTCAATCACCAGAAAAGTGCGCGAACTGATTGCCCGCCGGCACTTTCACGGAGGGAGGGCGGGAGTGAGGGTTGAATGATGACAGTTACCCAAAACCACCCTCGACACATTTTTTGCCCCAGCAGGCATTGGGGACTCGACCCAGAATTCCAATGGGCAGCGGGGACTGTGGGATAGCTACCCACAGTGCACCGCTTCCAATGTCGACGCTTGCCCCGTTAGTGTGGACTCACAAAGGCGAATTACTGTTCTTAGTGTGGATACAGATGTTCGACTTTGTAATATCGGTTCCACAAATTCGCTTTAAGTAAAATCGAACTACTCTCATAGTGTAGACATACCCTAAGAAGAAGAGAAAGTGTTTAAAGACATGAAGAGGGTTTTATCCCCATCGCTGAGCTTAGACAAGATTCCTAAACAGGAGAAGCATGAGGTCAAATAATAGCTCAACCCCACTTTATCTCATAGACGAGGGGTGGGCAAACTCTTTGGCCTGAGGGCCACATCTGGGAATAGAAATTGTATGGCGGGCCATCAATGCTCACACAACTGGGGTTGGGGTGAGGGAGGGGGTGAGGGCTCTGGCTAGAGGTGTGGATTCTGGGGTGGGGCCAGAAATTAGGAGTTCAGGGTACAGGAGGGGGCTCCGGGCTGGGGCAGGGGAGTGGGGTGTGGGGAGGGGAATGAGGGCTCCAGCTGGGGGTGCGAGCTCTGGGATGGGGCTGGAGATGAGAGGTTTGGGATGTAGGAGGGTGCTCCGGGCTGGGACTGAGGTTCGGCAGGCGGGAGGAGGATCAGGGTTGGGGCAGGGGGTTGGGATGCAGGAATGGGTGCAGGCTCTGGCTGGGCATGTGGGCTCTGGGGTGGGGCTGGGGATGAGAGGTTTGGGGTGCAGGAGGGTGCTCTGGGCTGGGATTGAGGGGTTCAGAGAGCAGGAAGGGGATCAGGGCTGGGGGAGGGGTTTGGGGCATGCGGAGAGGCTCAGGGGTGCAGGCTCTAGGTAGCATTTACTTCAAGCAGCTCCCAGAAGCATGGGCATGTCCCTTCTCCAGTTCCTATGAGAAGGCACAGCCAGGCAGCTCTGCACACTACCCCAGCCGCAGGCACTGACCCTGCAGCTCCCACTGGTTGTGGTTCCTGGCCAGTGGAAGCTGTGGGGGCGGCACTTGGGGCGGAAGCAGCATGCAGAGTGGAGCCCCCTGGCTGCCCTTACGTGTAGGAGCCAGAGGGGAGCTTCTGGGAGCCACGTGGAGAGGCCCCGAACCCTGCTCCCCAGCTGGAGCGCCGGAGCAGGGCAAGCCCCAGACCCCGCTCCCCAGTGGGAGCTCGTGGGCCAGATTAAAACAGCTGACGGGCCGTAGTTTGCTCACCGCTGTCATAGACAGTGACAAAGTATGGACTAGGAACAAAGTCATTACAGACTCATGCAGACATTTTCACAATTACTTTCAATTGGTTAAGAAGCATGTGAGATGAAGACTATGCACAGAATAATATTGTACACTCTAGTGATTTTCCCACACCCCAGGAATAACAAATCTGCAATAAAAGTGTCACAGGTGTTGACAAAATACAGGCTATCCTGTTCTTTTGTTGTTGTTTTTGTCCTTAAATATAACACAATACCATGACCACATCTTGTACTTAAAGGTGACCTGCAAAAGAAAAAAACAGATTGGATTCGTGCACAATATTTTTTAACATCTTTCTGATGTTTATAAAAGGCAGGCCTGGTGGGGTAAATATTAAACTCTATTATTTTCTGTCTGCTTTTACTTCAAAAATAACAGGAATGTTAAATCTGACTTTTTGGTTGCTGGTGCAGATGTGGGCATGGCTTTTCCTAGTTCCTAAATGATGAAGTCAGTGAACTGAATCTTTAACACAGACATATTTTCTCCCACATGTTTATCAAAAGTTTAAGTTAAAGTTAAAGATAACGATAAAGCAAAGAGTATTAAACAGCCTGAATAAAACTTTACTTCACCTCTTAAGTAACCAGGTTAATTAATCTGTGGCAGACCCAGAATTAGAACTCAGGAATACTTGAATCCTGATACTGTTTAATGTCTCCTCCTAGGCCCTGTTGATTATCTTACCTGGTATTTGCTCTGGGTTTTTATTTATTTTCATTTCAAGCCTTTTCAAACTAAATAGCATCGAAAAAGGGGGGCGGATGGGTCTGGACACCATCATCAACAATAAGGATAATCATATTTATTTCTTAAAGGAACACAACCTTAATTATGATTTTGTCAGAGTTATATGTTTCTCTAACTGTTGTAACTTTCATGCGGTTTCACTCTCTCTGTGCCAACGGAGACCTTGATCAGTTTACTCATGGCCCTATTTGGGGCAAGAGTTTATATCCTTCTTTGTAACTAAGATCTGTTACCAAAGGTATTATGTAATCCTGGCACTGCCTGTACTGAGGTCAGAGTTCAAGTTCTCTCTTGGGGGCCCAAGTTCTGAGAATTCAAATTCTCCTGTATAATGATTGAATATTTCCTGGGCAATTGCACAAACATGTAAAAAGAAAGAAAAAAGAGGCATGTATAAAAATAAACATACTGAGACGAATACTGCAGAAAGCATCTCTGGACTGGCAATAAACTAGTTACACTCTAGATTACATGCAGTGTGGCTGAAAAATCCTTGTTGTCCTACACAGCTGACAGCTGTCCATTTCTGCCTTTCTGCTCAGTGTATGATCAACCCATACCAAGGGTGTATGTTTTTGTAATCAGTGAGACTTCTCTTTATAGTCTGTCTTAGATTTGGGAAATTTAAGTCTCAAGTCTCAATTAGCATTTGCTATTACATCACCTACTGAACCAGACCAAGATGAGAATTCTGGTTGTGAGGAGTCCACTTATTAATAAGAGAAAAGATGTGTCTCTTTGAACACTAGTCTTGTTTGCTTCAGTTGAATTCCTATCACAAGCATGCACTGATATTAGACAAGATTCTCTTGAACCGCCTTCCCTTACCATTAAATTATTATCGATTAACCAGTCTTATAGATTTCCAGTTCACATGTTTGAGATCAGCTTTTGTTAACATGTAATTTAGTGGGATACACACCCGGCAGAAGTTCCAAGACTAGCAGTAAGCAGCAATTATTACTGCCCTTCACACTAACAGTGTAGTTTATTCAGATACAAGTATTATAGAAAAAGCATCAGAACAGCTCATAAGTTAATACAGAAGTGTGAATAATACATAAAATACAATTAACTTCCCCTTAAGTCCTAGGCTCTTCAGAGCTAGAGTTTTGGTTCCTCTCAATACAGACACCGGGATCAGACACAAAATGTAGATCTGTCTATATTTATGTTTGGAGAGGTTCAAATCTGGCTCCAAACATCACCAAACTTTGGGATTATTTGGATATGGGGTTTTGGTTTGGGCCCATCTCTAAATCTGATAACCAACATGTTATAAACAGATTTTCATTTGACGTAGCTTAAAGATTCACCAAATTATCTTGAAGTTTAATCAGGCACAAAATGTTTAACGTTAGGGATGGACAAACTAACTCAGGTAAAATCAGAACTGACAAAACCCTTCTCTTGAACCAAACTCAAACTACTTATTGACAATGTCTCTCGCTCTTTTTTAACTTTTGCACAACTCTGTTCTTCCTACAGTCATTTTGGCTAGGTCCAGAATCAGAAACACAAAAATACTGCAAGACAGGACAATTCTTGGTGTTTCCAATTTGACTGAAACCAAGAGATACTAGAAATCTTACAAGCAAGACCATTCTTCCACAATTTCCATCCTGATCTCACACATGCATCCAAAAATTTGTGAACATTTGGAGCATTTGTATTTTTCCTCAAAGTTTATACTTCAGAGATCTGATTCTCCCCATACAGGATATGAGTAACTCTCCTGGACTTCAGGGGGATTTACTCATATCCTGTGAGGGAACAAATGGGAGGTAAAAAGTAAAAGGATTCAAGAAGGGGAGATGAGAGAGAGAGAGTGAATGAATTAATACACTATGGATCAGAATCCATAGTTAATGAAACACCAGTAGTAAGTGGGATTCAATTATTCCATCAGCTGTTTTGCATAACTCACTTTGAAGTTAGTGACAATTGTGTGCACGTGATTGATGCAATGATCAGATCCCTCGTCATTTTAATTTATTTGTATGTTATCTTTCAATGTGACACTTTCTATATATATAAGCAGCTGTATATTCATTTATATACATATAAAAGACCATTCGGATATTTAGGGGTAAAACAGAAAAGCAGTGATTGACACGACCCTATACAACACTTCACAAAAAGAACATGAGACTCGTTTCTCAAAGTTTAAATCATGGATTGCCCATTGCTTGCTGGATTACATCTACTAGGACATTTCCACATCGTTCAGCAAAAAGAACCTTTAACGTATGCGGCTGTATAGCACCCTGTGCTGTAAGAGGGGTTTCACCAGCCTTGCTTGCACATTCCAGAGATGGGTACAGGAATTCCTTATTTTTTGACCATGTAAATGAGCAAACCACATGGAGTAAAACATAAATAAACACATTGACACTGACAACAAAGTGGCGGCTTCTGTCAACCTGGTCAGGAACTGGAGTAACCTGTTTCACCAGACCAGGTAAGAGAAGCTGCCAAAACAAACACCTGCTAAAGCTCCTGACGTTGCTGCCACTTCTAGTGCTCTCAAATGTTGCTGTCTCTGCCCTCTTCTGTGGTGGCCGTCACCACATTCTCTCCAATAGTGTGGCAAAAGGCACATGCCAAGATGAGGAAAAGCAGTTTCAGTTAGAGGCAAGTCTGGATTCAAAGTTCAGGAATGTTTGCATCTGGCCTTTTGCTTCAGCCACAGATCTTTGTCCCCAGCAAAGCAGGTCCCTACATAACACACAGCAGCTGATGCAGAGCTGGAAATAAAGCCTCAGATTCAAAAAAGCTCCTAAGAAGGTGCATAAATGTAAGCAAATGAAACTACTCAGGTGCTCAAAATAATGCGCGTGCTTTAGTGCTTTGCCGAAGCAGGGCCTTGAAAAGGAATAGGTACCATGTTCTGTGCATAGGACACAATCAGAAAGGTACAGGGTAACCTCAGCATTGATTGAGAATGTGTTTCAAGATGTGTGCTCAATAGAGGACAAGGAAAAATTGTGTTTTATGTTGAGGAAAAGCAGGGGATACTAGACGAAGTATTCAGCAAGCTGCTTGTCTACTGCTGATTCCATCCAATGCTTGGCACAGAGCTTTTGCAGCTGCTTTGAGAAGGCCCTGGAGGGATAGGGCCTTCACTGTCCCAAAGGCTGAGGGATGGGTCAAAGCCTCGCAGCTCTGTTTGGTGAGGTCAGTTTGTTGGGTGTCAGTTTGTTGGGTGTCATTTCATAGCACATTTCACTTGGCACCCGTGGTCGCTGGGATTAAGCGAAAAAATCCCAGACTGGTATAGCCCACGCCCCTGTCAGCAAAAGGAACACATTGAAAAGCAGGGGACGGGAAAGTGAGAAATTTAAACAATTTTGCTCTTTGCTCTCTTTCCCCTTTTTCTCAGCTTCCTGACAAAAAAGTCCCCTGACCAAAGCCAGGGGCGGCTCTATGTATTTTGCTGCCCCAAGCACGGCAGTCAGGTGGCTTTCGGCGGCATGCCTGCGGGAGGTCCGCTGGCCATGCGGATTCGGTGGCATGCCTGCGGGAGGTCCGCCGGTCCCGTGCCTTTGGCGTACCCGCCGCCGAATTGCCACCGAAACCGCGGGACCGGCGGATCTCCTGCAGGCATGCCGCCGAAGGCAGCCTGACTGCCGCCCTCACGGCGACGGGCAGGCCACCCCCCCACGGTTTGCCGCCCCAGGCATGCGCTTGCTGCGCTGGTGCCTGGAGCCGCCCCTGACCAAAGCATGTCCTAACCTAAGGCATGATTACAAACTCCTGACTAACATGTTTCTGGTTTCCCCAGACGACTCCTGCTTTTGGGTACCCTCTATTCAGCCCCCAAACAGCTGCCTGAATCTCCTGAATTTATGGAGAGAGAGCTGCTTAGCCAGCATCAAGGAAACTTTGTGCAATGGAAAATGGCCGTAGGGTATGTCTACACTGCAATCAGAGGTTTGACAGCCTGCATGGGTGACGAAAAGGTTACACATACCCAGAGTCCCAGGTTGGCTTGTACAGCCTGCATTGCTGTAGCTAATTTGCGGTTTTTATTCAAGCTGGCTAGATCAAAGGTAATTTAGGTATGTCTACACATGCTGCAGTCACATCTCTGATTGCTGTGTAGACATTCCCTTGGGAAACTATGGAGCAAAAAGATGTGGAGAGAGCAGCCATAGGCAAACACAGCTAGGGTGCAGTCGCTTGTGTTGAACACAGGGATTTTTCAGATGGAGTCGGTGCAAAACAGAATGAAGCTGGATGAAAATTGTACATGTGTTTAAAATAAATAAAAATACCTCTGTGTTATCCAGTAAGATGTAAAACCAAGGTGTTATGCAGTGTGTGTCTGTGTTAAAGATCACACAAGGCTTTTGAACCTCCTGCCCAAGGATCAGGGTGTGAATCCAGGTGTCATGGCCAAATGGCAGCCTGAGTACACCCTTTCCCGCCCCGCACTTAAAATTTCAGCTCTGGTTTCAATGATATTTACCTTCCCCACCCCATCTTCTTATGATCCTGTTGTGTTACTCCATGTCCTCTTACTCTGGACAACACCAATTTCTATTTTAGATATTTATTTTTAACACATGTACACTTTTCCTCCAATTTTATTGTGTTTTGGACAGGCTACAATTACTGAATGAGCAACAGGAGACATGGGGTTGGGCCTGAGAAACATGGGTTCAGTTTCCTGCTCTGCCACAGACTTCCTGTATGACCTTGGGCAATTCACTTAGCATTGTTGTCTTAGTCCCCTGTCTGTAGAATGGGGATAATAGCAGGAGTGTTCTGAGGATAAATACATTAAAGCTTCAGTGATTATGGTCATGGGGACTGGATAGATGCTGTTTATGGAGATATACCTATTTCATAGAACTGGAGGGGATCCCAGAAGGTCATTGAGTCCAGCCCCTTGCCTTCACTAGCAGGACCAAGTACTGATTTTTGCCCCAGATCCCTAAGTGGCCCCCTCAAGGATTGAACTCACAATCCTGGGTTTAGCAGGCCAATGCTCAAACCACTGAGCTATCCCTCCCCGCTTTATGAATCACATGCCCAGTTCTAACCTTTAATGCAAAACTTTGGTGCTTATAATCTATGATGGTGGTTTATCTGCATCATTTATACACCACCCAGAACACTGGAATAACAGGGGATCTTGTGGATGAGGATTGAAGGAGTCTGAACAATATCTGACTGTCTGTCTGTGGCAGTAGCAGCAGTATTATTCATTTCTCATTATCAGGACGGAGCACAAAACAGAGTTTAAAGGTAGATGCAATTATAGGTAGCTGGTGTGATTGCAAAATGTGTTAGTCACAGTAGTAGTGTGTTGTCTGGAATGTTGTTATTCTGCATTTTCATTTTGAAAGCCATCCATCCATTCAGTTCCTGTTCTCTCTGTTTTCCCTTCAGATTCCCCTGCACACCCATTTTACCCTCACCTACAAGAATGTAATTCTTTTTCTAGAATGAGAATAGTAAGGAGCCATTTAAAAAGACTGGAGTCTGTATTTCTAGGGAGGCTATCAATATTATAAACCTGGGAAGGTCTGATTCTCAGAAGTGCATGACACCTATAACATCCATTGACTTAAATGGAGGTGTGAGTGCTCAATACTTCTCAGGATTAGCATTTTGGTGCTTCGTTTTCTGACTCGGATGATTTATGGTCTGTTTTGCTTTAATTGTCCGTATCTTATTTATAGGAATATGCGCTCAGCATTGGACATGTACAGCGAATAAGAACCTTGGCTCAAAACCTCAGCGGAATTTAGACACCTAACTTCCATTAACATCAGTGAGAATTAGGCACCTAAATACCGTTTGAGGAGCTAGGCCTTTATGGTAAAAAGGGGGATGATACGGACACTTTGCTGTTTAATAACAAAGCAATGTAAACAAATGCTTTGCTTTGTTTTTTATTAGCTTTCTTTGAAATGGTTTCTATTATCTACCTTATCTAGCTAGGTGTTTCTGATGGCTTTACACACTGGTTAAACTCTGTTAAACAGGCGTTCATGTCAAGCCAGCATACCTTCCAGAAATGGCAAGTGGTGGGAAGAACTGTACAGATCCAGATACCAGTGCATCATGGAATGAACCTTGCATCTTCCTTTACAGGTAGGTAAGTCCCACCCTCACCCCCAGTAGCAGAACTAGCACAGTTCTGCTGTGCAAGAGCAGAATTAGGGCCAGGATTTGGGAGTCCACACACGGTTCGTGGACCTTATGTAGCATGGAGCTCAGTTCTTCAGTGCCTCACTGATACCAGCTACTACCAAGATCCTCCTGTTCTTTCCCCCATATACATGGCATGCTAGGATCATGCTGCCTTTTGCAGCCTTAGGGCGGAGATGATGGCAGTGGATTGGCTCAAAAGCACTTTTGTGGTCTAATAAGGTGAATTCCTTCCTGCCAGTGTCCCTTAAGAGCTATCAAGGACTCAATAATCAATCTGTGCACTCGAAGGGTGGATTTGGGCCTAATGGTATAAATACACAAATAGCTGAAGCACACTACAGTACACAAAATGACACAACTAAACAATGAGTCAAGTTACTCTTGAGAATACCCCTATCTGTTTAACCTCAGAGATGGATAAATGTGTTGCTTTTTCAGGGACAGAGACCAGGGGTGACATTCAGAGGGGGTGGGCATAGGGCAGTATGATGGCGTGTCCATCTCACTCAAGCCCTGAATGGGCCAGAAGGAGTCAATTAACCTTAGAGATGCTGTACCTTCAGGGGAAACAGGTACTGATAGGGCCTAATGGCAGATGAGCTGGAAGAGCATTATAAAGCCAGGACATGAGCAGCAGCAGAGGCTGCAGGGAGGAGATCTGTGGTTACTCCCTAAAGGAAAAAAGGAGTTGGCTATGGACAAGGAGGAGATCCAGGGGGAGAATAAGCCCTGGGGTCCTGCCCTGGGCTAGGAAGTCTTACAAGAGGCCTACAGGGGAGAAGTAGCAATGGAGAGTGGAGAAAGCTCTGGGGGTAAACCCAGAGATAGGCAAGGTGATAGAGTGGTGGGGTAGGAAAGAGCCCAATAACACAGCAACAGGGTCTGAGACTGAACAGACCTAGTTTGCTAGTCATAGGGTCCCTGGGCTGGAACCCAGAGTAGCAGGCAGGCCCCAGGACTGGAGTTGGAACAGAAGACTGTCTCAGCTTGTCCAATGGGACTTTGTTACCCACTGGGGGAAAGGAGGGAGTGTGAGGAGACTATATGCTGACTGGCTGGAGGGCTGAGTCATGAAGGGGGTGGGTTACAGCATGAGTAATGTATGGAAAGGGGTGCTAGATGAAGTGAAAACTAATTCACAGACCCAGCCACAAGGAGGCTAACCTACGGTGAGTGGACCCTTCCCCCACTTCACTGGCAGAAGTAAGTTTACACTTTGGAAAGTGGGTGTGACTTTAAGGAAGTCTAAGTTGCTGTCTCGTGTACATTGAGGGAAACAAGGAGAAGATGTAGGGGGTAGGGGACCAACTTACACAGCCCTTAGCAAACTTAGACTTCCTTAAAGCTCACGGGGCTTGATTCTTTTACTTATGCTGGTGTAAATCAAGTGTACACTGAAATCAGTGTGAAATCAAGTGTATACTGAAGTTAAATGTGTGCGGAAAATCAAGACCATACACTTGATTACCCACTTTGAAATTTAGCTCTTGATGTTATATTTAACACTGAAATAATAACTGTAGATAATATGCAAAAACAACGGTGAGGAAATAAAATGGGATGAGAATAAACCTCAGACAAAATAAAAGAAGGATGTTAACAGAATGAGGTTATGTTGTGTAACTCTCTTCGTGACATAAATGTCTGGTCAGCTCAAACATTAACACAAACTGACCTTTTCAACCCACTAAGCAGAGGCAGGCATGACAGCAATTCCGGTGGCATGACATTTTCACTGAATGACATAATTCTCTAATAATTTCTTTAAAAACCTATGATGAAATATACACTAAGACAACTGTTCTGGCCCTTCCAGACACCTGTGAGTCAGAGACTAATTTTTCCCATTAGATACAAATGAAACATCACAGCCAATTTTCTGAAAGCTGTGACAATTAGCGAGGGATTGTTTTTTTTTTTATATATATATATGGACTTAGATTGTATTATTTCCATACTTGGGTCTACTTAAATCACTTGGGGTTCTTTTTTCCTCCCTTTACTTTCACCAGGTCTGTAGTTAGTCAGAGACCTGGGATATTTGTAGTGCTAATGTGTTTTGGAAGGCTAATTTTCCCCTATCTTAGGAATGTTACAATTGCTATACAAGGGGACCAGATGACTCTTGGGTTTGGTAACAGAATAGGGAGTCTCCCTTCTAGGTAACCAGTTGACCCACATTAGTACTAATCAAAGGTCATTCTCATCTAATGGATACTTGGTGGTCTCTGTCAAATGAATTGGTAATCTCAGAACAGTGGTCATGTGCCCATATCACAAGCCCCACAATAAATGGCACTGATTGGTACCCTGTCAGCATTCTCAGCAGCAAAGCCAATGGATGAATAGACACATAAAGCTATGAACTGTCATTGCACCACCTAAAGATGACCACCTTGAGCTGGAGGGGCTAAGACAGTAGCAGCAAAGGAGGGAAGCTTGCATGGTCAGTGCTTAAGCTGTATCTATTTTGTGGATAAAGAAAGGACTTGAGTTTTCAGAGCTGTCTATTTAGGCAATGCAGAGTAAAGCTCCCTAACTATACACATCACCTTCTCACACACACATATACCCACAGCCACTCAAGAAACCGACATCTTTCCTACCACCAGGTAATCAACAGGAATCAACGACAGTCACCCAGATGATGTGTAGCTAAACGTGTTGTAACTTTGACTTTTAAGACAACCCTTTATTGTGTGAATCTACCTAGTTGGAGGCAGGGTGGAAAAGAATTAGGTACCGTATACAATTTTGAATGGATCTGAGAGCCATCAGAAGGACTGTCAGGTATGATCAACCAGAACAACTGGGCAAATCCTTTTGTGAGGGGTATCTATGCTGATAAATCAAACATATAAGAGGACTCCACTAGATATACCTGGCAGAGGACTTGGAAGAAAAGTTAGAGCTCTGAGACCCAGACAGGAGAATGTGTCTGACCAAGAGGATCAAAGGAAAAACTGGATTGTTAGAAATGTAAGGTGTTTTCTTTCCTTTTCATTGAACTAAGATGAGGGATTCTTATCCAGATTACTTTACGCAAAGCTTAACCCCAGATACACAGTATTATACAAATCATTTCTTTTGTTTTAAAATGCTTCCCTCTATTTTAATAAATCTTTCTTTAATACAACTAAACAGGTCTTAGACAATTGCCTGGGTAATTTTTTGCAGACAACTCTGAAAAAAGCCAAACCTCTGAAGAGAGGCCAAGAAAGGAAAAGGGTTCTGAAACCATACACACTTGTATGTCTCAATCAACAGGCTATGGGCCAAAGCGATCCTATCCCAGGAGATGTGTCATGTGCAGAGTTGTGGTCAGACTGACACACAGGAAAACACTTAAGGACCAAAGTGGAGACATGAGTTGAAGCGGGACAGGTGACACTGTATGAAAAAATTAAAGTCAATATGATATTGTAACAGGACTTGCTGTCCCTTTAAGGGAGGCTGTTAGCCTAGCAAGGCCTGGTTCCCAGTTCAGCCCAGAATGAAGACATTCCAGGAATTCTAGCTTCAAAGCTGATGGGAGCTGTAGACCTGAAAGTCAGTCATTGTGGGGAAAGGAGCTGGACTGTAAGTATGTTCCCTTTCCATAGTGTGACAGGAAATAGTGAGGGAGTGTGTTGTGTGGTGGTTCTCCCTGCTGAGAAACTGGGGGGGGGGGGGGGGGGGGGGGAAGAAAGGGGCTCGGGGAGGGGATGTGGAGTGGGAAGGGGAATAATGAACTTGAGCTCTGCATCTCCCCAAAGGGAAAAGGACTTTCTAGAAGAAGCCTATACCTTAGGAGGCTAGTAATGATAGCCTCTGGGTACATTGGGTGTACTGTGAGGAAGGGCACATGAAGGGAGACAGAGTGAGGTTGGAGGAGACACCTGCTTTTATCATATAGGCCTGTTGTATGTATTTGAAGGAGGGAGTGAGCTCCCCTATGACTGTGTAGCAACACCTGGAGATGGCATACTTATATCCTTGCACCAAGAGATGTGAACCCCTGACAGAAGGGGAGAAATTCATATGGATCCTGGAGAGAGGGTTGTACCCTAGGGAATGAGTAGCTGAGTGAAAGGTTGCTTTGGTTGGAGTGTGTCTGCGTTGTTTTGTTTTTGTTTTGTTTCCTGGGAGGGGGCTTTTGGATTAGCCAGAAAATAAAACTACCGATGCAGAAGGGAAACCGAGGCAGCAGATGCATCTCTGCATGGGAGAGGTAAGGTTCCCCATTACAGATGCATTGAACCATTAAGACAACAAAAACAATAGAAGTATAGAAGAATACAAACATTACAAAATGCTGTGCAATTTATATCAAAGGTTGTAGGACAAAAATTATTATAGTACTGAGTATTTTGAGGAAAAATATATTCCAGTGTAATTAAAGATTGTCACAATATTACAAGTAGACAATTGGGAAATATTAAGACTGAATTCTTATTTTATCTCACCCACTTTTCCCAATCTGGGCAACATTGTGCTCGTCTTTATGGATTGTTCTAGATTAGGAAAGAGGATGAAGTTAAATTGGGGGTTTTAACTCACTCCATTTTTTTCTCCTAATCTAGACAAATTATGTGGCACTCTCTATACGGCAAAAAAGGTACTTATTTCAGTTGTTAGCCCAATCCGATCTGCTTAACTTGATTGAAAACCTTGATTAGCACATGTGGACGCAACTTCAGACAGTTTTAGCTGGTTGTGCTGTAGCCAAGGTGGGAACACGACTGAGTTACGTTAACTCTGTTGAGGTAACTCAGTAGAAAAAGCACCTTTCTGACTATGAAGACAGGCCCTCTGTTGGTACACGTTGGTCTTGTGTTGATAAGAATTTAAAGATGTGATGTTAAATTATGCTAGCCAGTTTGAGATAATACATTCTAAAATACTAGTCAAGACTAAGCACGTTTTTACTCTGGTATATGCTAAACTGGTTGAATTAAAGCCCAGGGGTAGAAGGAGAGAGATCAAACCAACTAACATTTAACATCCATACCTAGTTAAATACTAATTAAGACGAAGTGAAGGGAGAATGAGTAAGGTGCCAGGAGCCTTCTCACTCCCTTGTGTGGCCCATGTATGGATCAGGCGCACTTGCAATCCCTGAGTGCAGGTGAGTTTAAGAACTGCCTCCCATGGGGATGCCTGTGGAGTGAAGCTGGAATATCAGTGCATGGGAAGAATACTGCACACTCCAAAAGGTGTAGCAGCAGGTACATTGATTCTGAACTTCTGGGAGGCATTCTGACTGACACACAGTCTTAAAGTTCACTTCAGGATGACAATGAACTTGGACTCTGCTCAGGTTTTAGAAGAAAACACTTGAAAGTCTTTGAAATCACAAAGATCTGAAAGAAACAATACTTATTCCTGGAATTCAGCCTTTTAGCGATAAACAAAACTGGGTGTAACACCCCACCTCAGCCCTCACTTCAGCTGCAACCAGCTGAGAGGAGAGGAGTAACTGTTTTCTGTGCAATCACATTGTATTCTTGCTGTCAGAAAAGAAAGGAGTATAAAGCCTGTCACACGGAAGAGCTCAGAATAATCCAGAAAGAGAGTGAGAACATGGACTGGGTAAGTAACTTTCTTCCCATGTACAGCAGTTGACTCAACTCTCTTACGTTATGTCAGCACATCACGGACGTGACATTAAAGCTGAGCTTCAACAGTAAGTGGAGACCATCCTCACCCACTCCCCTCTGTCCATGACTGTACCCTCTGTGTGCGCCTCCCAAGGCTAGTTTAAACAAACCTGGGCCCCCTTCCTCTACTTCCACCTACCCAAATCTGTCCCACACAGGGCCGGCTCCAGGCACCAGCCTGGCAAGTAGGTGCTTGGGGCGGCCGCTCCAGAGGGGGGTGGCAGGTCCAGCTATTTGGCGGCAATTCGGCAGACGGTCCCTAACTCCTGTTCGGAGCGAAGGACCTCCCGCTGAATTGCCGCCGCAGATCGTGATCGCGGCTTTTTTTTTTTTTTTTGGCTGCTTGGGGCGGCCAAAACCCTGGACCCGGTCCTGGTCCCACCTCCTCTGACAACTCAGCTGGAGGTTTCAGTCCCATGAAGGTCTGTGTATATGGGGGTGGGGGGAGGTAGGAGAATATTGGATAGAGGCCTTCTGTTAAACAGGACAAGGGGGCATCTATGTGATGTGCTCCTGCCAGGGATGTGATAACGAGGGACATATCCTGATTCTCCAGCAGCTTTTGTTCCATGCCTTTGACACTTTGAGCACGAGCAGCAAACATGACACTAGCATTACAGCTGGTCCCAGATCAGCTGCTGTTTTGGCAGCATTGAGTGACTCAGTTCTTAACATGATTTTTTGGTTCTGTATGTCAGGGGCATTATTTCTGGGGAGGGACAAAGTTGTGTCAGCATATAGAACATGCTATGTGATTATATGATATCTTGCAATGTTGTGGCGGGGTGGGGGAGAAAGTGGAAAACAGACCTATGAAAAGTTGGGTGGGGGAGCAGGCAACTGTCACTGCTGCTCCATAATAACAAATGACCCCCCTGCTGTATGGTAACTGCACTGTAACTGAAAAGGAGATGTTCCCTGCCTGTGTCTATAGGAGATAGCTAAATCTACCCCACAGTGCCAAGCCTGAGTAGCTGAGCTCTGGAGAGATCTCCAGGGGGAGAAGGAACCCACCCCACAAGGCAGTAATAGGCAGTGGTTCTGATCTGAGGAGGCTGCTCCTGCCTATTGGTATGTTAAATCTGTAGGCTGCTATTGCAAATTTCAGGGTTTTTTCTGGTCTTGCTTGTAGGTTTAGGGCGCTCTGTGGGGAAGCATGCAAGCTGGGCCTAGCAGCAATCAGTCTGCAGCCAACCAGCCTACAGTGGGGGCGGGGGGGCGGGAGGAGTTATACCTCTCTGTCTTAAGGAGTAGCTTTCCTTGTCTCTCTCTGTTTGGGGTTCTTATGTGTTATCATTCTGAATTCTAAGAATGAAAGTAGTGTTTCATTGCAATCTTCCAGCAAGAATATTTGTTTTTAATCTAAGTTCTATGTGTATACATGGAACATAGACTAACCTCCAAGGTGCCTTGGGCAACCCCTCCACATGGGGTGGGTAGAACACTGAGGAGCTTTGCAGTTGTGAAAGCTCAGAACCGTCTCTTCCTTCCACCCAGGGGCAGCTCTATGTATTTTGCCGCCCCAAGCACAGCAGTCAGGCAGCCTTCGGTGGTGCGCCTGCAGGAGGTCTGCTGGTATTGCGGATTCGGCGGCATGCCTGCGGGTGGTCCGTCGGTCCCATGCCTTCAGCGTACCCGCTGCCGAATTGCCGCCAAAGCTGCAGGACCGGCGGACCTCCCGCAGGCATGCAGCCAAAGGCGGCCTGACTGTCGTCCTCACGTCGACCGGCAGGCCGCCCCCCCGCAGCTTGCCGCCCCAGGCACGAGCTTGGAGCGCTGGTGCCTGGAGCCGCCCCTGCTTCCACCCTCACCAGCTCTGCTCTGTGCCATGTAGTCCCCAAATCCAGCTGCTCCAACCAGTGGAACTGCATTATTTCCAATATCAAAAGGACTTCCACAGCCATAGTGGATGGATCTGATTGTCCCGTAGTGAACATACTTCAGATGACAGCCTCCTCCCCCAGGAGCCAAGTCAGTAGAGGCTGTATGTTGTAAGAAGATATAAGTTATTTCCCCCTGGGCAAAGCCAGAGCCAGTAGAAGTTGTGCTGTGTAGTCTCTGCTCTCTGGATAAGATGGTTGGAACTTGGAACTGAGTTCAGCTTGTCTTGGATGGGAGATGAGTCTCTCTGGATCAAGCCAGGAGAAGTCACATGCACATCTTAAAAATATGGTATTTGCTGTTTATTAGTCTTAAGGTTTAAAGAAAAATATTCTGTTTAGCAAAGATTTAACAACCAATCTTTCTTTCACTTTCAGATACGGGATCTATGGGATCTCCTTACTTCAGCAATAATGCTAGAGCCTGGGGATCTGATTGAATTTCAGAGAATGGGATACCAACACTGGGGCATCTATGTGGGAAAGGGACATGTGGTCCACTTCACATTTCCAGGTAAATAAGAATAAAAAGTTGAATCCTTCCATAGATTCATCACATAATCCAAAATTCTCATCTGATGTTTTGACTCTTGTATAAAAATGATCTCACCGCAGTTCCCAGCAGGACAGGTGTGCACAGCACATGACCCATCATTACAATTTACACGAATTGGTCCCTTGGCATTCTCATCAGATAGATGAAGGCCTGGGTGGCTCCTGGAGATTGAACTCTTGTTTCACCCAAGTGATGTCCGCTCTAGGTATGTGGCTATAGCACACTGAGGTTGTTGGGTGGCAAGATGGTGAAAGCACACTTGTGAAAAGGCAATAACCAAAACTGTTCCCTCTACTCTTCCTCCTGCCTCTGATCCTCTGATATTCAAAGCTGTACGTAGTATGAACCTTTCTTGATGCATCTCAGATGCAATTTCTCACACTTAAATCACAAAACAAAAGTCACTGATCACTCAGACCTCTACTAGCCCTTCCTTGGTTCAGCCACAGCTAGAGCAGATTCAGTCTCCATAATAAGCTCCGAGCAATTTGGGCCCAGAATTTGCTCAGTTCAGATTTGGGCCCCAAATCTGACCCTCCCACCTCTCCCTCAAAATTTTAGTTCATCAGTATTGCTTAATGTCTCAAATCTATCTAGCTAACGTACTCATGTGGCCTCCATTACCACAGTATCTGAGAACCTCACAATCTCTACTTCTATTTACCCTTTCTTTAAAGTAGGAAAGTACTATTATCCCCATTTTACAGATGGGGAACTAAGGCAGAGAGAGAGACTGTGTCCCAAGAAAGCCAAATGTGTCACAGGAAGTCTGTGGAACAGCAGAGTCTCGAATTCAGGTCTCCCAAATCCCAGCTTTCCACCTAACCACTCAACAACCTTTCCTCTCACTTCCAACAGGAGATACTGTATGCTTCGCATATCTCAGTCAGGCGTTGCTCTTCTTGGGCCAACCAAGAGAAGCAGCGCTAAGTATGCCTTTTCTAGATATCACTCTTAGAGCTGGCTGAAATTTTTTGGACAAATAGCTTATTCACTGAAAAACACAGTTTGGGGTCAACCAAAACTATTTACAAATTTGGGTCAAATTGGAGAATAGTTTCAGCTTAAAAAATAATTTTTAAAAAGTTGAAACATTTTGTTTTGACATTTTCTAAACAAAACATTTTGACTTGGTTTTGAAATCTAACTCATGCTTTTAAAATAATGAAACTAGGGTGAAAAAATCTACCCAGACTAAACAAAATGTAATGAAGGAATCTCATTCTGAGTCTAACAAAACATCTCATTCAACCCAAAACAAACTTTTTTGGGGGGATTTTTTCCCTCCAGTTCAGCCACTGAACCAAAAAAAAAAAAAAATCACTTATTTGTGAGGCTCTAGTCAATCCTGTCAGATCTGGGCAAACTGCCAACCCTCTTTCACCTCTTATTGGCTGTCTTTTTTTTTTTTTTCCTAAGAGTTGGAAGAGGGATTGAATAATATGCTTAATGGAGAATTCTTCAAAGCCAAAGTGCAAAAGGAGCGTCTGAGGAACGTGGCTCGTGTTTCAAGCTATGCTGTAAACAACCAATTAGATAAAAAGCACCCTCCATTACCTCTTCTTCATGTGGTAAAGAGAGCTGAGCACCTGGTGGGGAAGAATATAGACTACAATCTACTTATGTCTAACTGCGAACATTTTGCCACTATGATGAGATATGGCATTGCTGAATCACAGCAGGTAAGTCTGGTTCCTTCATCTGATCTCCATTTAGAAATGACTCCCTAGGGGCATGATTCTGTTTTGATTTGCATTTGTATTACATCAGTGGAGTGATTTCAAGATTGCCATCAGGATAACAGAACAGAAGCAGGCCTTAGATATGTATAGAATATAAAGCAATAAGGGTCAAACAAGAAACAAATTAACGTACATGACTATTACCTAATAGAGACAAGATGGATGAGGTGATATCTTTTATTGGATCAGCTTATATTAGTGAAAGAGACAAGTGTTCCAGCTCCACGGAACTTTTCAGGTGCGACACACAAACAGAGAAATGCTCTCAAATTGGGTGCAGAGCCTCACTTTGTTTGACCAGATATGGGATAAACCAGGGAGACAAAAGATGACTTTGAAACAGTTCAGTGCCAGTCATTTCTGAACACTTTCTCTGATTTCATGGAAAATCCCTCTCATGCTGAGCCTGGAATCAGAAAAAAATGAAACCGGATATGTTTCGCCTTGCCCCTCCCAGCCCCAATGGGAAAAAGTATAATTGACAGGTCTGTATTAGACTCAAAAGTGATTAGGTCTTAGATTCTGGCTCACAGGAATCTTCACTCTCATCATGAACTTGGCTTCTTGTTTTAGGCAGTTTACTTTGAAGTGGATGAAGGTTTTGTGAAGCAGATAAAGAAATGGCTAGCCGAGATCAATGAGTAGCTTGTGGATCGGTGAGTATGCATTTAAATGGGCACTGACGTCTTAGATAGAGATCAGTTGCACCTACATTGATGCAATATACTGCCCATCGTACACAAGTACCAAAGGTAAATTATTCACCTATACATCCCTGAACAGCTTTCACATTAGTGACAGGAAGGTCATCTTCCCTACTCACAAAAGGAGAAAACACACATGTGAGCCCCTTCCCCATTAATGGTGGGTTTGTGGAGGAAGGGGATGATCCTTTCTCTCAACACAGACCCCACATAACTAAGTCCACTTACATTAACAAAGGAATAGTCTCTCTTCTCCCATAAAATCTCTGCCCCTTTCACACTAATGACGATCAACCTCCCCCAATGTAGCCCACATGTTCAAGAGTGGTGTCTAAGACCCCCGCATACATTATTAAAAAAGGTGAAATTCTCCCCCACTACCTCCCTGAGCATGAATATTGAGTGTAATAATCATCAAATTTGGGGGACTGGAAAAAGCTCTTGGAAGTATGTTAAACGGTCTAGGTTATTTACTCTAGACGCAATGGAAAACTGGATTGCTAGAGAAAGAACCTCTTCTACATGAAGCAGCATTCAGAGGCTAGGAATAACTGACTTGAAAAAGCAAATAAAATGCTTACTAATAACCCTTAAAAAGAACAGGAGTACTTGTGGCACCTTAGAGACTAACAAATTTATTAGAGCATAAGCTTTCGTGGACTACAGCCCACTTCTGTAGTCCACGAAAGCTTATGCTCTAATAAATTTGTTAGTCTCTAAGGTGCCACAAGTACTCCTGTTCTTTTTGCGGGTACAGACTAACACGGCTGCTACTCTGAAACCTAATAACCCTTGTGCACTCTCCTCCTTCTACTTTGTGGTGCTATGGCTATGAAACTGCGATGCTTTGGTATTCTGTATATTGAACATTTCTAAGAGCTCTGCCTATGTGTTCAGACTAGTGCTGGTCAAAAAAGGTAAGTATCATTCACAAGGCTCAAAAGAAATCAAAATTTAGTTTTGTTTAAAACTTTCCATTTTTTCAATGTATTGATTTTAATTTTAATTTCATTTCAGTAGCGAGAGGGAACATTCTCTTGCTCTTTTAAATTTTTCCACTGGACAAAGGCAGGGGTAGCAGAGGGACAGAGTAATTATATTCCTAACAAAATAACATTCAATTATTTTGGAATATTTTAAAACTTTTAGTTTTGAAATTTTTCATTGAAAAACAAAGTTTCATGGCAATTTCACTTTGGTTGAAAAGACATTTTCTATTTAAATAAAAAGTTTAAATGGAACGTTTTTGACCAAGTCTAATAGAGACAGCAGCCATTTTGTTCTCCGGTTGTTGCAGCCTGTTAATGAAGCAACATGACTATTGTGTTGTCCCTCTCTCATGGAGACTTTCCTTTCCTTGTTTCTTGTTTTCCTTGAGCTGAAATAAGTCATGTTGGACTGAAACTATATGGTTGCTCTTTGTATTTCAAAAATGATAATGTGCCTGATTCTGCTCTCAACTGGTTTTACACCAGTGGAATACTGTTGACTTTAACTGAGATTATTCTTAAATTTACCATTTGTATTGAGGTAGCACCTAGGAGGCTCCGTCACAGACCAGGACCTTGTTGTGCTAGGTCCTGTACAAACACAGAACAAAAAGTCAGTCCATTTCCTAAAGAACCTACAATATAAGAGCCAGTGAGTAGATATGGACACGGAACTACAAAGAAACAATGAGATAATACTGCTCAGCATGACATACAGTGGTCACAGCTAGAGATGGTAGAAAATGTTTTGATTGAACAGTTTTCCATTGGAAAATGCTGTCTCATTGTAAGCGAAATGTTTTGTGGGAACGTGTAGATTTTGATGGAAAATTTTCAAAATGTTTCATTCTGATGAGGCCATTTTGACTTTTTTATATTACATTGCAATAATCAATGTTATAATGCAATGTAAATAATAGTGTCAATGTTTCTGAAACAAAATATTTCAGAATACTTCATTCCAACAATCCTTCCCCCTCCTCCCCCAAAGAACCCTGGAGATTAACTTTTCACCCTTAATTGTGACAAAAACAAATTTTGAAATCTTGAATTTTGCAGATTTGTATGGGGGCCTCCTCCCAAAGCATGAGGGACAGCATGGGGAGAAAGAACAAAGGTGGCTGTTTGAAAATTTAACAAGTGGGTGATGAAGGTTGGCCCCATAGAGTTGCTCTTGATTTAGACTGGTGTACAAGGGAATAAAACCAGTATTCTTAACAGGAGTTTATGCTTATGAATACTGATAGTCCTGGATACTGATGTCCTTTATATATCCTAAGAACAGGTACAATACAGACTACAGCCATGATAGCTGTCCCACCCTATTAATGTATATCATGCTTGCCTGTGGTGACATGAGGAGTTTATCCTCTTTGGCCTTTCTATTGAGATCAGAGAAGGGTACCACATATTGCATAGAGGTGTTATTAAATACATGGTCTCTTGGAAATGGCCTGAAACCCACTCATGTCTTACAGCTCACAAAACAAATCTCAGATACTAGAAAATTTACATCACTACGCACATGGGCTGGATGGGAAACCAGCAATCTATACTGGAAGTGAAAGCCATGATTTTCCACTGCCAGACTCCTGAGCTTGTCCTTGGACTGTAATGGCTGTTCGGCTGAGTTATATGATATGCTCTGTCAGTAAGGTCACTCTGTAACAACAATCCCATAGTTCTAACTAGCTGCATTTTGGCATAGATACTTTCACCTACTCTTTTAATTTGTTCTTCTCTTCAAACAGCACAACACTCAATCTTGTGTCTACGGAAAGAAATGCATACACAATGCCTTTTCTGCAGGAGCTTCTGAGAGTAAAAAGGAAAGCTAGATACTTTGAAAACCTAAACCTCTTTTCTATTCAATGCTGTAGAATAGAAGAAATTTTACTACTAGCGGGCGGCTTCATCAAAATAAAAACCTAAATAGTCAAACTCCAGTCACGAAAACCCATAACTTCCTGGATAAATCATCAATTCCAATATGCCTAGACCTAAATGTATAGTCCTGATGTGTCTGAGAGAATCTGCCAGTCATCTGGAGGAGAACTGGCGGCAAACTGAGGGGCTGACCAACCAGCAAAAGAGACATCAAAGACTGTATCCTATAGCAAAACACATTAAGAATCACTTAACAGAATTAAACTGCTTAGTTCAGACCTTCCAGGGAGTGGGCTAATTATTTTGATTGTGGACATATATTAAAGAGATGGACCAAAACTAATTACAGGAATCTTATTTCATATGAGTGTCATGGTTTCACAGGAGTATGTGGAATGGAAATCCTGTTTTCCTGCCCATTCTAGTCACAGCACACACCTGCCTCAACATCATCAGGTATTTTTATAGGTATCAGAGCAAAGAAGAGTTTTAAGGAGGGTTCTGAACAAGGACAATGAGGTGGCTTTGGTCTCCACTTAGTTAGTTCTTCCTGTTCCATCTGTTTGTACAATGTCTAGCACAAAGGGGCTTCAGTGTCATTGGGACCTTTGGACACTACAATCAGCATATGCACTCTCCTGCAAGCACCTAAAAATATATGCAAATACACTAGAGCCGGTCAGAAAATCAAAAGCTTTCCTGCAGTAAACTCAGTGGGAAAAATTACCATTCCCATTTTTGGAGTGGCTGTTTTCCCTTAGAATTTTCATTATTAATTTAAACAATGTTTCTTTTCAAAATATTGATTCAAAGCTTTTTTTTCCCTTTGGCTTAAAATGTCTTTTTGGAAACTGAAAAATTTCAGCTTTCCATTTTCAGTTTTTAGATATACAGGTTTTTTCCCCTCATTTTTTCTTTATCTTCACATACTTTCTTACTTTTGTCTTTCTGGAGAAAGGGAGGGAAGAGTAAAACAAAAAAAAAAAATTAAGAGGTGGAGGAACTTGAAAATCCAAAGCTAGGAATGGAAAATTTTAAATTTTTCAGTTTCCAAAAACTGAACTAAAACAACCTTTTACGTCGAAAAGAAATGAACAATGTCACTGCAAAGGGTTGGTCTGAAATGAAACATAAGTGATGCTGAGGCTGCAGAATTTGGCAATTTTATAAGGTGTAATGTTCACCATTTTGCTGCATGAAGGTGTCCAGCATTTTCCCCCCTTTTGATCTGCCTGCAGCTGCCTCTGGCTCCCCATTGATCCCCATTTAATTGAAGGAAATTGGATTATGGTGCATATTTTGTGCACTGTCCCATGGAGCCAGGTAACAGGGAGTTAGGGAGCCAGACTGTACTGAGGGAGTGTGGCAGTCTGAAGTGTAGGTTGAAAAGCTGCCTGGAGAACAGTATGGTAGCCAAGACCTAGGAGCCAACTTGGAGAAGTAGGAGTTGACCAATGGAAGCAGGCTCCACATTCTGCTTCCCTGGCACACATGGGGAGGAGTTTCTGTACAGGGCAGTTTGAACAACATGGTAGCATCCAAGGACCAGGAAGTGGAGCTGGACCACCTGAAGAGCATAGTGAACAAAACCATCCTCAAAAATAAAACACTCTCAAAAATAATTGATGAATATTATGGCAATGAGTGTTTTCAGCTATGAGCCATGGCTGTACACATTTATGTGAGGTTGGGAGGATGGGAACAAGGGACATTTCATGGTAATGGAATAAATTAAGTTGTCATGGAATTTCATGTTTGGTGCAGTGAAATTTAGGGGTTGTTGCCACAGAACTTGCTCTAGTTGTGCCACTGAGTTCACAGTGCCTAGGTTTGGGGAATATGTTAGCTCCTTTCTTGATGGGTTTAAGGCAGGAAGTGGGTTGGGTACGACAGAGAGGTGCTCTCAGATCTTCTTCCCCTGCAGGAGGATGTGTACACATGGTCTCAGTTTTCTTCCTCTGGGTGGGGTGTGCTTTGACCTCTAGCTCCATTGTTTCTTTTCAATCTCTTTTATTACAAAATGGGAAAACAAATGGACTCTGGATTAAAATAGGGAGAATGAGGATACAAAGACGAGAAGATAGATTTGGGGATAGTGCTCAGGCTCAGAACAGCCAGTCCATATCTATGCTCCATATCAGTACCTCTCTGAAGTTATTACTTTGTTCTCCAGAATCTCAACTTTCATTTTTTAAAAAAGTAAATATCTAGCTATTATGTTTGTGAAGAAAATGTCAAAAATACAAACTGAGGCCAGGTCTACACTACACACTTACTTTGGTATAACTACGTCACTCAGGGGCATGAAAAATCCACACCCCTGACTGACATAATTATACTGACCTTAACCCCCACCATGTAGACAGCACTCCACACAGATGGAGTAACTAAGCCAACAGGAGTGCTCTCAGGAGTGTAGCCATCTGAGTGAGTCTGCAAATAGACTGGTTAGCTCTGAAAGGTGTGAACTGCCTCATTCATTACATTATGGTGTAAACTCAGGTGCCCAAGGATGATCATTTAAATGTCCACATTGTTAACTATTCCATTCCTCATGCAAAAACAGAGGGAAGATCACAAATCTGCACCACTTACTATGAATGACATCTCATTTTGGTGCCCCAACTGGGTTACATTTGGGAGATAGCATAACTTTTTTTTCTCCAGTCACGAAGGAGCCAAGCACAAAGATTTAGCAGAGCCCATAGGCATATTCAAGCCCTACAAAGGGGAGCCAATCTCAAGGAGCTCAGTGGAGCTCAGAGAACACACACAATCATATTTTCAACATCTGCACAATCTACAGTTAGCAGCATCCCATTTTTGTTACTCACATTGAGCTTATATTGTGGGAGTTTAGAATATCACCATTTCCCCCTTGTCTTACCCTGAGAGTGGTGATTAGATTTTACATGGGAGAAATCAAGTGGTTGTAGGAAGAATGGAGAGATTTCCTCACTCTGTTTTTCCTCCCTTCCAAACTTTTCCCTCTTTACCTCACTCTCTCATCCTTTCAGACTTAAAACAATTTGGTTGTGATGGGGTGGATTTGGCCCAGAGACCCCTTACTGGAGGCCTTAGTGTCCTGCCATGCCCATCCCAGGAAAGAAGCAGTAGAGGAGTCCTCCAAGCGGCTTAAAATAGCTACAAGGGAAGCAGCTAATCAGAAAGGCTGCTCCCTGCAGCCTATCAGGACCCAGGAGGGCCATATAAAAGGATAGTTCGTTCCTTACTGGCACTTGAGTAGTGCAGGTTGTACTCTTGGCTGGCTAAAGGGAACTGCAGTACCATGGACAGCTCAGTGCTGTCAGGGACTGGGGCAACAAGGAAGAGCTCATGGCTGGCTACTGGGCCTGAACTTAGATGGGCCCTGAGGTAAGGGTGAAGCTTTGGTGAAGACTGGGCTGTGGGGAAGTGGCCCAGGGAACTGAAAGCAGTGTAGTTAAAGGGACATTGTGACACATGGCTGCTATTCTTAGGGCCCCTGCGCTGGGACCCAGAGTAGTGGGTGGGCCTGGGTCCCTCCCATAGGCCACTGGGGAACTGGCCTATAATTGGACAGTGAGAAATGCCCAGAAAGGGAACTGAACTACTTAGTGCCTGAGCTGGAGATCTGGGGCCACAGTAGACCAAGACAAGGCCACCAGGGAGGAAGCCCTGGGGTACGGCCCGATACTAGGGCTGGGACTACTTAAAGACTGTAGACACACTTGACCAGAAGGGGCACTCATGAGATGGGTGCCATGCTGTTACAGGCCTCCCTGCGTCCAACAGCACAAATCATTTAACTCTGTTCCATCCCAAAACAAGCACACATTTATTTTACCCTACTCAGCAAAAGGATCAATCAATTCTGGCATCTCACACTCGAGAAGGAGGATTTTCATTCCTCCAGCTCTGGAGGAAGCAGGGAGGCCAATAACAGCAGATGATCTTCAGTCTCCCAGTGAGGCAGCAGCAGCAGTTCTTTATCCTCCCCACAGTCTGCAGGGAGGGGGAACAGAAGGAGCCAGTGAATGGGCATGAGTTACTGCAGAGTGGGGAACACAGGACCATATCTAGAGCAGGGGAAGAAAGGAGCTAGATAGATAGAAACTGTTTGGTCCAAGGGCCATTAAGCAGAGATGAGGAATAGCAGCAGAGTGTGTTTTAAGGAAGGGGGGAAAGCCCTTTAATTTCTGCTCCCCAGCCAGGCAGAGTCCAGATCATACAAAATGCAGTCAGTAAAATAATCTCTCTTGCAGGTCAATTTGATCGTATCACTCCCCTCTTTCAATCCCTTCACTGTCTGCCTATCAGCTATCACTTAAAAAGTACTGGACACCTGTTGCAGGGCTCTGTATAAATCGACTTCCCTTATGTAGAATCCCTCGTTGAGCTCCACATAGCTTCCTGCCCCTTCAGCTCCACCACTGTTCACACTTGCCTGTTTGTCAGCTGCTCAGACAATCACCTCTGTGCTTCCTTCATTTGACTCTCTATTCATGGTTTTACCTTCCTGAAGTCTTCCTCGTGTCCTCTCCATTTTTAAGTCCTACATAAGATCCCATGGCTGTTGTGCTGCCTATAATGAGTCTTGTTGATTTGTTTGGAAAAATCCCTCTTGATGTTCTCCCACCTGGACCTCTGTGTACTTCTGCCCAACCTTAAATTGAAACCTCCTCAGTGTAAGGACTGGCCCCTCTTGTCCATCTGGAAAGTACCTAGCACATCATTGGCATTACGACAAACCAGTAACAGGACAGTGTGTTGGACAGAGAGGAAAAACTAATATTTGTTATTATTACTATGGAAGAAGACAAGATGACTCTGTGGTTTTGTCATACTAGTCTCATGCTCTGTCCTCATTAGCAAGATCAATTGATTAATTTGTCCTTTAGTCAATGGGAAATGCCCTTCCATCCCCACATACATTTGTACAATTCAAGGTATCCAGATCACTACTAATCAAAGGTCATTATCATTTAATGAATGTTTGATGGCCTATCTGACATGAGTTGATGGCTTCAGTCCAGGGGATATA
The DNA here is from genome assembly GCF_011386835.1 of Chrysemys picta bellii. NCBI lineage: Eukaryota > Metazoa > Chordata > Testudines > Emydidae > Chrysemys > Chrysemys picta. Next base: position 123,015,012 of record NC_088791.1, on the reverse strand, counting down.
TGAGCACAAAGCAAAACCACCACAGTAAATGGCACTAATTGTTAATAAACACTATCAGAGAAGGAAGCTTGCATTGCCACTGCTCGCACTGTAGCCATTTTGTGGCTAAAAAGAGAACTTGAGTTTTTGGAGCTGTCAATCTGAAAGCTATTTCAAGCTTTAAATTCACTTGCACATTAATGAGAAAAATAAGGCTTGCTACAGAAAACAATGTATCATACTTAAGAGGATAAATAGCAAGATTCTGTGAAATAGGAAATAAACATAAACAAAAAGATCTTACCCAAGGAAAATTACTCTGCATAGGTCCAAGGATATTTTCTCCACTTTGTATAATCAGTTAAACAATTTTCTACTACACTTGTTCAGATTTATCCAATCAATTTTAGGTTTCTTTGGGAATCATTTGCCTTTAAGCCACATGTGAGAGAAACCAAAGGAAGGTTTGCCACAGCCATACTTGGTGTATGTAATTTGTCTGAGCAGCAGAGAATAGTTCATTGTCCTCGCCATCTAACTCAGAAGGTGAATGTCTCTTGTTGTAAAAGCTATACAGAAGGATCTAGGCTCCTACTTCCAGTTTCAAAAAACTAGACAAAACTTGAACTTACTGGAGTCTCCTACTAAATTTGCAATGGACATGTAATACCAGAGAGAAAACGTCAGGTTTTAAACATAGTGACTGTGCCCAGCTTGTTCTACTGAATGTCTAAGTGCTCATGATTACGGCTACGATTTGGTCATGGATTCCGTGATTATTTTAAGAGAAACAATTTAGGAATTTTCATTCTGCTTCCCTATAAACGGAGTTTCTTTCAGTCCAACTTCACTTATGGCCTGATCCAGGAGTCTTTCCAATGACTTCAATGTTAACTTCATTTGGCTTTAGATAAGGCTCAGAAACAGGTCCCACTATATGTTCTGTTGTAACACAAAGGGTATGTCTACACTTCACACTCAGGCTTGGTCTACACTACCCCCCTAATTCGAACTAAGGTACGCAACTTCAGCTACGTGAATAACGTAGCTGAAGTTCGAAGTACCTTAGTTCGAATTAGTTCGAACTTACCTTGGTCCACACTCGGCAGGCAGGCTCCCCCGTTGACTCCGCGGTACTCCTCTCGGCGAGCTGGAGTACCGCAGTCGACGGCGAGCACTTCCGGGTTCGACTTATCGCGTCCAGACTAGACGCGATAAGTCGAACCCAGAAGTTCGATTTCCAGCCGTCGAACTAGCGGGTAAGTGTAGCCAAGGCCTCAGTCTGGGTCTGTGGGATCTGAGCTTGTGGACTCAGTGTTTCCAGGCCCGTGCATGAGCATCCATGCTGCATTGTAAACCTGGGTTTACAATTGCTGAACCTGGATCTGATTGCACTGTGGACAGTCAGACCTAGTGGTCAGAGCAGGAGTCAGACCAAGTCGGGTACCAGAGAGTAAGAGTCCAAGACAGGCTAGAGGACAAACTGAGAGTCAGGCATAGGGTTGCCAACTTTCTAATTGCACAAAACCCAACACCCTAGCCCCACCCCTTCCCTAAGTCCATGCCTTCTGCCCTGCTCCTTCTCCGAGGCCCTGCTCCCCCCCACTCAATACAGTCCCCCTCCCTCGGTGGCTCTCTCTCCCCCACCGTCACTAAATTTCACTAGGCTGGGGTTGGGGTGCGAGAGGGGGTGAGGGCTCCAGCTGGGGGGTGTGGGCTCTGGGGTGGGGCTGGGAATAAGGTGTTTGGGGTGCAGGAGGGGGCTTCAGGCTGGGGGGTGGAGCAGAGGGGTTCAGGGGGTGGGAAGGGGCTCTGGGCTGGGGCAGGGGGTTGGGGTGCAGGGGGGTGAGGGCTCCATCTGAGGGTGAAGGCTCTGGGGTGGGGCTAGGGATGAGGGATTTGGGGTGCAGGAGGGGGCTGCAGGTTTGGGGGAGCTCAGGGCTGGGGCAGGGGGTTGGGGCATGGGCTTACCCCAGGCTGCTCCCAATCAGTGGCGCAGTTGGGGGGGCCTAAGGCAGGCTTCCTGCCTATCCTGGCTCCATGCTGCACCCTGGAAGCGGCCAGCAGGTCTGGCTCCTAGGCAGAGGCGTGGCAGGTGGCTCTGTGCACTGCTCTCACCCACGGGCACCACCCCCGCAGCTCCCATTGGCCGCAGTTCCCAGCCAATAGGAGGGTGGAGCCGGTGCTCGGGGTGTGGGCAGAGCACACGGAGTCCCATGGCCTCCCCGCCTAGGAGCCAGACCTGCTGGCTACTTCTGGGGTGCAGCACAGTGCTAGGACAGGTAGGGACTAGCCTGCCTTAGCTCCGTAGCACCGCCGACCAGACTTTTAATGGCCTGCTCGGTGGTGCTGACTGGAGTCGCCAGTGTCCCTTTTCCACCGGGTGCTCCAGTCGAAAACCAGACACCTGGTAACCCTATCAGGCATCAGGAGGCAGGCAGGCAGGGTCTGGTTAGCCAGAGGTCTGAGTCAGACAGGCCAGAGGGCAAACCAGGAGTGCGGGGTAGGTAGGCAGGCAGGGTCCAATTATCAGGAGGTCAGTGCCCTGGAAGGAAAGATGGAGGGGAGGCATGGGCGGCGGGTATAATAGGCCAGGGAAAGCTAAGCCTTCCCTGGCGCAGCTGCCGCCGACCCACCACCGGACACCGGGCTGTGGTGGTGCAGCCCCTTCCCCTTGGCCCCCACCATCTGCTGCTGTCTGCCTGCTGCTGCTCGCCGCATCCCTGCTCCTCAGGGGCAGGGGAGTGACGAGGGAATGTGGCGAGCCAGCAGTGGGGGAGTGAGGCAGCTTGCTCTTCCCCAAGCTGTTGTTGACGTGCTTCACCCTCCTGTAAACAAGTTTGAGGTGCTTCATGTGCTCCTGGGATGAAGATGGAGTCTAGTGAATGCCCACCTCCTCCAGCCTCCATGAAATCTCCCGGTACAGGTGTATGTTCCTGCCACTCTAGGCAAAGAAACAGAGGATGATTTATCCTGACCACACACTCCTCTGCACCCAAGTATGCTCCAGAGACCAAGCAGCTGCTCTTGGAATATGATCCATGATCACCAGTGCTGATCAAGTCTTCACAGGAGAACTTATCTTAAGAGCTCAGTGCAGGTTGCTACTAACGCTGGCACTGGGGGGATCAGAGACCTTTAGATCTTTGGGTAAGGGTCAATGCATTGTGGGAATGGCCGTGGAGGACTATTAGTACATGTGACCTGGTACACAGCTCTTGCCCCCATCCATACTGCACTGTAGAATGGGTACAGAGCCATGCCACAGTAGAGGCATGTATATACCTACATCCTTCATGTGTGCTAGTTTTCCTGCACTACGCTGTCCTCCAGGAACATGTTTCAGGGCTTCAGATGTGGACAATATGGGTATGTGGCACAACACACATGTAACCATGTACAGTCACAAGTGTAGCTGCAGCCCTAGAGGATCTTGGAGCCCTAATCACAGAGTCCGTACTGATGAAGCATGGAGGCTCGCCTGTACCCAAATCAGGATGTGAGGTCTCCAATACAGTCTTATGCTGAAGAGACTGAGTCTTTATTGAAGTAAACTCATTAGAGGAGAATGAATCCTCTTTTCATGAGTCTTTCCTGGATCCTCCAAAGATCTCCTTGGTGTAGGTCAAGGCAAATATGCAGATGTGGAGGGGGCACTATGTTTACTGAAAGACTCATGGCCAGAAGGGGTCTCCTGGCCTGGATCCTAAGCTGGATGGACAGAATGCTCCATGATTAAAAGCTTAAGTTTTAGCTCCCATTTCTTCCTAGCTCTTCTTTTAACTGCTGAGCAGGTGCTACACTTTTCAGGGATATGCATTTTCCCTAAGCAGTGGGTACACCGGGAACGTCCGTCACTTGCTGTAATAGCTTCCCGACATGTGAGGTAATGTTTGAAGCCTGGAGATCCTGGCATGTCCTTGGATGACGGGGATATCTAAAATACATTAAAAAAATCTAAGGGGAAAGGGATTATAAAACAAACCCGTCTACAAAATGAATTAAGTATAAGAATAAATTAAAGAACTAGACTGAGGAACAAGCCTTGACTAGTATAAGCGGACACACTAAACGCTCCATCTCAGGACAAGGCAGTTGAGAAGGGTGGTTTGCTCACACAGCGCTGTAGATCCTTGGCATGGGGCACAAGATAGCGTAGAGTCATGCATGAGCCAAATGGGCATTACCACCACCAATCTCCAATCAAAGGTACATGGGGTACATGTGCACCTGAAGTGGAGCACCCATTGTGACACTATCTGAAGAACAGCAATTTACTGCGCAGCAAGCCAGGGCATGAATCTACAGGAAGCCAGCTTGCCCTGCAGTAACACTGTATGTGGATGCTACTACAGTCCACTGAAAGTCCTGGATTGGCACTTGGCATACTACATTTTCAAGTAGTAATATGCTAAACTGCATTGAGGGTCTTTCACTGCACTGTAGCAGTGTCCACACAAGGAATGCAGCAAGTTGGTGCACTGTAGAGTCATACCCTGGCTTGCCATGCCATATTTTGCTAGGTGGGTTTTCTTATCCATTGTGATGTTTCCTTTCCTATCATTTCATACTATATCTCTTTAGGGTGAATCACACACACAGAGCCATAGGAACCAATCCATAAACAGTTACACACATGCTTAGCTTTATGCATGTGTGTGGTCTCAATTAATTCAAGTGTTTGCAGGATGGGGTCCTTAGTCCTCTGCATCTTACATTTTCATATAGCTGTGTAGTCTACAGGGTGGTGGTTTTGTAACTGCAGAACTCATGTAGCTCCATAACCACCTCACTTGCACGATTTTAAATAGGAGCCTGACAGGAGTTTGTTACTATTTTTGAAACAATGCTGAGTGAAAACGGTGCATTGACAACACTCATTGTCAAATACAGTCTGAGAACTCTCCTTCGAGTTCTATGTTCAGTACACACATACAATGCTTGCTGGGGCGTGAGAAGATGTTTATCTAACTGTAGGATCTTGAAAATGTCCAGATATCAAAATTAATGTGCTTACTTACTCTATCAATATAAATGTTTTAAATGAAGTTGGTGGCAGGCAAAAAAAAAAAAGTAATCTACACTTTTCAGATACCTGCAGAGAACAAGTGTGAGAGAACTTTGAAAGTCGTCTTATCCACTTCTCAGCTATATCAAACAGCACAGTCATATCACCTCCCTCCTCAAACTCTTCCACTGGCTTCTCACCCTCTTCAGAATCCAAGTCAAAATTACCCTAATTTTAAAACCTCACATGTTCTTGCTCCCATAGAGCAGAATTGTTCAATGGACTATCAGCATACTAAGGAGAACAGGATTTGTCCCTTTCTCTCTCCACTCCCTTCCCATTCCTATTGCTTCAGCAGCTGCCTCCTCTGCCTCATTCCACAATTTTACTACTATGTGGGTGCAAGAACCTCCTTCTCTGCAGCTCCTGGCATCTGCGATGATCTTCCTGGGCCGCCGCCTCATTATTTTTCAATCTTTTTAAATCTCAGCTGGAAACAGGTTTTTTCCCCCACCTCTTGTTTCTATCCTTTAGGCTGCAATTCAAAAAAACACTGACGCACGTGCTAATTTTAAATGTGCTGAAAGTGACAGTATGTGCTTCAGTGCTTTCCTGAATGGGGGCCTCGATTTCCATTTTTATTCTGTAAGTGTACTGGGTGCGGAAGGATAGTCTTTTAGCTGCACGACAGGGCCTGGAGCCACAAAGCTAGGGTTCTATTCTCAGCTCTGCCACAGATGACCATACTAAAGCTGGTCACATCACAATCTCAGTTTCCCCATCTATAAAATGGGATAAATATTTTTTTTCTATTGTACCTATTATTAAATCTATGAAATACTTTCAGCTACATCATTGTAAATCCAAAGTAACTCCAGTGTAACTGACAGTAGAAGCTGGTACCCTCAGGTTTAAAGCACTATTACAAATACAAAATGTTATACAAAAACATGATAACTATACAGATTTACATATTAAAAGTATGAAGAGAATAGAGTCAATTTCAGTAGAATATATGCTATATAGTTACTATTAGACTTGATTACCATATCCTTTTCCAATCTTGGTAAGTAATATTTACTCCTTTAAATAAGTAAATATCGAGTCTGTCAACAGAGGAAAAGCTGATGCAGAGGAAGGTATGTTTACATAAACATTGTGCTATGCTGTGGGAATGCTAATTATAAAGAGAGATTCAGGAGAAGCCCAGTCCTGATACTGGTGGCAGTCTAACAGTTCACAGAATAGACAGCCCTTTTGTACTTGGAGTTGGAGCTAGACATGCATCTATATAATAAATCTGTACAGAATGCTGCATTTATATTTCACACTAGTGAAACTAAGAAATGAAAAATCCCATAATTTCCCACCAGACAGACAGACTCTACAATTCTTCTTGTATCCACTGAATGCAGAATTGAATGCTATATGAGCTTTTGACGCTGGTTCCAAAAAATTGGAAGTCGTTATATGGCCTTCTGGGATTCAAATACTCACACAAAAGTGTACATGGCCCTCAAATTAAAGATTCATTATAAGGACAGACACACACACACACAAATCGTTAGCTACACTAAGACAGCCAAAAATTTCCCAAACACCAGTTCCATAAATATTCCAATTTGAAACTGAGTGTAATACAAGCAAATGAAACAAACCCTAGATAACATAACTGGAGCACTAGGAATACTCATTTGTAATATAAACCTAATATTTTTATCTTCTTTGATGCTGGAGCAGATTCACAGAAGTTAGAGATGAAAAGATCCTATTAGATTATCAAGGACATGATCCATGGCCCATTGAAATCAATGGAAAAATGTCCATTAAAATTCAATACATTTATAGTCCTTTTTTCCAGTCTAAGTTTAGATATCTGGAGTGACAGGGCTTCCATTGTTTCATATGTAAATAGATTTAACAAACGAATGTGTATATACACCGAAATATAATTTATTTCCCTTTATGGCACAGTAGTGATCTGGAAGTGATTATAATGAAGTCTCTCTTGTCTGGAGCACTGACTAGGGATCATCTGGTAGGAGCAGATGGGTATATTACACATGATTGATTTTCTGTAATTACAGGATGCAGATCCTGCATGCCATGTTCTCTCAGGGCTTCAGATAAAGCATCAACCTCACCATCACCACTTCAGTGTGGAATTCCACACTCCACGGTAGACCAGCTCTATGATGAATGGGTTTCTATGCAGTTTCTTCTGAGACCTTTGAGAGCACCCTGACAGTCATCACTAGGAATAAGACTGATATTAATACTCTTATCTATTCCATTGCTTTGCCTACAGGAAAAAATAACCTTTGATTGAATAGTACAGTAGGGAAAACAACACTAACACCAACATAGCTCCTCTACAACTTCATTCCTCCTTTCCTCTTTCATACTCATTAAGAGCTATGAACCCCTTCTGATGCTAATATACCTCTAAGTATTTGTTCCCATTAGTGCTTGAGACACTTATTATTGCAAGTAAGTCACCCACCTCAATGTCTGTGAATAATACAGGACTAAAAATACAGAAGAGATGTGAATTCACACTATTTGAAAGTACTTTTCTTTCTGAATTCACCCCACTCTAGTCTGGTAGCTTATTTTGCTGAAACTGAATGGGCACTGTGAGGAGTTCCTGTCCTCCTAGCATAGATGTTTATAGTAAAGAATCTGAGATTTCAAGCAGCCATTTTTTATTCAACTGATTGCAATCTTTGCTAATGGGTGCTGTGGATTCTCTTGCTCAGTTGAAGTGATTTAAATTATTATTCACTGGAATCTTCCATTAAGTGCTGGGCCATCTTTCCTCAAAGCACAATTTGTTCCCTGGGAAGTATTACTTGTCGAGCCCAATATTCAAAGCTATTTCACCTCTTGCTCACCATTTTTTTTTCCTTTCCATAACAGCATGTCTCCATTTATTCTGGCTTCTGTGGAAAAAATGAGTTCTGTTTGCTAGGGACCAAAAGAGATTTCAGATTTTTCTAATATTTGCTGTGTCCTATTATGTTTTTGAGCAGATTCTGAGCCATTTGGTGGAGTTAATGAAGATCTCAGCTAGAATAAATTGCCTTCTCTCAAGACCTTGTGAGGAGCAGACACAGATAATGAAGCAGATCTAAACTGTAGTCTCAGAAACCATAAGCCAAAGAGACCCGAACTCCTTAGTTTTTTTAAGATTTCATTTTTGGGATTTTGGGGGGGAGGAGGGGCATCTTTGAAGTGTAGCTTAGTTTACCACTAAGCCTCAGCACAGCTAATATTGAGGTGGTCCAAACATGTGGTTGCAAGATGTCCTCATAAACATCAGAATAAGGCAGCTAAAGACAAAGGAAGACTCCTAATTTTCAAACGCACCTCATTATGGTAGCCTAAAGATGAAGATATACAACCTCCATCCTTAAAGGCTCAATAAGACTTAAAGTGCAATTCATAGACCCTTTTACTATTCCTAGATAGCATGGTGAGATACACATTACATATGTAGGCAGTCACCCTCAACTTCCAGATGGCTTCCACTGCTTCATTTCTTCCCCCCAAGGTGCTGCTGAGCTGCACCAACAGCTTTCCTTTATCTCTACTACCCAACTGAGGCCATGACAAATCTCAAGGATCATTAGTGCTGTCACTTCTCTCCCCCCCAACCCCCAGTTATGAGCTAAATTACTCCTTACACACTTATGTATTGGTTTTGGGGGGGCGGGAAGGGGGCGGGAATGCACTGCACAGCCTCAGGCCCTCCCCTTTTATGCAAGCAGTTCCATGCTTTCAAGCTCTACCTTGTCCTGAACATAACCAGTAAATTTGGGAATACTAGTTTTAATCCACTTTCCATTAGTACTGAAACAAATGCTGTCTATGAAAGCACTGCCATAACATATTACTACTTGTTATATAAATCATCCTTATTTCCCCCATTCTGTGCTGCAGATCTGCCTATGACTCAGACCGGACAACAGAAGCCAGGGGGTGTAGGTTGAGCTGTTAGGTTATAAAGTGCAGGTGAAAGTTTGCATTGTGGGACTCATGCACATCAGTATGTGACCCACCAATGCTGAGTAACAGATGGAAGTGTGTTTTAGAGGTTGTAACTGAAAAACAATCACCCTCTTTAAAAAGAAAAAAAGAAGCATTTAACCAATTTCCTTGCTTTGTTTTATTTTTATTATATTGTCAATAAGCAAATGTTGACATTTTAGTAGAAATGTTGAACTAGACATCAAGGGGACACACAAAATGTGTGCATGCCCTACGTTCCACCAGCATAAGAGTTAAAGTTCTTCACATGCAGAACAGAAATAGCTGTTGAAACCAGTACGCACTTTAATATAAAGGTGGCTGGCACATTAATATACTAGAGTAAGCAGCAAGCATGAAGAAAATACTACACTAAGGCAATGTTTTAAACAAGGAAATATTGAAACACAAAGAGCACAAAACTGAAGTATCCAAGGATGATGTAACCATGCAGAGAGAACTTCTGAATGGCTAAGAAATATTGAGCTTGGGTTTACTTCTGGCAAGTAAATAGCTGACAACACAGATCTTAGAGCCACTGTGCAACTACACAGATGTTAAAATGTAATTAGGGAATCCATTTGAGAGTGTGAATTCAAGATTTGGGCTACCATGCCATTTAATCCATCTCTATTGAACTCCTATAGCAATATATTAAACCTCAAAACTCCTGTGAGATTGGGAAGTTTTCTCCATTTTACAGATGAGAAAATAGATGGCTAGCTCCAAGTTAAGTGTTCATTAATTTTGGTACCTCACTTTCAGGGCACAGAACTTGAGACATGAGCATGTTTTTTTAGATGTGCTGAGCACATCTCCCATGACTTCAATTGCAGTTGGTGTCTGACATCTATTTTAAAAAAGAAAAGAATCAGGCCATCAGAGTCAGCACCTAAAATTAGTACATATTTGTGAAAGACTGAGCTCTAGTGATTTACCAAGAGACAAAAGAAGCCTATGGCATAGCTAGGACCACAGCATGGGCCCCACTTCTATTTGAATTAATAGACCATGTTTCCTTTCTTCCTTGTATCTAGGTATTGCAGGAGTCTCACAATAGCAGGTGAAGTTCGCCATTTAAGTGTAATTAAATCCTACATTTCCATTTTAGCAACAACGAGCAGTACTTACCACTTCATATTTAATTATATTGTGAAAGTCCTCTTTAGAACAGCACACTGTTACAGTTGTAAGTGTACAAGGCGTGGCCCATGACCTGCTCCACTCTTCCTTTTACAGCACCATTTAATGGGTGTATGGCTCCTTGCATCCATTGCCATTGGTAGGTTGCCAAAAAACAAGTTCAAATTGTTTCAGACCAGCTGAACACAACAGAAGCATAACAGTTCCACGTACATTAGGGAAATTTTGACTGGTACACACAGATAAACAATTTGAATCAGGAAAACGAGTAGACTATATACACACACACACAGACTCCAAGAGAATCCAGTCTATCTTCAACAACAAAGTAGCCAAAGTAAAATTTTTAGATTGCTAAGGGAGAAGGGTGTACACTCCCGTACTTATGCCACAAAGTTCAAATATTGATCCAAACATCCCTAAAAGCTTATACTGTTTGAATCGAGCACAATTTTTCTGTTTTTAATTCACACCATTAGGGGCACAATTTTTTTCAGTATAGAAGAACTCGAATAGCTCAGGGACTACTCCTTTCATATTTACACTCACACAATGTTCAAGGAGTGGCTACAGCAACTGCTTACACAAGAGAAATATTAGAAAGGAAGTTAGCCAGCAATGGAAGCTTCTATCCCTACTGGACACCTTTTGTTTCTCCTCCAACTCCTCTGATGCAACAACCACCAGCAGCTCCTCTTCAGGAGCATCTGCTTTTACAGGCACACTCTTTGTCATGAGAAACCTAGCATATGTAGAAGCAGCCGGAAGCAAAGGGGTACAGCCAATCCCATATGACCTGCTAGCAGCCTGCAAGGAACCAGGAAGTCCATCAGGAATCACTACTGCTCCAAAGTCCCATTTTACAGGATGCAGCTGGCAAGAAATCTGTATACTAGCTTGCAGCCAAAGAAGATAAAATACAGTCAAGTAATAAGTATGCCAAAGTGTCACAGTAGAAATGGTAATTAAACAGTATATACAGCAATGCAGGAGGTGAGCACTGGAACAACTTCAGAATGCACAGCACTTTGCTCATAGAACTCTGCACAGTGAAGCTCTATTTCCTGCAAAAGCCTCACAATAAAATAAGACCCCCTAAACTTGAAGATTTAGAGGAGAGAGAGGTTACCAAAAATATGCTGAGAAAGAATTTTCCCTTATTCCCCAGTAGGACTATACAAATTTACATTGTGAAGATGACAGCCCATTAGATACACATCTATGCATAAGAGAAGCTAAACTTAAAAAAAAATTAGTATTTTGAAATAAAGGAAATGCATTAAATGTGCAGTGCCAGCAACACGAACACCAATTCTTAGTTTATAAATGCTTTGCATACCAAACTTGAGGCTATATAAGAAGACTTTAAGGGTTCGACAAGTGACATGCTTTTACCATAATCAGTTCACTCAAAATATTTACACAACAGTATGGCTCACTTACTGTAAGTATTTAATACAGAACTTTTTTCAAAAATATGATTTTATTCACAATCTAAAAGTTCACTTTTGCAGCAAAATGCTGCCCCCTGCTGCTATGAATCTGGAACAGGTTGGCTATGAGTACCACTTCTGGTCTTCAGCTGTGATTGAGCAATATCTGCTAGGGCACTCTGTATCTTTTCTAGTAGCATATCCCCACGATAAACAACCTCTTCCAGACGGGCAGCTGCTTCATGGTTTTCCTCCTCTAACCGATACAGACTAGCAGCCTTTAAATACAAAAGAAAAAAAAGTTAGGCGATCTTGAACATCACATAAGGCAGAGTTTTCTTCAAAGGGATGGATGGAGGAGCTGTCCAAGCCCGTGATGAAACACAGTAAGAGCCCCATCTTTAGCTCCTACATCAGTCATTCTCTGCTGGAGTCCATGACTATAATTTACCTATTATAAGTTTGCCATCTAAAAATGCACTCCTTACGTGGAGATTAAATTCATCAACAAAAACAGATGTTTTTGTATCTCAGATTGCCAATTTTAGATTAACTCAATTTCAGCTTTCTTAACAAACAAAAATCAGAATCTTTGTCCCAACTCAAAAGAAATGAGTAAATTGTAAGACTTTCAGATCTCACAGTGTTAATTACTTTGTACTACAAAGTACTACATTCCCCAACAAACTCATCTTTGGAACTGCACAGCCAGTGCCCGCAGTGAGGGCCATTAGACATATACATGTGGAGGACAATGGGAATTAGAATCCAACTATTTGTTCAATAATTTAACTGTAAATCGTATGACATGTGACGGTAGCTAAAATATGGGCATTTATACTAAAGATGTGGTAATGAACTAGCTATCTGAACAGAAAAGTGAAACGAAGTCATGTCTTGGGTGAACAAACGTGGCAGCCCTATCTATATGTTCAGCATACTGTCTGTGGCACACTGAACAAGAAATGCAGCTAAGGGTTACTTGATTAACAGCGAACATGCTACTGTTGTGAGATTTACGCTGCTGGCGTGCTACGGACAGTTCAAAGCTCAAACTGACCTATCAGCCACTTACATGTTCACATAAATATACCAATCGGTGATGTCATCTTCGAACTCGAAGGACGAACATCATCATTTAGGATAAATTCATGAAATTAGGTTTCAAGTCCAGCTACATTTTAAGTTGCGCATTAGTGTCAATAAATATATATATTGCACCTTTAGAACCTCCACTGTTTTACTGAGATAAGCGTTCAGCCAATTTCATCCACCCCTATAACATAGCCCCATAAGAGTGGATTGTGATATTTGTTTGCGACAACACACCAATTTAAGAATGGAAGTAAAGAATAAACAAAAAGCCATATCCAACTGGAAGTGTAACCAGAGGACAATTTGACCAGGACTAACATCTACCCTTGCACAAAGGGGCCATGGAATCTTTAATTATCACAAGCATTGGTCAAGGTCTTTTTTTGAAAATGGAAATGCAGTGGCCACTAAAAATCAGGCATAGGCACTGGTGCAATATCAGCTCAGAGGAAAGCATGCTGTCTACTGGGTCATCAAAACCAGTTTCTCTAGTTCAGTGGTCCCGTGAAGCGGCGGCATTTTGGCGGTAGCGCTTCCTGACGTTGCTGCTTCACGGCAGCATTTCGGCAGCTGCTTGTCCGGCAGCCAGTAGGCAGGCGCACATGGATGCCCGTGGGCACCACGTTGGGGACCCCTGCTCTAGTGCCTTGGTTTTCCCACACAAGTGTTATTAGGGTCAGATATGGCTCAGCTATGAAACATGACAACATCATAATCAGTGGTATGTCTGCAGATAACCTGAATAGATTTTAATCTTATTTATATAGACTGTAAAATTACACTGATGCTTACATGGTCTGAGTTTTTAATGTAACTAATATGTTTAGATACTACTATAACTAGAGATCTAGCAGAATATAGTACTTTTGTTCAATATTCTGAAACTATTTGAACAGTATTTATTAAGCCTTATTTATGCTTCTCCAGTTTAAGATATGTCTAATCTCTTTAGTAATCTGCAGCTATCAACTCATCTCCAAGAACTGAAAATACAAAGTTTACTCATCGGTCTTAAAATTGCTTCAGTGTAGCATAGGGAATTAGGGCTTGTCTTTGTACACATATTTACACAAAGTAATTTAAAAACTAAAAACAAAAACCCAGAAGCTAGGGCTAGGAAGGGCAAGAAAGGAGGGCCACCAAGCAAGACTTGTAGAAAGAGATGAGCATTGCAGTAAACTATTTTGAGAGGTAGGACTGATTGCTGGAGAGACCCTAGCAGGATGCACACGGGCCCTTCGGGCAGAAAAAGGTTTGGGGAAGCAAGTTTGATCTGCTGACCTGCAGGAAGGTTTCCTTATGGAGCCAAGAAGTGGAAAGAACTGTAACATTTCAGAAATGCTAAAAGTCCTTTAGAAAATGAGTGGTCTAGACACAAAACAATAGGACCATGTCAGATACAGCGTTTAAGTGAAACTCGCTTGTGACATGCTCTAAGAGAGACTGGATGAAACCTGCTTTGAGAGCCAGAAAACATGCCAGTTTCTTTTAATAAGAGAAAAACAAAAGGTATATTAAAACAGTTGTGTGTTTAAATATTAACTGAAAAAAAAAAACCAGATGGCTCTCAAAAGTAGTTTCACATGGTGATGGAGAGGGCAGTTTCTTTAGGAGCCCTGTGAAAAGAAAAATGAATTTAATATAGCTCAGAGTTCCAAGATTTAAGCCTTCCCATCCTGCTTCAAGTTTTAAGTTAGGCTATGTAATATTTCCAATAAATGAAGTGGTTCATTTCAGGTACTTTTTTCTTGGGGAGAGGGAGTGGTGGACAAAATATTCCCTCAAACTTTTTTTTTTTTTTTTTTTAAACTGAGCTAAGATTATATCCTTTACGCCACCTACTACTTTGGTCTGGGATATCCAGAAGGGACTAAGAGGGTGGAGATTTTTTTGGTATGTTTCAAGTATTTTAGATTTTAGTGATATTCTTACCTGCAAAGCTGCTGTTGATTCTTCACTAGGTAATGAATCTATTAAAACATCAATATCCTTAGCAGTTCGTGCAATCAATGCTGCAAACAACTGTGCATATTCTATTAAAAAAAAAAATCAGATCAGACTATTACAATATCTATTACAATTTAGTTTACCTTTTCAGAGGAGAACAATGATAAACTTAGTGCTCATTGAAGGAACAAATGACCTAGCATTTTACTCCGAATTCCAGAAGACTTGCACTGATTTCTAACTCCAATGTATTCTAAAACTTTAAAAACTCTTTCCAGTATTAAAGACAGTGGCAATATCTTTCATTTCAAACAAATCTAGTACATGTTAATGTTCAAAGATGGATTCTAAATCCTACCTTAAACAATCTAACCAATGGCATTGGAATATTAGTCTCCTTACAAAATAAGGCAGCTCTTAAACCAATTACTGCATTCTAGCAGCATATCAAACATTCCAGTTACAATGTTTTACATATTCTGGAGCATTGAGATGCCCTAATCCAGGGGTCAGCAACATTTCAGAAGCGGTGTGCCAAGTCTTCATGTATTCACTCTGATTTAAGGTTTTGTGTGCCAGTAATACATTTTAACGTTTTTAGAAGGTCTCTTTCTATAAGTCTATAATATATAACTAAACTATAGTTGTATGTAAAGTAAATAAGGCTTTTAAAATGTTTAAGAAGCTTCATTTAAAAATAAATTAAAATGCAGAGCCCCCCCCGACCAGTGGCCAGGACCTGGGCAGTGAGAGTGCCACTGAAAATCAGCTCACGTGCTCCCTTTGGCACGCATGCCATGGGTTGCCTACCCCTGCTCTAATCTTTCAATCCTTTCCTTGAATTTGGCCATTGTGCTAGTTAAAAAAGAGTAAGGATTAGATTAGGATAATGCGATTATAGTGTGAAATTTATGAAATGTTTACACCAACTTGGTAACAGATCAAAAGAAGAAGGATTCTTAATATGGTTGCTTAATATTTACAACTACGACAATTAATTTTACCACTTACACTTAAAACGCTTTTACTTTATTAATGTACAATGCACCTGGAAAAGCTTAGTTATCACTTTGTTAGTGACAGGATTTTAATTTAACATCTAAATAACATGAAAATGTGTGGTGTACTTTCAAAAGGATATTGCTAGTTTAAAGTCAACTCTGAATGAAAATGTTTTAAATCATGTTACATGTAAAACCCCAGGTTATTATAGCTAAAAAACTGAGAGAAAGCTGTATTTCCTCGGCTTACTTTGTACATTTGCCATACTTTTAGTCATATTCACTATTTCCCCTGTTTGTATAGGTCTCTCACACAGCTGCAAGAGAGAGAAAATTTTAAGATAGGAAACAGACTATAAAACTCAGGGAGAGGTGTAGTAAACTATATTTTCAAACTTGATTGTATTTCAAAATGACAATGTTCACTTAAATGTGTACTGTGCCATCACCATATATCACCTTGATATAGAAATATTAAAGTTCTACCGATTGTACTTAAGCTTTCAAAGATATCACTACCTGAAGATAAACTTACAGGGAGACTGATCTGCCAAGAAAACTGTGGCTTGTCTAGAACCTGGACTTTAACTTGAACAGTTACAATATGCTGAAATACAACTTGCCTCATCTAGTTTAAGACTGTTAGATCAAGTCATCTTACATGATCTAATGCCTTTAAACCTTAAACAAAAACTTGGGCTCCTGAATCATCACTTAGCAGATACCAGTACCTGGGACTGGACCAGCTGCCACTAGAAAGGGAGCAAGCGAAAGCTCTGCTTTTTACACCTTTAACTAGCTCCTCACAGCTGTCTCCAATATCAGATGGCAAGCCCTTATAGGCCACTGTAGGACTGGTTGACAGTTTTCCAGAACTGCAACAGAGCATCATTTGTGCACTGTGCTAGCCTCAGTTGAGACTCCTGAGGTCAGACCTAATCTGATCCAAGACATGTGTAAAATATAGTGGACTAAAGAGTCATTTAGGCATATAATGTGTCTTAACTAGAAAGACACATTTAAAAATATTCAAAAAATTAGGGCCATCCCGAGCATATAAATAAATATTTTTAAATATCACATATCCATATGACTGAGCTTTCTTCCCAGCTTGCTTTGTTTTTTCATATGAAGTATGATAATATTAGATCATATACTTTATCTTTAGAAAAATGGCCAGAATTAATCTATAAACAAGTACCAAAAACTCTTTTCCATCTGTAAACTAATATGGATGTTAACTTTTATAATTGCAGACATTAGAGAGAAGGTATTATTCCAAAAACATTAAAAGCAAAAACATAGACAGACAGACAGATTAGCTTTATACTCAAAAAAATGTAAAATTTCACAAGACTAGTATATACTTGGTTTGGCTTTTAGAAACAGAAGTTTCCTGAACACTCAGAATCTCCTCATAACAGTGTTCCTTACAAACATCAGTCATTTTATATTATTAGATCTATATAAAAAAAGGACCATGAGACACACACATTTCTGTGCTTAGCTTTGTCAAAAAATATTTCCCATCTCAATCAATTCACTTCCCTACAGAATGTGCAATTATCCATAACTTGGCCTCAATCACAACAACTGTTACAACTTCCGAAGAAAGTTTCTTAAACCTGAAGTTACTTAATTCTAAACTGACACTACTATTTTACTAGAGAGTAATCATGTTTAGTTAATGGACACACATAAAACTGACCTTCTGTAGGATTAGCTGGCTGGTCTTTGTTTATCGCTGTCTGAATGTTACTGAAGGAGGCAGGTGGGCCACACTGCTGCAATACCCCAATGGCATTACAAAACTGATCTGCAAGCTACAGGCAAGATGAAATATCATTTTAGTCTGTATTTACACTAAAGATAGTCAGTTTAAACTTTTTGCCCCAACCACTATTACATAGAATTGCACTTCAATAAATGAAAATAGTTAATCCAAGTCTGTAGTGAAGATCCCAATCCTGCCCTCTGTGCAAGTGGACGACTCTGATTGCACTAGGACCCCATGACAATGCAACTGTCCACTCCCACAGATCAACTAGCAGGATCAGGGATTAATTAAGATGCTATCATTAGCATACTCAAGTCCAGGACAAAATTTTGGTTCCTAAATCCTGGCCTTTAGCAGCTCAGCCCGCTGCAGAGATAAAATGCTTTCTCCCATTCCCCTGGCCGCATGGATAAGTGCTACCCAGACAGTTACATTAAGTGGGAAGATTATTGCGATCAGAGATAGAGAGGGAGCAGTGTCCTCTCACCAGCACCTAGCAGAGAGGCTCGCTGGAGTAGGGTAGACACATGGCTTCATTCTCACACGGGCAAGTCCTTTTTAACAAAGTGTTCAGCCTCAAACCAGCCATTTCAAGAGGGAGCCGAAAGAGTGACTTAAGGAGCTTGCAGGGCTGCTCCTCTAGGGGCGACTCCCTGGAAAAGCAGCGTCCCCCCCTCAGCAGCCCGGGACGGGGAAAAGCCCCCCCACGCCACTGCCCCAGGAACGGGCTGCTCTGGCCAGTCCTCACACTGGCAGCAGCGAGCTCAGTGCTGGCGCGCGGGCGGGGAGAGGCCAGTCCCGGGGCGGCGCGAGCTCAGCGTGGGGCGCCCCCGCGGAGCTTCACACGGGGAGGGGGGCGCGAGACCAGCCGAGAACGCTTAAAAGCCCAAACCGACTCCACCGTCATCCCCGCTCCGGGAGGGAGCAGACGCCTCAGGTTTGTTACCCCGCCCCCGCGGGGCCCAGAATCCCTCCCCCAGGGCACGGGAACGACTCGGAGATGCAGGGACCGACGCGCGTTCGGCGCAGCACGGCGGGAGCCGACTCGGCCTAACCCCGATCTGAGCCGCCCCGGCTCCAACCTCACCGAGTTCACCGCGTCCTGCAACTGCGTTAACCGATCCGCCATGATCCTCCCCAGCGCCCATCCCGATTCCCTCCTGCCTATTGGGCAGAGCCTAAGCGAGGCCGGGCTGAGCAGCCAATGGGCGCGCTTGGTGTTGGACGGTTGGGCTTGAGGGGGGAGGGGAGAGTGGGCGGGGCTTTGCGTTCTCTTTCGGGTCCGACTCTCGGCTGCGGCCAAGGTGATGCCTTGGCTGCTGCGGGGCACGCGCCCCCTGCTGGTTGAGAGGCGAGTCGGCAGCGGCCGGGGCCGCCCTCCGGAGTGAAAGGCCAAGAGTCCCGTTGATTTCAATGGGCGTTGGATGAAGGGGCGGGGCACCCTGGGGGGGGGTCTGAGTGGCAATGAACACAGTCATGTGATAGGTTTCAGAGTAGCAGCTGTGTTAGTCTGTATCCGCAAAAAGAAGAACAGGAGTACTTGTGGCACCTTAGAGACTAACAAATTTATTAGAGCATAAGCTTTCGTGGACTACAGCCCACTTCTTCGGATGCATCCGAAGAAGTGGGCTGCATCCGAAGAAGTAGGCAGTAGCCCACGAAAGCTTATGCTCTAATAAATTTGTTAGTCTCTAAGGTGCCACAAGTACTCCTGTTCTTCTTTTTGAGTCATGTGATATAAATAGGGCCGGAAAGAAGCTGGCCCAGGATTGTTTTAAATCGCGTTGCCCAGGAATCATAATCACAACCTTTTTCTTGACTGAGTTGAGTTTGGACACAAGCAGGGCTCTCAGGCAGGGCCAGCTTTAGGACCTGTGGGGCCCGATTTGAATACCCAGCAGTGGTCCGGGTCGTAGTTGGCACTTCGGTGCCGGGGGGGTCAGCTCTGCGTCTTCCGCGGCACTGAAGGACCCCTCACCGCCGAAGACCCCGGAGAGGACCCACCCCACCCCACCGCCGAAATGCTGCCAGAGCGGACCGGCGCCAGGTGAGCCTAAGGCGTGGGGCCCTCTTAGGTGCGGGGCCCTCTTACCCGCAGGGCCTGATTCCACAGAATCAGGGGAATCGGCCTAAAGCCGGCCCTGCTCTCAGGTCCCGATTCTTTTAGTGACAAATGCAGTGCTTTGTGATGGCACAATTTGGCCCATCCTGCTGTCTTAGCAACAGCCTTGAGCTAGGATGGAAGCTAAATTGTAGCTCGTCCATCGATGCACAGATTTGTCATTAATTTGCAGTGTTACCAACTCAGGCTCCAGTAGTCCAGTGAACACACCAGAATCTCAGATTAAAAAAAACAAGTTTCTACCCTTCATACACCCAGAGAAAAGTTGGAAAACGTGCCCACGAGATACCCTAATGACTCAGAAAGCACAAGGCAAATAAAAAGAACTCCGTATTCATTATTTTAAAAATAATCTCACGATTTTTAAGACAATCTTATGATTTTTTGTATTTTTGGGATTGACAAAACTGCTTGAGCATGTTGTTGATAAACTCTCAGTCAACTAGGGCAATCATAGTTGTGCAAGTAGGTACAAAATCTTAGGCCTGGTCTACACAAGAAAATTAGATTAGTTTAACAGCATGGCTCAGGGGGTTGAAAAATCCACACCTCTGAGCAGCGTAATTAAGTCAACCTAAGTCCTCCTATAGCCAGCGCTAGGTCAAGCAAAGAATTCTTTCATCAACCTAATTACCACTTCTTAGGGAGGTGGATTGCTTATGTCCATGGGAGAATCCCTCCCATTGGTGTAGGTAGTGTCTACACTGAAGCACTACAGCGGCATAGCTGTAGCATTTATTTAAGTGTACACAAGCCCTTAGAAGTTGGGGATGGAAGAGACATGTTAGTGCCAATGTAAGATTGTTTCCAAAGGCATGGCTACACTTGTAGATGTAGAGCGCTGTGAGTTAAACCAGCCCTCGGAGACCGCAGCAGAAAAAGCGCTGCAGTGTGTTCACACTGTCAGCTGCAAGCACATTGGCGTGGCCACATTTGCGGCACTTGCAGCGGCATTGGGAGTGGTGCATTATGGGCAGCTATCCCACAGAGCACCTCTTCCCATTCTGGCACTGTGGCTTGTGGGACGGGGGCATGCGGGTGTGGGGCATTCTGGGTCCTGTCCCAATGCCCTGTGAGCCATCGGTTCGCATCTCAGCAATGCCTGTGCTTCCATCCACATTTGGCGCCAACTTTCAATGTTTTTTGTACTGCGCGCTCTGTCTTCCCTTTCGGTGTGCGGGAATGGATCCCGAACTGCTGAGGAATATGCTGACGAATCTTGCCAGCACGTCACAAATTGCAGTCAAGTTACTCCTTAAGCTACAAACTGACAGCGAGGAGTCCGACGATGATGTTGACTCGCATAACGCATACAACATGAGATTGCTTGTGGCATTCACGGGCATGCTCACAATGGTGGAACGCCATTTTTGGGCTCGGGAAACAAGCATTGAGTGGTGGGATCACATCGTTGTGGAAGTCTGGGATGATGAGCAGTGGCTGAAGAACTTTCGGATGAGAAAAGCCACTTTCATGGGACTGTGTGCTGAGCTGACCCCCACCCTGTGGCGCAAGGACACGAGATTGAGAGCTGCCCTACTGGTGGAGAAGTGGGTGGCTATTGCAATCTGGAACCTGGCCACTCCAGACAGCTACCGATCAGTTGCTAACCAGTTTGGAATGGGAAAGTTGACCATTGGAACCATGTTGATACAAGTTTGCAGGACCATTAATCGCATCCTGCTCAGAAGAACCGTGACTCTGGGTAATGTGCATGACATTGTGGCTGGCTTTGCACAAATGGGTTTCCTTAACTGCGGAGGGGCGATAGATGGGATGCATATTCCCATTCTGGCACCAGCCCACCTAGCCTCCAAGTACATAAATCGGAAGGGGTATTTCTCTATGGTTCTCCAGGCACTTGAGGATCACGGTGGATGTTTCATTGATATTAACGCAGGCTGGTCCGGAAAGGTTCATGACGCGTGCATCTTTCAAAACACAGGCCTGTTCAGGAAGCTGCAAGCCGGGACTTTCTTCCTAGACCAGATCACCATAGGGGAAGTCGAAATGCCCATAGTGATCCTTGGAGACCCCGCTTACCCTTTAATGCCATGGCTCATGAAACCCTACACAGGGAGCCTTGAGAGCAGCAAGGAATGGTTCAACAACAGGCTGAGTCAGTGCAGAATGACTGTGGAGTGTGCTTTTGGCCGTTTAAAGGTCCGCTGACGTTGTCTGTATGAGAAGCTGGACCTGGCCGATGACAACACCCCCACGGTTATATCCGCATGCTGTACCCTCCATAACATTTGTGAAGGGAAGGGTGAAAGATTCACTCAGGCATAGACCTCGGAGGTTCAACACCTGGAGGCTGAATTTGAATAACCAGAGAGCAGGGCAATTAGAGGGGCCCAGCATGAGGCTGCAAGGATTAGGGATGCCTTGAGGGAGCAATCTGAGGCTGAAAGCCACCAGTAATGTTTGGTGCCCTGCATGGGAGTGAAGTGCAGTGGTTCCAATGTTAGTAGGAATCTGTGTTTACTACGTATGATGCACTGACTTGCAGTGCCTGTTGCTTTCCTAGGCTATGGTATCTTTTACTTAATGCAACGATAAAGAATGTTTTCAAAGCCAAAAAATTCATGTATTGAAAAGAAACACAACTGCTTGGGAAACAGAAAGGGCATGACTCATCCGTGCTGTTTGGGACGAGGGAAGGGGGTGGGGTGGGGAATGGAACAATCACAGATTTGCGTATGTCCTGTTATCATACTCAGCCTTCTTCTCTGGAGTGCTGTGCAATGAGTGCTGCACTTCAGGCTGGCTAGAATGGATGGTGATGGGGGTTGAGTGCAGTGGGTAAGAGTCGTAGTTTATAGGGCTGGGTGGTAAAGCTACAGATGTTGGAGGCAGCTGGTGGTGATAAGAACCCGGATGTTGGGGAAAGTGAGTTGGCGGTGACATGGGGACACAAGGGAAAGAGTTTTGGGACAAAGGCTGCGGGGGAGGGTGGGGAGGCAGGCATGGAAGTGCTCCGCCTGCATTGCTACGAGCGCCTGTATTGAGTCCGCTCCATGCTTTGATGCAAGCGATCTGCATTCTGCTGGCGGACCCTCCTTTCACTCTCCTGCCACTCCTGCACTTTTTGATTTTCGTTAAGGGACTGCTGCATTACTTCATACAGCATGTCCTCTTTGCTTCTTCGCAGCCGCTTCCTGATTTTTTGGAGTCTTTTGGCCGTTGATAACAAGGACGACTGGGATCTCAAGATTGCATCTGTAAAGCCAAAATGCAACACTTAACAGAGGCCGCATTGTTCACACCAGACAGAGCAATGACTTGGCCATACTTAAAGACAAGCACAGTGTACACAATAGCAGAAATTGCCCATCCCAAAGCGAGTGCACATAACCCACAGGAGCCCCAAAATGGTGAGTAGACACAGGGGCAAGAGGGACTGATTGTTTCACGGCCGTATTGTCCTCTGGGGTTCTGTGCCTTGGGGAGAGCCAACAGCTGCAGGGGGCCCCTATACTGAACACTGTCGCCACATTTTCCACAGGATGAGTTCGTCCTGGAAGTTATCTCGCTGCTGAGGGTGACCTGGGAAGCAAGGGAGGGTCTTCTACTACAATGCGGCTTCCACCCTGGCCCATATGCAGCTTGCCTGTGTGCAGCAATGGTCCCCCTGCCCGTCACAGCACAGTGGCGTGGATATGTTAGCCTTACTGAAACAAGGAGCACAGTAGCTCTGCCAAGGAACTTGAGCAAGCAGATTGCCCAGTTTCTGCATGAGACCTTTGAAGAGATCACTGAGGCCGATTACTGCAATGTGAGAGAGCACATCACCACCCTATTCCGCATCTAGGTATGCATGCAGCCCTAACCCGCCTCGTCCCAAGAGCCCACACCGAACAACTTCCTTCCCAAAATAAAAGCCACTTATCAGGCACCTCCTCTGGTGTTTGTTCTTCCCCAAGCATTGTCCACTGCAACTGGCTACCTTCCTCCTGGCTTGAAAACAGCTCCTTGCTGCATGCATCTAGGGATGCTGGGCTGTCTCCCTCCTCCTCAGCACCCTCGCTCCCGCTTTCCTCCTCCTCTGCCTTGTTGAACTGGGCTCTGAAGTGTCCATGGTGGTCTTCACAATGGAGGTGGGGTAGCCCCCAAGTATTGCGTCCAGCTCTTTGTAGAAATGGCAGATTGCGGGGGCAGCCCCAGAGCGGCGGTTTGCCTCGTGGGCTTTGCGGTAGGCATTCCACAGCTCCTTCACTTTAACCCTGCACTGCAGTGTGTCCTGGTCATGGCCCCTTTCCATCATGTCCCTTGGTATCTGCCCAAAGGTATCATAATTTCTACGGCTGGAGCACAGCTGGGACTGGACAGCTTCCTCCCCTCAAACACTGATGAGGTCCAGCACCTCGCCATTGCTCCATACTGGGGATCGCCTGGCGCGTGGAGGCATGGTCACCTGGAAAGATTCGCTGAGAGCACTCTACGCCTTGCTGAGCAAACAGGAAGTGGATTTTCAAAATTCCCAGAGAATTTAAAGGGCGGGTCTGATGGTTGGTCATCTGAGGGCAGGGCAGTAGAGTTCAAAGTGATGACCAAAGTGGCTAGAACAGGCATTGTGGAGGCCTATCAGAGTGCATTAATAGACCAGGGCGTCCACACTGATGCCATGGTGCTCCAGCCGGAGTGCAGCAAGCGTTATGGTTCTCATGGAGGTGGATTACCAGGAGCGCTCCAGCCACGGAGTCCGGGCGCTCTATGTGCCTCGCCAGTGTGGACGCGTCGTGAGTTAGGGTGCCAGGGGCTGCTTTAATGCGCTCTAACTCGCAAGTCTAGTCAAGTCCCTAGTGTATAATTACTTGTGTGTTTTCCAGTCTAGTTTCAGAGGTCTCATGTAATGTGGTTTCCACTTCTTTCCTTGGGAGATGATTCCACAGCCTATACATTTTACTAAATAAGAAACTTTTCTTGATATTCAGTTTACATTTTATCTATCTTAATTTCTTCTCATACTCCCACTTTTACTCCCTTGCACTATTATAAACAAT
This sequence comes from Chrysemys picta bellii, assembly GCF_011386835.1. NCBI lineage: Eukaryota > Metazoa > Chordata > Testudines > Emydidae > Chrysemys > Chrysemys picta. The sequence goes on along the minus strand of NC_088791.1, from coordinate 122,990,475 downwards.
TCTTTACCAGCCTTGGAGCTTACTCCCTTCAAATATTTGTAGACTGCTATCACAAATCCTCCTTAGTTGTCACTCAAGCAACACAATTTCAACATAAAATCAGTTACAATTTTTGGCTGCGCCCCCCCAACCCACACAAAAATAGACACATTCAAGGTTGGGTGCCCTACTGAGGTGAGTCGGAGGGGGGAGATGGTCCTCCCGCCCCAAACCCCCACTGCGTGGGGCTGGCCCAAGCCCCGCAGCACAGGGCTGGTGTTGCCGCTCCCCCACCCCGAACATTCCTCCATGCCCCCCTAGTTTCAAAACCTCTTCCATAGGCCCTGACCCAGCAAAGTAGTTAAGCCATGCTTAGCTTTAACCATGTGAGCATGCTTACATGCTTTGCTGGATCACGGACTTAATCTCTTTCCCTAAATTTCAGCTTCTTTGAAATGGGGATGATAATGCCTAACTCACAGGGGGATTATGAGGATTAATTAAGTGGTATGTCTTATTAATATATTGTCTGACTTTAAATGAATTTGGTTTAAAGCAAGGATGATTGAAGTTAGGATTCCTGTCCAGACTTTTTATCATATTTGTATTAAAGTTCATTTTTCAATAAAGGAAAAAAATATATACAGCACATGAGAAAAAGAAATGTTGGGTTCCACAATATAGAAAAATGTGGCATTTGTTATGTTTCAAAAGAATCTGGTAACCTGTTTTTATTTAAATTTTGATTTTTTTTTAACACTGCTACTGTGATGAAAAATATCTGGATTCTAGATATCTTTTAAAAAATCTATTACTTTCTTGACAGTGAAATAAAGCAAATTGCTACTGACTTACGTGTGACTTAGGCCCAGCTCCTCAGAGGTATTGAAGTCAATGGGAGTTAGGCGCCTAAATACATTTGAGGATCTAGGCCTTACTTCTGTAAAAAAGATGGGCCTGATCCTCCTTTCACATACACCATTGTTAAATAGAAATGCTAATAATTTCCACACACCATGTGCTTTGAATGGGAAAAACTATCAAAACAAAGCACTGATATTACAGAGTAGTTCTTTTAGTTAATGTACATAAGTACAGGTTAGACAAACATTTCTCAGGGATGGCCTAGGTATACTTAATCCTGCCTCAGTGCAGGAAGTAGAGGACCGCTTGAGGTCCCTTCCTGCCCTACACTTCTACGATTCTATCAGTTCTGAGAAAGGGCTGTCAAGGAAAAGCAAGCATACACTGATGGCTCTCTTATTTTAAGTCAGGTTAGCAGATAAAAGATACCAAAGTTGTGCAAATCAATTCATATTTGTACTTTAACTTTGTCTTGGCCATTCAGCAGTTGGCCATGCCAGATCCAACTGCCATTAAAAGTCAGTGGGACTTAAGCACACTAAGGAGCAAATGTTGTCTGAGCACTGACAGATGTGGGCTAGGGGGTTTGAGTACTGAGCTATGAATAAGAAATTACTCAGGCTATGGCTACACTAGAGAGCTTACAGCTGTGCTGCGCCACTTTAAGCTCTCTAATGTAGCCGCTCTATGCCAACAGGAGAGAGCTCTCCCGTCGACTTAATTAATCAACCCCCAATGAGCAGCGGTAGCTATGTCGGTGGTAGAAGCTCTCCCACTGATATAGCGCTGTACACACCAGCGCTTAGGTTGGTGTAACTTAGGTCAGTTAGGCAGGTAGCATAGTCACACCCCTGAGCGAGATAAGTTATACCAGGGATCGGCAACCTTTGGCACGCAGCCCGCCAGGATAAGCCCCCTTGTGGGCCGGGCCAGTTTGTTTACCTGCTGCATCCGCAGGTTCAGCCGATTGCGGCTCCCACTGGCTGCGGTTCACCGCTCCAGGCCAATGGGGACTGCGGGAAGCGGCGGCCAGCACATCCCTCGAACTGCAATATCCAGTGGGGTGAGAAAAACTGCTTAATATAGATGTTGCCCAGTCTAATAGGGTTGAGAGTTTAGACTGAGTGCTTATATTTTCTTTTCTTTTGGTAACCACTCTGACTTTTTGCCTATCACTTATAATCACTTAAAATCTATTTTTTGTAATCAATAAACTTGTTTTACTGTTTATGTTTACCAGTGAGTTTGCCTGAAGTGTTTGGTAAATCTGCTCAGGTTTACAAAGACTGGTATATATCCACTTTCCATTGATGAAGTGGTGAACCAATTAATAAACTTGCACTGCTCATCTTGAGCAGTGCAGTATGGTATATTCCTGAGGTACAAGGCTGGGAGCTGGGAGGATTTGGCTGGTACCTTTCTCTGTGTGATTCATGAGTGGCTCTGGGAGCATTTGTGCAATCTATCTGGGTGTGGGGCTCCACATGTGGTTGTGCTGAGTGATAACAGCACCTGGAGGGGTTTGCTGCTTGTCACTAGCAAAGCATTGTGAGAGACAGCCCAGGCTGGAGAGTTAAGGGGGCACAGCAGTCCCACAGTCCCAGGCTGCACCCCGGGGATCCTGTCACAATCATGATGGATCCTTACCTTAGCATGTTAATATAGTAGAATTTGGCTAATAGAGACAGTGTCATGGGCAGAGACAAATCACAATAAACAGCCATCCCTACTGACAAAGACGTCAATCCTCCAAACACTTATATAGGACTTGTCTATACAAGAAAGTTGCACCCCTAAAGTGTAAATGTAAACTGTTATAGTTAACACAGTGCAAACTCCTGTGTTATTTCAGTTTGAGTGCTTTTTTTCTTTTGTTTAGCTTGAGTTGATTGGGAACCAGTTAAATCAAGCCAAAACAAGACACTCAAACTAAAATAAAAGTATCCATCCAGAGATTTGTATTGCTTTAGTTATAATAGTACTCCCAACCTCAAAACATTCAAACACAAATAATCATGAGCTTGGCTTAAAAATGACTAGAATTTAAAAATAATAAATGTAGTGATCTTTTAACCCGTTATCTGTTTCCTGAGCCTTTAGCGTGTACTTGAGTCACATTTTCAGACTTTTCTCCACACCCATGAGGGCTAGAAACATTTATGTTTTAGATGAAGTCTGAGATTCCCACATAACAACATAGGTTCTGGGGCTTGAAGAAAAACACAAAATATATGAGACTTGCAATAAAATCATGAAAGTTGATGACACTGCAATGTCATTTCAAAACCAAGGTAAGTTACAAACTGGTGCAACTTTCCCATGCTGGCCACGCTTTAGATTGGAACCTTGTCACAGCAGCTGTTACTATGTGCATACAGCACCTAGCACAACAGAGCCCTGATCTCAACAGGCCTCTAGGCACTGGTCCTATTGGGTTCTGGGAAGCGGACAGGCACAAGCCCACCCATTGCTCAAGGACCTTCCCCCAGCCTTCGGGGAGGATCCACAAGGTCCAGGAACTCAAATAATTACGGGGGACAACCAAAAATGTAACACGGGCAGGTGTGAAGGTCAAAGGGTCAAACAAAGGGAGCCCAAAGGGGACACCAAGCAGAGAATGCCAGACAGTTCCCACTGCTTCTCGAAGGTGTCAAGGGAGCCAGCAGATGCCACCCAGAGGAACTCCGCCCAGATGCGTGAATGGAGGGCTGACCGGAAATAGGCCCCACAATAGCAAAGAACTCCCTCAGCCAACATCCTCTCCCTGCTGTTGTAGATGGCCGCTTTGGCCATCGCCAGGAGGAAGTTGACAAGGAGGTTCCGCAACTTTGTGGGGCCATGGATAGGGTGTGAGTATAGGAAAAGGTGAGGGGGAAAGTGCAGCCAGAAACGTAAAAGGATGTTCATGAGGAGCCGAAACAGGGGCTGCAACCTGGCGCACTCCAGGTATACATGTGCCAGGGTCTCCCTCATGCTGCAAAAGGGGCAGGCGTCAGGGACGGGGGTTAGGCGCGCCAAGTACATGCCCGTGCTCACGACTCCATGGAGGAGCCGCCAACTAATATTCCGGTGGGCCTTAGGACTAGGGTGGAATATAGGCTGGCCCACTGGGGTTCTTCACTCTCAACAGGTGGCAATAGGTCCCGCCACTTCATATCAGGGCGGGACATGAGGGTGAGGAAATGGAGGATGTAAAGCACAAGCATGTACAGGTGTTTCCTTGGTGTGTTTCAGAAGCGAACCGGCTGCAAATCGTGGAGCCGGCTTGTAGTGTATGGATGGGACTAGGGTGGCCAGATGTCCTGATTTTATAGGGATGGTCCTGATATTTGGGGGCTTTTTCTTATATAGGCTCCTATTACCTCCCACCCTGTCCTGATTTTTCACATCTGTCCCTATGTGGGACAGATGGGGAGGCTCATGGGGCAGGGGCCTGATGAAAAGGTCCGGAGGGCCTGGGGTGCAGGGTGGGCGAGGAACACCCTCCCGCAGGACCCAGTCGAGGTAAACCTGAGCAGTGGGCAGTAAGACTGCCCTCATCTCCTGAAGTATGCACCGGGGAGTACGAAGGGCAAAGAGCCCCATGCACTGAGCAAGCGTCAGGGGATCCACCCAGTCTCCGAGTCCATGGTCATAGTCCAGGTGGTCTCCGACTTTGGTGACTTCTGCCAGGACCAATAACATCTGTGACAGCCAGACATTCCCGAGACAGTCAGACATTCCCTAGTGCTAACATTTACCTTAACACAAACCCTAATGATGAGACTTGAAAATCACTGACAATGAGATGCAGAAGCAATACAAAACGGGAGCCCTTCCTCCATTAGTTCTGGATGATTAGTTTTTGTCCCTTGCGCAACTACTGTCGGCCACTCTCGAGGCCCTTCGCGTGCCCTGTTAAGCAGGACTAGCCCTTGCGTAGCTCCGCGGCGCCCACACTTTCCCGGGAACTTGGCATCTCCTGCTCTCCAGCCCCAGCTGTTGTTCTGCAAGCGAACCAGCGAGAGCGAGAGAGGCGCTCGCCGCTGAAGCAAAGCAAAGGGCTGATTGCCGGAAGTGGGAGCCTTCGCTGAGCCTGCCGGTTAGAAATGGGGCCGAGCGGAGGCGAGGCCGGCTCGGGCTGGCGTTAGGGCGCATGGGGCTGGTCTCCGGGCTGCGATGAGGGGCAGTGCCTGCTGCCTGCCCGGGTTAGAGCCGCCCGCGCCGTGGAGTTAGCGTCTCGCGAGCCGCCCTCTCGGGGAGTCCTTCCCCCGCCTCCCCTCGGGCTTGGCGGGGGATTTTTCAGGCGCAATGTGGCTCCCGCGCTTCTTCCCCAGCGCCTTGCTGGTCTTGGGGCTCGTTTGCAGGCGTGAAGCCTTGGTCAGCTCCAGCGCGGGTAAGATATGAAGGGGGGTGGGATAGGGAAGGAAAGAAAGGGTCCCCTCTGGCCTGGACTATCCGAATAGCCGCCCCCTCCCCCGCCCGCAGCAAAGGCAATCTGTGGCTTGAAATAGAAAGCTGGCTCCTCTTTCACTTCTGCACGGTCAAAACAAGCATGCATGTGTTTTAAGAACAGATCGCTGGCAGCTTCGTTGCCCTCTTTGGATATTTTTGAACTGTGTTTGCAAAAGATACTTTCATAAGCAGGTGGACACCTCGGGATTGTTTGCCTCACAGAGATAATTAATAGCCGGGGATAATCTCTCAGGCTGCGAAGATGATCCTGGATCACAGCTGCTAGAGGCTTCAATGAGCTGAAAATAAGGGGTGGCCTAGAATAGTTTGTCAAAATTCCTAATAATGTCTCAGTCCTGGGGTAGCCGGGTTCCTTCTTGGGATCTTTCTTTATTTGCAAATAACGTTTGAATAGCTGTCAAAGTACTTTGCACACTAGAATGCATTGTGCATAGTGGGGAATTGGCATGAGTTGGGATGGTTATCAAAATCAGGTGGTTTGCATAAGCAGCAAAGTGATCATGAGCACTATAGGCTTTAAAGGAACATGTCATGTGTTTCGTGGGTCAGCGCGCAGTCATATGTTTCGGCAACAGTGATGCTTTTTTCCTGCCGTGAACAAGCATTTCATTATCGAAGAGAGAATTTTAATAGCACTATGGCTAGCCTGTAAGCAACAGTAATGTACTTCTCCTGGAGGGCATTACTTCATTGAATGGTAAAACAGAACAGTCTCAAGACTGGTTAAAAGAAAAATAAGAAATTGAACAACTACTGGTATGCCCTCCTCCTTGAAATATGTACAGTTTCATTCAAACTGTTGGATTGTGATGCACAATGAAGGTTGGACAGTGTGTGTTTGAATAAATAATATATGTGGAAAATAAAGGTCTATCAGGTGGAAGCAATCTGTTTTATGCAAAGATGTCTCTGAAATCTTTTGACGTTCTAGTTGTAACCACATTTTCAGTATGAAGAGATTATAGATGTATTGTTCACAGCACTATAGTTTGAGGCTGTATTAGCATTGCCATAATTATCCTTCTTCTCCCTGGTTCATAAACTGAATGACAGTCTGGATACACTGGATTGAAACTTGCCATGCAAGATCTTAATGCAGAAATGGTTTTTTGGTTGGTTCCAAACTTCTGATGATATCGATCTGTTTTAAGAATTGCAGAAATTGATTTTAATCTCATTTTGCTGACAACTCGTAAACAGTGTGGCTTGTGTTTTAACTTGACATTTCTCTTTCAAAAGCACTAAATTGTGCAAAAAAGTGTTAAGCAACATACCTGAATTTTAGTACTACAGATATCATGGTTAATTCAAGCACGTGGACACTTTTGGATCAGTGTGTCACCATGTTGAGTCAATAGGCAGTAGAGGTTTAAAGAAACTGAATAGTCTAGTAGACCCGTGTGTGGGTTTTTTTTATTTTTTATTAAAGCTTGCAAAGTGTTGATCATCTCTTGGCTAATGATCCAAGAAATAGCCATGACTATGAAGCAAATTGTTCTAAAAGCCTGGTTCTTGAATCTGATGATTCCAAAATAGTTCAGCAGTGCAGTGCCATTATATTGATATAAGTTTGTAGTGTAGACCAAGCTTTAGTGTCTCCATGCATGGCAACTTGATGGAGTGTTGGCCTGAACTCTGAATTTCCTTTTTAGCTGGCCTCTTACAGTGGTTAAGGCACTCAACTACAATCCTGAAGCTCATGAGTTCGAGTTGTGTTCCATCTTGCACTGGAAGGCCACCTCCAGTTCACCCAGCTGCAAAATGGATACCTGGTCCATGGGGTTAGGGATAGTCAAAGGTAGTCTGATGTGACACTGGCCACATCTCTCTCCCTTGTGTACTGTTGGCTATGGAATTGACTTGCCTTCACCACATCAGTTTGGGGGAACTTTGATTTGATTTTTACAACTTTGCTTTAATTTTAATATCGTTTTGTAAAGCATAGAAAATATTTGGTAACAAGGTACTTCCAGCCCTTGTCATATGTAATAAGATTTTACGCCAACATTTAAAAAAATTATGTTTGCTAATTTGGTACACAACTAGAGACACATTGAGTCTCCTTTTCTCCCTCCCCTTGGAGATGCTGAGCTGAAGTTAGTTGGGGGTGTGCTTCTGAAAATCAGGCCCTGAATATCTCAAATTGGGCACCTAAAATTAGTGAGCACTTATGAAAACCTGGGTTGAAGTGGATTGAATCCCTGTGTTTGTAAAATGCTGGTAATGACTTCCTTTCTCACCCAAACGAGACCAAAGGAAGAAGTCGTTTTTCACACTTTTTATGGTTATGTGTTGTTGGTTTCCGCAGTACATTTAAATGGGGAAACAGCAAAGTGATACTGAGATAACCCACTTCCCCTTGGAGGATGCCTGGCTACTGTTGCAAGGCAGACCTACATTTTTATAAAGCTGGTCAAAAAATGTAGGAAACGCACTCAACCAGCTTTAGATTAAAAAAACATATTTAACACATCTATGACCAAACACTTTTTAAAATAAACCTGAAATATAAATTAATAATCCATTTGGCTAGGAGTATCCAGTTATTGTTCATGTGCTTTGTATTAACAATATATCTTCTGAGTTTGGAGGAAGTGGCTGGGTTTTCTTTGCTAGCTCTCTAATTAACTCTTTCAAATGTATATTGGTGTATGAAAGAAGTTAGGTGTGTCCGATCGGTGTCCTTGCAAATGCATTACAGGATGTGTGTGACTATCTAGTTTCTAATACTCCCCTTGTAATCTCTGCTGAAATTCTAATTATGCACAGCAGTACTACTGGGTGATCAACACCAGGTTGGTACAGGAGACTTAGGCTATCATATTTCACAGGGATTCTTTCTCTTCCCTCAAATGGAAGAAAACCGTTGTATTTGCCTGTCACATAATGGCACAGCACTGCAACAGTCGTGTTTATAGTGCAGATAGGGTAACAATGCCTTTGTAACAAAGTGAAAGCTTTGTGTAGTCTATGCTGTCCTCTAGTTTCAGTGAGCCAGTTAAGAGACCTAGCACAGGTGGAACTTAACTGACTTGACTCCCTTTCCAGGGTCTGCTATAGTTGCAGTGTGTTTGGGGGCTTGTCAGTGGCCCTTCCTTATGCTGATAGTTCCTGCACATAAAATACCAACATATAAAAGGGCCCTCTAGACAGTCTTAAAGACTTGGAGTCCCTTGTGACATTTTAAGAGTAAAAGGAGGGACTATAGAGGAGTGGTTGGGTTTCCCCTACCCTTTTATTTGCTGAGTTAATTTGGTTCCGCTGTGAATGTGGGTCCTTGATTGAGAGAGTTTATATGGAATCATTGAGACAAACATGGAAACAACTCAAGGTGATTTTTGCCTAGTGGGAAAATTGAATGGCTTGGGGGAGTAGTCTGGTAGCCAAATGCAAGTTTTTGGGAATACCTTGTTTTAGTGTCCATACAGTGTTGGTTTGTGTGTGTGGCTTTTTTTTTTTTTTTTTTTTTTGTGTGGATTCTGAATTGGAAAAACCCTAAATTCTAAAAAAAACTGCCTGATGACCCCTTGTCACTGCTTAGCACTTAATTCCACACCGCTCCTGATTCACAAGTGAGGTGACAGTGAAACCCCCTCTCAATGAATTTCATTTTTTTAATAAACTTCACACTAATATTTTGTTATGGAACATAAGTTAGCTAGAAGGGTACATATGTTATCTCCGTATTAGTGTCTGTATTAAGAATATACCTTACTAGTATGTTCCCTTCTCTCCCAGAGACACAAGGCAATCTATTGTTCTCTGAACATGCTCACTTACGGTATGTCCAGACTGCGATCAATGTATCGGGGATGGATATATCGCGTCAGACATACTCACTCCTGAGAAGTAATGTCTATAACTGTCCAATATTTCAAAATTAACAGATTATAAACAAACACTTGGTGCAGGAAAACAGCTGACCATGTTCCAGGAATATGGAAAGGTATATGCAAGGGCATGTACTTCAAAACCACCTTCATGAGGCAGAAATACAAGAGATCCACAAAGAAGAAATCAAGTCAAGTATTCCTGCAGTTGCAAGAGACGGCGAAAGCATTAATAAGAAGCTAGAGCTGTGTATTGATCCCTTAAACCCCACTAAGCACCCAGAGGAAATAATAAACATTGTCAGTGGTAGAGTGGCACCGCTATCCATCAGTGTAGATGACACAATTGGAATTCACCAAATGTAAGAATTTGAACGTAGCTGGCCCAGAGGGTTCTGTAACACAATACGAAGGATAGCAGAGCCGCTAGCATGGACAAAGCATGTAGAGGTTTGTCCAACTAAGGCATTTGACACTTGCGTACAAGCAAGTTAACGAGAGGTTGCCATGAAGAATATTTTGTCACATGAGTTGGTTCCTGTACCAATGTCAATGTTCTCTGATGCTGGTGACATGAGGCTTTCCAAGACTAAGTTTAAGCTAAAGAACCAGCTGCAGATAGGTGTTAACTAGACATACTTAACAAGACATCACCTGTAAAGTCATTCTTTCAGTGGTATGCTGGCCAGCAAGTGATATTCAAGGACTGTGTCCAATTTCTGAGACTTCACTGAACACAAGCTAGCTGTAGGTGATGTACACCTTGTCTTTGAAAAGTGCAAAGACCTCATCACAAAGAGTGTCACAAGATCAAGCAGAGCTACAGAAGCAAGCAGGATGCATCAGCTGAGTGCAAGTACGGAGCTACTGCCACAGAAAGTTGTTTTGACAGTAACTGGAAACAAGAAACTGTTGATTAACATCATTTGTACAGATCTCATTCAAGACCAGAATTTTGACCAAGAGAACCTATTCGAGCACAAGCTAGTCACTGCAGGTAGAGACCACACCCCAGTTGAAGTAAAGAAGGAGGTGTGGTGATCCACAGGGAAGATATGGCCACCTGAGGAGTCAGACAACCTCCTTGTACAACAAATGGTGATGGTTGTGAAAGAGAATCCTGTGGGAATTATCAGATAACACTGATGTTTGTCTTACTCTTGCATCATCACCTGGAACAGGGCCTAATTTCTTAAGTGATTATGGAATCTCTAGTACAAGAGAGAGCTGTAATAGACATTCATGCTACTGCAGAGCAATACTAGAACATTGTGCCTGGACTGTTAGTTGCCCTTGCACCCTTGGGCAGTGATGCAGTAGCATCCTATTTTGTTGAACTGTGTTGAAGATTCTGTGAGCTGGTTGACATCAGTGCAGCAGTGCCTGATGGCTTTGAACTGGCAAACAAACTGTGCCACCATGTCAGAAGCATGGGAGAAATAACGTGCAGTGAAAATTGGTAAAGGTACCACATCAACACCAAAGCTCAGCTCCCTACCACCACCAACTGAAGCATTTTATAGAAAATGACCACATCTTCAGGCACAAGTGTGGGAAAAGTACTTTGGAGTATTTGGTTAAAATATTACTATAACTTTAACAAATATATATTTTGAATTTGTTCACATTAAAAAGTGTTCAACATATGAATTGAAAATTAAGGTTCATACTGTACCCCCCATCTCTTGTCTCATATACTTGAATTATTCATATACATATTAATGATATTGCAAATATTAATACATGAAATGCATGTATTAACTCTTGTGCCTTGTTTTTTATGTGAACACTTGATGATGGGTGGGGTGGCAAGGCAGAGATGAAATGTTGATAATTCCAAATGCTCAACAGTGATAATCATCAGGCAGACTTTTAAAATTTGTAGTCTTGAGATACAAAATTCACAAAAAACCTTGTATGGACCCTAAAGCAAGGCTGACTAGATTGGCGCTGGACTAGAGTGGTAATGGGACATACATGTTCCTGGGCTGTTAAGCACTCTCCAAAAATGCAAGATCCCTGGCCCCCAAAAGGGTGAATATCAAAGGCCATGATGCTGTACTGAGCTTGATGCAGGTGAATCCCTGCCTCATCAGTCCAGGAGGAGGGTCAAAACTAGCATCCTCCAGAGAGAGGATGGAATACAATACAAAGTGATGAAGCAGTGGGTTTTGAGATGCACCTACTTATTTAGTTCTACAGTTTTTCTGTTCTACATTAAAATCATTGTGCTCTGATCTTATTGTTAATGAATATCCAGTAAGCAAACACTAAGTAATATTTGCCAAATGCTGCTGCCTCTACTTATATTTTGCTTTTAATTCCAGTTCCAGCAAACAAAATTCCTTGTTATCTCTAGGTCACAAGTTCAAATCCAGCCAGGTTTGGTAGCAACCAAAAGTCATCACCATCTGGCTGTTTGTTAACCTTCTAGAAGGGAGGCAAAGAATGGAATAGACCTGTAGACTGAACTAAGCTAATATCCCCTAGAGGTGATCATTCAGGTTTGGGTTTCCTGATCCCACTTTTTTTGTCCAGTGACTAAGGTATGGTCTTGGAGGACGTGGATTCTATTTCTGGTTCTGCTATGTGAATTTGGGCAGATAACGTCACCTCTCTGTTTCCCTCCCACTTTTGTCTACTTAAACAGAAAGCTCTCTAGCGCAATGGGGCCTCAAACTCAGCTGAGCCCCCTAAGTGCTACTGTGATAACTATATTCAATGCCGAGAAGGCTGTAGCAATACAGTGAAGTGGTAGTGCAGGCTATGTATTGATCTGTGGGTGGAGGATTTTGTTCCCCTGGCTGTCAATATGACACTTTTCACCAGTATTAAGCTTCCCTGCTGCGTAGACTGTCGGTCCTTCATCAGTTAAGACTGAGCCAATCGGATAGCTCAGTGGTTTGAGCATTGGCCTGGGATATCTCCATTAATTATTATTATTATTACAACACATCTTCCAATCTTCTCTCGCTCTGGCCATCCATCACCATGCTTGTCCATATCTCCTTGTTAGGAAATCATCCCACTTCTTTGGAGGCCGACTGTGTGGCCGTTTCAGTTCTTGCGGATACCACTCAGATATAGCTGCAGTCCATCTGTTGTCACTGCCCTGGTCAGTGTTCTGCAGTTATAAGTGCACACTGAGAGAGTTGTCCGGTTTCCTTTTGGCAACCTGGCACCTGAGATTCTTTTCAGCCTCTCATCGATCGAATGCCTCACTGCCTCCGGAGTGGGGATCAAGGGACGTGCAGAGAACTGAGACTCGGTTTTCCGTGTTGTTTTAGCCATTATTTTCAGCCACCCGCTGGCGGGGCTGTCAGTGGCGCGTTTACCTCCTCAATTTAGCTAGCTTACAACCTCAGAAAGAGGGATTATACGCCCCTCCGCAGAGGAAGCAAACCTCTCGCTGGGCTGACAGTCCGACACCTTGATAGCATGGTTAGACCTGCCGGAGAATACACTCCACTACCATCGCTGTCGAACAGCCAGGGTCACCGCTGTGCCACATTGAGGCTCGAGGTAGGATTTGCAGCAGTAGACTGAAGCTTCCCTGAACTTGTAACAATTGTGTATTAAACTGCCCATGGCTTAAACATGTATTTTTATGCCTTTATACACCCTGACATGTAACTGAGAACTTGTCATATAATGGTGAGGGACTCCTAAGTAGGCTGTTTCTTTTCCATTCATCGCTTGTTGACGCAACCAGTAATGCTGTACAAGCAGAACACGTGTCTGCTTGGGATGCCAAAATAATTAGAGACTTTTAATAGGAAACTTTTAATAGTAAACCTCAGAGTAAGGAATCTTCCAACTTGATATAACTGAATGGGAGGGAAAGCCTCTATCTTGGCTCTCCTAAACTCTTAATAAATGATGCATTTCATCTGTAGGTGTTACCTTTGGTTGTTTACAGGCCTCTGTAGAAACAAGTTGATCAGGTTTCGATGGACAGACTGATCTTGGACACTGCAGAACAAACACCTCCGTTGGCACCCTTTGGGGGCTTTTTTGCATAGGCATGGAGATTGAACTGCCCTCTCAGCTTGCTTAATGAGAACAAAGATGAATTGAACCCTTATTCCCAGGGCTTAATTTGTAATGAAAGAGTTGCCGGGACTCAAGCAATTTTTTTTATATTAATAACTAATGCGCCCAGCCCAGAGATGCCAGGGCTATGAGGTGCCGGGGCTCAGCACTGGCAAGCCCTGGCATAAATTAAGCACTGCTTGTTCCTGTAGTTTGGGGCTGAGGCAGTGGGGAAAACCTTTCACTGGCCATACTGTGTCTGTACTGTGGCTAAACAAGAGTTAATTTTCCATAACCTTTTTCTCTTTTGTGTGAATTTAGTGCCTGTGAAAAATTCCTCTTTGATTCTAGCTGTTGAAACTGCTCGATTCTAGAAGGCAGCTTTTTTTGTTGTAGTTAAAAGCCAAACACCAAGAATCCATTTTCTTTTCCTTTTGGAGTAAGAAATAAGTTCACTTTCATTAATAGATCAGGCTACTGCTTTAATTGTGGCATTCTTTGCTATGTTCTGTATTGTGTTTATAAATTAGATTTAAGGAAGATCAATGTCTGAAATGGTATGCTCAGAGGCTGCACTGAGGGGAAGCCTAATATGTGACAGATGACTCAAAAGTAGGCATGTTATCAAGTCTATCAAGTGGTGTTTATGTGGCCTGCATGGCATATTAGTTCTGCAGAATCTGTAAACACTTTTAATATGAAATCTTTTAGCACCCAGGAAGGTAACTATCAGAATGTGAACAGAGGATAGTGGCTGTGTTGTCTTCTTGAATCTGCAGACAACCTGAAACAATGGTTGCAAACTGTGACTGTTTGATTGCTGATAAGGTGGAAGGGACTGGAAGTTGTTGCATGGAAGAAACTATGGAAGAGAGACATTCAAAGAAAAGAAACAGACGGATGATGAAAGAAGAGAAATAATAACAGGGATCCTAAAAGTGAGCTTATTTCCCAGTGAATGATGCTGAATGCAGCATCAAGGTACTACAAAACAAAAGCTAAGTTTTGAGTTATAACTCTGCCCTGGCTCTTTGTATAAACTTCTTGTTGGCATAAATGGCAATTATCCCTATGGACTGAAGGAAATATGGAGTACTAAATCTGTAATTATGGCCCATGAACAATAATTAGAACTGGACTTCAGACCTCTCCACCGAACGTGTTTTGAAATTGACTCTAAAAGAACTGCTGTTTGTGCGCTGACCTTATTTTTTCTGGATGATCCATTCAGGTGGAAGTGATTTGGAGCCAGCTCGAGGCCACAGAATAAGACTGGCAAAATAATTTAACAAACACTAACTGTATATAAGGGCTTATCTACACATGGGTTATTCTGAAATAACTCCCAAGTGTGCACACTCTTATTGTGGATTAAGCTAAACTGGAAAAAAACACTCTTATTTCCAGAATAAGGGTTGGTCTACACTGAAAAGTTACATCAGCATAGCTACCTCTCAAGGTAATCCACACCAGAGAGTAGTTAAACCAGTCTAACCTGCAGACCTTCGAGGAAAGAATCCTCACATGGTCACACTGATTAATGTTCAGCTGGTGTGAAAAAACAGCTGAGTAGGCATTATGAGTCGTGATCCGTTTTGAGCAGTCAGCATATTGAGCTGTTACTTTAAGCACTGTGGGTTTTGTTGCTAACTATTAACTATGGTGTGAAGCACAGATCCCCACCTCCACCCCCTGTTAGGGTTAGTTCTATTCTTTCTTCTCCGCGCGCGCCCACTCCCCCCCCCCCCCCCCCACACACACACAGGGAAAAAAAATGAAAAAAATTCACACACACCCCCGAAACTCGTCTCTATTTTTTTATATATTAAAAGTGTTAATGAGTGTTTTAAAAAAACAAACAAAAAAACCACCTATGGTAAATGGTAACAGTTTTCAGAGCGGTAGCTGTGTTAGTCAGCAAAAACAACGAGGAGTCCTTGTGGCACCTTAGAGACTAACAAATTTATTTGGGCATAAACTTTCGTGGGCTAAAACCCATTTCATCAGATGCGTGAAGTGAAAAATACAGGAGCAGGTATAAATACATGAAAGTATGGGGGTTGCTTTACCAAGTGTGAGGTCCATCTAACAAGATGAAATCAAGTAATAGCAGGATACCAAGGGCAGAAAAATAACTTTCGAAGTGGTAAGAGAGTGGCCCATTACAGACAGTTGACAAGAAGGTGTGAGTAACAGTAGGGAAAAAATAGTATTGGGGAAATTAAGTTTAGGTTTTGTAATGATCCAACTACTCCCAGTCTTTATTCAGGCCTAATCTGATGGTATCTAGTTTGCTAATTAATTCCAGTTCTCCAGCTTCACATTTGTCTGTTTTTGAAGTCTTTTTGTTGAAGAATTGCCACTTTTAGGTCTGTTGTTTATTTGTTGTTTTAGGTCTGTTATAGTAAATGGTAGTTACTTTAAAGTTGCAACTCCTTAGACTATGTCTCCATTACAGAGATAAGTTGACACAAGTTACGCTGATTATCGTAAACTGCTCTAATTACGTTGCTTGTGCATGTTCACACAACACTCCTTTTGTCAGCAGAGCCTGTTCAGCTTCTGCTCTAACATCCACAGTGAGAACAGTGGACTGTGGGTAACTATCAGTCTGTGCTACACTGCACTTTCTGCAGCTAGGAGTTGTGGGAAGGCAAAGTGGATCACAGTGCATCATAGGTTCAGGCTCAACATCCCATGATGCAGCTTTTTCTGTCCCATCATTCCATGGGCTTCCGACTACATTTCGTGCCATTTTTCAACAGTCCCTGGTTACTCTGTGCCCGCCATCTCCACCTGAAAGCATGGATCCTGCATTGCTCTCTACTGTTGTGGTCAGTGTTATAAAGGACAATACAGCTGATCATGCAGTATCTTATGAGCTTCAAATCTGAACAGGAATCTGTCATGCCTGCCCTGCTGTGTGCCATGGAAAGAAACCATACCAGATTACTTTTGGCATTCATGGAGCAGCTGCACACGGTGGTGGGATCACATCTTTATTCACACCTGGGATGATGAGCAGTGGCTGCAGAACTCTTGGATCCGCAAAGACACCTTCCTGGAACTGTGTGTAGAGCATGCCCTAGCACTGTGGCACAAGGACACCAAAATGAGAGCTGCCCTCTCGGTGGAGAAGCGCATGGCGATTGCTGTGTGGAAGCTGACCGCTCCAGACTGCTACCGGTTGGTCGTGAATCAGTTTGGAGTCGGGAAGTCCACAATGGGGGGTTGCTTCCTAGCTGTGATTTGTAGTCTGTAAATGTGCCAGTGTATTAATTCCTGCAGCAACCACTGTGTGTAGGAGACAAAAAAAATTGATTATTTTTGAGTATTTTTTTTTATTAAACAGCAATAATTAATGCACAGAAAACGCTTAGTTGAAAGGGACCTACCACTGAGAGGAACACTCTCGTGATGGAGGCTCTCGTAGCTGTAGGTAAATCCAGCTTTCTTTTTGGAAGGGGTAGAGTGAACAGGGTACTGCGATGGACCAGGAAGATGCAAGGAATGTGTGGGAGGAGTTTGGGGAGGGCATGGCAAGCTGTTCTGTATGGGCCGTGGGGTGGGGTGGGGGAGCACACAGGTTTTCTGCCTGCAGCACAGTTAGGGACTTCAACATCTCTGGCCCTCTATCACTTTTATCATCCATTCCTGGCCCACTAAAATTCCCTCCTGGCCCAGCTTCCTGTCCTGGCTATCTATCTTAATCATTCATTAATTGTCTCCCCAACCTGTGTTCTTGATTTGTGGCATCAGAGGATTGGAGCACCTCCCCAAAACTTGTCGTCCTTGCTCCTCCTGGGTCACTTCCTTATCTGACAGAGGCACTCCGCCGGTGTGTAGGGCCACATCTACAGAAGCGCAAGAAACAGTAAACAGAGGCACAATTTTTGGAGCACTTACAGCATTGAATCATAATAGTAAAATACACCTCTTTCTCACTGTCCCTTGGCAAGTCCACAGCTCGGCAAACACCCTAAATGTGGTGAGTTCGGCTTGGGGGGTGGTGGGGAGTTTCAAGATGGGGCAAAAGGTCTTGGTGACTTTAAAGGGACCACTGCAAGCGACTATGGAAAATATTGTAAATTCTGCCACCATTTTGCACAGGTGGGGTAATTGAAGCCGATATCTCACTCCTGAGGGTAAGCAAGGATGTATCTCCTGCACGTGTGCGGCTTCAGACCTGGTCCCTATGTGATTACTGATTAGCGAGAAAAAGTTACCTACAATGGGGGAAGGAACAAAGCAGCTCTGCCAAGGAACCTTTAGCAGAGGATTGGCAAGTACCTCCAGGAAAGTTTCCTAGATACCTCTCTGAAGGATTCCCGTGAAATCTGTGTGTTCCGCAGGGTCTCCACTGCAAAGCTGCACAAGGGAATGTGAAGCAGACACAAACACAGCTCGTTTTGGACATTACTATCCCTTAACTCACTTCTAGCATATAACAAAATAAAGGACAGCTCTGCCTCCTGTAACTGAGCAGTATCAACTCAAAATGAGCACTTACCAGAGCTCCTCTCTCTTGCATCAAGCGCGCCAGAGTGCTGGGACTGGCTCGAACCTTCTGGGGTTAAGAAGTGTTCCTGGCTTGACACGCTACCAGGTGACCCTATTGCTTGTCTTATCTCATCCTCCAACTTCACTTCTTTGTCAACCACTTCGTCCTCGGGGTTGAGTCCACTGGCCGCTGTCTCCAACCCCCCTGAAGTATCCGTGGGGCTCTTGGTAGTGGAGATGGGGTCACCACCAAGGATGGCATCCAGCTCCTTGTAGAAGCGGAAAGTCTTCAGTGTAGCACCAGTGACAGTTTGACTCCCTTGCTTTCTGGTATGCTTGCCTCAGCTTCTTTATCTTCGCACAGCACTGATGCATGTCCCGTTCATAGCCCTTATCCAACATGCCATGGAAATCTGCCCATAGGTGTAGAAGTTTTTATGACTGGCGCGGAGCTGGGACTGTACAACCTCCTCTCTCTACAGAGCCAGCAGATCCAACTACTCTAGTGTACTTCATGCGGGAGATCATTTAGTGTGTGGAGCTGCTATGGTCAGCTGGAAAGAGGCAATGTGAGCTCTCCATGCCGAGCAAACAGGAAGTGGAATTTCAAAAATTCCTGTCCCTTTAAAGCGGGAGGGGTGGATGCCGGTGTACCTGGGTATAGGGCAGTGGAGTTTTGATCTGCGGACCAGAGCTGTCAGGGTGGGCATTGTGAGACACCTCCCAAAGGCTTTTTATGGTGACATAACCTGCGTCAATCTAACTTTTGCTGCAAAAAGCCCTACACCTCTCCTCAAAGTGGCTTTATTTTGGTGGCATAGCAGGAGAGTTAAATCAGCGGGAGGAGCATTGTAGTGTGTACACCTCCACTGTTTTGTCAACGAAAGCTGACTTTTGTAAACAAAACACTTTAGTGTAGACAAGGTCTTCGTGAAGGTTGAGATGGGGGGAGAAAATGCATTCCTTGCAGTCTTGGTGAAAGGCCTGTGTTGTATGAAGTGAAAACTAAAACCGTAGATGGTGCTATTGTTACAATGAACGGGACCATCTGAAAGCATACTATAGAGCAGGGGTAGGCAACCTATGGCACGCGTACCAAAGACGATACGCGTACCAATTTCAGTGGCACTCACACTGCCCGGGTCCTGGCCACCAGTCCGGGGGGGCTCTGCATTTTAATTTAATTTTAAATGAAGCTTCTTAAACATTTAAAAAACCTTATTTACTTTACAACAATAGTTTATTTATATATTATAGAGTTATAGAAAGAGACCATCTAAAAACGTTAAAATGTATTATTGGCACGCGAAACCTTAAATTAGAGTGAATAAATGAAGACTCGGCACATCACTTCTGAAAGGTTGCCGACCCCTGCTATAGAGACAGCTGCTTTTTAGGGCATGTCTACATTACCCGCTGGATCCACGAGTAACGATAATCCAGCGGGAGTCGATTTATCGTGTCTAGACTAGATGTGATAAATTGACCGCCGAGCACTCTCCCGTCGACTCCGGTACTCCACCGGAGTGAGAGGCACAGGCGAAGTCGATGGGAGAGTGTCAGCCGTCGACTTACCACAGTGAAGACACTGCGGTAAGTAGATCTAAGTACATCAACTTCAGCTACGTTATTCACGTAGCTGAAGTTGCATAACTTGGATCGTCCCCCCCACTTCTCCCATAGACCAGGCCTTAAGGCCAGTGACGTAACATGTAAATCTTGTGTAAGGATAAAGTTTTCTTTTGATAGTTCTGAATTCCTGTGCATATAATCCAGTCTGGCTGTGGTTGCTGCTACTGCAGTCCTCCCAAGTCTCATACCTTCAGTGTGGCTAACTTTACAGTATCCTCTTGAGGGTTTAAAAGGGCACCTGACTGCTGCATATTCTGAGAGGGGATTGGAGAAGGGAAGCAGCAACACTGATTGTCCTCAAAGCAAATCCAGTCCATCTAACAGAGGCATGGAATAATAGGCAACATCTGTGTCAGCATTTACTCCATGATAACAGTTGTTCTGCTGAGGAAGTAGCTCACGTATGTTTTTATGCCTGGTAAGTTCTCTGCTAACTAGACTACTGGTTGGGGGCAGGGAGAACTTAGCATGAATTGTGCCTCTTGGTTTAAAACGGAAGGCTTGTCTACACTTGCTGCACTGCTGTAGTGCTTAGTGAAGATGCTCCCTACGCTGATGGGAGAATTTCTTGGTGTAAATACTCTACCTCCTCAAGAGGCGGTAGCTGTGTCAGCGGGAGAAGCCCTCCCATCGACATAGAGCTGTCTACACCGGGGGTTAGGTCGGTGTAACTACGTCACTCGGGGTAAAGAAAATCCACACCCCTGAGCAATGTAGTTATACTGGCATAAGCTTGTAGTGTAGACTGGGGCTGATAGAGACCTAACCATATATCTGAAAGAATCTAAAAACAAAAACAGAAGACCCACTGATTACAAAACATGAGCTTCTTTAACTACGTGACAAATGGATTTTGAGGTCTTTTATGTAGATTTTGTTTTTGTTTTTCCTCTCAGCTACTGGCACTAATTAAGCTTTCTTGCAGAACCTGAATAACTACTTAACATGTTAATTCTCATTATCTGTATGCTGGGTCACACAGCGTGGCTCTTAAACTAATGCAGAAGGTGTTTAAGATCATACTCCAGCAAGACTGCATTATTTAAGGGAAACTGCCCTGGCTTCAGCCCCCAAACTTCTCTTTGAATGAATTAACTTTTATCAGATCTCCTCACTTAGAGACTTATTGTGCCATCAATGCAGAATTCAAAGATCAACGTGCACCAAGGAAAAATGTTAAACTTCTCTAAAGTGGCTGGGCGTGTCTTCACTAGGAAATTTTGGGTGAATTCTGGAAATTTTGCCATTGAGTTCAGCAGGCTCTGGATTCCTCCTGATATGTCTAAAGACTATATTGTGAGGATAGTGCACTGACCAGTCAATTATGCCAGTAGACAAGGGAAAGTGGCATTCAGCATCATGTCAGCTAACTCAACTGATAATATTTATTCCATACCGAATGCTGTTTGCCTTGTTTGCAGTCAGTTCAGGCATGGCCAGCATTGTTGACTAACTCAGTTCTGCACAACATAAGATTTTAGTGAGGACAGCCCCTCTGATGTACACTCATTGTGGGTCCCAGGCTTAAATGCTCATTATGGCTTTCTTCTGGAGAAGTAGATCTTTTTATGGTCTGTGGTGTTCTGATGTGAATTTCATTCTTTTTTTTTTGTAGTACCAAATTCTGCTTTGTCTCCAGATAATTAATTTTGGACCCCGTAAATCTTTAAACTCATTACATCTCTCTCCTTCCTCCCCTCCCTTTCAAAGATACCAACATAACTTTTTTGATTGTTGGATATTTATTTAATACAGGTCTTCTTGAACTCTCTTTGGACAAGTTCAGAAATGTGCTACTTAACAAGACCATCCCAGTGGAAGCTGTAATAAGGAATATTGCAAGCAACGTGACTGTCATTATTTTTCAAGTACATTCCCACCAAAAAAATGTAACAATCTCTTTTGATAAGGTATGTATGAAGTTGGAATCCAAATTCCTCCATTGTGTTCACATTAACTAATGGTACTCACCTTTAGAAGAGGAAGATTAGAAAAACACTCTGTGGTAAGGATAAATTTATGTTGGAGGGGCAGGGGGGAATGAAACTGCATGAATCATGCATATGTTTTTAATGTTTTAGTCTAGCTCCCAGACTTTAGAACTAAGAATCTTTCTCATGTCTACTCAACTTTCTTGTAGCTTATGTCTCACAAAAAACATGGAGCCATTTTGTATATTGGGATTCTGAATGAATGAGCAGTTGGCTGCAAACTGCTCTGAAGCTTTAATTGTGGTTCTGTCACATGACCTTTGAAACATGCTGTAACATCTCATATTTGACCTAGGACTGACATCAAAATACCAGTTCCCCACTCAGTGGTCTCCACTAGGGTACAAACCTTTGGCTGTTGCAATTCATATTTATAGGTGTGGATGTTATAGGGCCCTTCTTAAAATTTTGTATATGGCTTTTTTGTTTTGTTCCCCTAATTGCCGCTTCTGGATTTATTTTTGTTTAACTCTAGTGTGTGGGATGAGGGGGAGAAATGCTCTTAAAAGCTCAAATTCATTCTCCATTTTTCTTTCACAAACATGATTCTTCCCCCCCCCCCCCCCCTTTCTAATGAAGCATAAACATTCTTGCTGCTGAACTCTAGGCTCAGTTCAGCAACAGTAGCAATGGACAGTGTAATCTAATTCTGTTGCAACGAGGATGTAATTCGTTTGTGAGACAAAATGTACCTTCTTCAGTATAATTTCTGTACCATTAGGTAGCTTTCCTGTGACTGACCCCATTCTCCTAAGCAAAACTTTCATGGGCATTTCAGCAAGGACTCACTCACAGGGTATTTGGGACAAAATTGGGAACTTGTGATTGGTGGAGGTGGTGGCTGTGCAAGTTTCTTCTCCAACGCTTTAACCCACTCGCTTTTCTGGAATATTCAGTAGTACTAAACTATTGCTGCAGAGGTAACTGCATAAAGCATTGCTTTTTGTGTAGATCCTAAATAAAGCAAATAATAATAATAATTTAAAAAAAAAAGGCAACAGAATGATCAATGTAAAACAATCACAAATGCAACATAGGGACTTAGAAGTCTGAGAACATTGCCTCAGACTAATCACTCCAGTGTCATATTTTGAGCCCAAACTAAATGATATTGCCTCGTAAAGGAATAAAGATAAAATAAAATAAAAAAGCCTGTGGCTGGCTGACTTGTCTGGAGTATGCAATGATCTAATAGCTGGCAATGGGATGCATGCCCCAGGTAATGTGTGCCTTCAGGAACAAGCTCTCTGTGTGTCTGTCACTGCAAAAACCTACTGCTTTGCTGAAGTGTGCTTGGGTTTTATCTGTTTGTTTTCAGAATTCCTCTGCAAATAGCTCAGGAACTGGAGTGGACAAAGGGTTAGTTTCCATCCTTCGGCCTCAGCAGAGCGTGTGTACATGGTATCTGCAGTCTCCGGATGCCAGCCAAGTGTTGAGCACAGCCGTTTCTTTTGCTTATTCTGAGAGAGGTAAATTTTCTTTCCCTTTCATTCTGTTCTGGGATAAGAGTTAAACTACAGATCTTTTCTCTGGAGGGCCATATTTGTTGCCCAGTAATATATAGAACTTACACTAAACACACCAGAAATCCTGACACTTACTGGGGAATGGATGCCAAATCTGGATTCAGCATTTAATCAACTGATTGATTGTACTGAGATCTAACATTAAAGCAATTGCTATCTTGGAGCTGGCTGTACAGGCTTTGCTAGTCTAGAGCCCCAGTCCTGCAAACATTTATTCCCATGTTTAAGACTAGTCAGAGTTTCACTGAAGTCCAAAAAGAACGAGGAGTACTTGTGGCACCTTAAAAACTAACAAATTTATTTGAGCATAAGCTTTCGTGGGCTAAAACTCACTT
Source organism: Chrysemys picta bellii (assembly GCF_011386835.1). Lineage (NCBI taxonomy): Eukaryota > Metazoa > Chordata > Testudines > Emydidae > Chrysemys > Chrysemys picta. The sequence continues at coordinate 122,967,331 of NC_088791.1, read as the reverse complement.
CATTGGATGCATGCAGTAGAAAATACAGTAGGAAGATATACACACAGAGGATGTGAAAAAACAGGTGTTGCCATACCAACTGTAACGAGACTAATCAGTTAAGGTGAGTCCATGTGACTTACTTGCATGTACCTGTAGGATCAGGACTCTAGATTTCAAGATCTTTGGAGAATGGACTATGCCTGTTGGTACATACTAGGGTTACCATATTTTAATTTTAAAAAAAGGACACTCCACGGGGCTCCAGCCCTGCCCCAACTCTGCCCCTTCCCCAAAGTCCGCCCCCCAATTCTGCCCCCTCCCCTGAACACTCCGCCCCCTGCTCCTCCCCCACCCCTGCTTCCAACAAATCAAATGTTCGCGGGAAGCCTGAACAGGGAGGCAGCAGGTAAGCTGGGGCTGGGGCGGGGCACGGCGTGGCGCAGTCCGGCCCCCCAGGCCGAGCGACTCCCTCCGGCGGCTGGCTGGCCCAGGCCAAGAAGCTCTGGCCCCGGCGTCTCGCGCCCGGCTCGTCTCGGGCCCTGGGGCACTTGGCCTCGCACCGCCGGCCCCGGCCGAGTACCGCTGGCCCCTCCCTCCCTATTTTCCCGGACATGTCCGGCTTTTTGGGATTTCCTCCCGGACGGGGATTTGAGGCCCAAAAAGCCGGACATGTCCGGGGAAAATCCAGACGTATGGTAACCCTAATACATACCAAATGAGGCCCTAATAATAAATACAACAAAAGTGAACTATAGCTTCATTCCATTTCACTGCTGAGAATGCTGCATGAGGGAGAGGAAGATTTGCTACATTTAACTGTCTTACTTTGTTTGTTTTTTTTTAGATCCTATCCCTGGAGGCTGCAATCTGGAATTTAACTTGGAAGTTGATCCCAATATTTATTTAGAGTATAACTTAATTGACACACGCATCAAGTTTGCCCCTGCAAACTTGGGATATGCCAGGTGTGTGTAACTTAACAAATAGCCTTCCTTGTATTGCATTTGTGCAGAGCTGGAAATGCTTAATAAACAATATTATCCTGCTGGAAAGGTTGTTTCTATCTCTTAGCAAGAGAGAATTTTGCATATAGCAAAAGAACTAGACAGCAAATGAGGGGAGATGCATAGCTGATCCTCAAAATAGGTTTATTTTGTGAGAGAGAGAGGAAATGGGGTGAGGAGACTATCCATAGATTGTGAGAGAAACTATACTACCTAACATTTCTGATGTTTACCCTGGTGAAGAATACACAGTTATTGGGACTAATGATTCTTCATCAGAAAACTTCTGTTCTGTTCTAGAAACCATTCTGTACTACTGGTTTTTTTTTGTTTTTTTTTCCCCCCTTCATTCTACTACAGGGGTGGGCAACTATGGCCCACAGACTGGATCTGGCCTGCGAGCCGTTTTAAGCCAGCCCGCGAGCTCACGCTGGGGAGTGGGGTTTGGGGCTTGCTGCGCTCCAGCCGGGGCGCTGGGTCAGGGGCCACACCATGCAGCTCAACCCCACTCTGGCCAGGGCGCTGGCTCAGGGGCTGCACCACGCAGCTCGGCCCCGCTCCGGCGCTCCAGCTGGGGTGCAGGGCCGGGGGCCGCACTGCACGGCTCCCGGAAGCCGTGGCATGGCCCCGCTCTGGCTCCTACGTGCTCCAATGGGAGCTGTGTCTGCAGACGGGGCAGCGCACAGAGCTGCCTGGCTGCGCCTCTGCATAGGAGCCAGAGAAGGGACATACCGCTGCTTCTGGGAGCTGCTTGAGGTAAGCTCTGCATGGAGCCTGCACCCCTGAGCCTCTCCCCGTGTCCCAACCCCCTACCCCAGCCCTGATCCCTCTTCCGCCCACTGAACCCCTCGATCCCAGCTTGGACCACCCTCCTGCGCCCCAAACCTCTCATCCCCAGCCCCGAGCCCACATTCCCAGCTGGAATCTGCACCCCTTTCCACACCTCTACCCCAGCCCTGATCTCCCTCCCACCCTCCGAACCCCTTGGTGCCAGTCCAGAGCACCCTCCTATACCCCGAACTCCTCATCACCACTCCAAAGCATGCACCTCCAACCAGAGCCCTCACCTCCTCCTGCACCCCAGCCCCAATTTTGTGAGCATTCATGGCCCGCCATACAATTTCTATTCCCCGATGTGGCCCTCAGGCCAAAGAGTTTGCCCACCCCTGTTCTATTACCATGATAGCAGGATTCTTGTCTGGAAGTCTTATCTAATCTTACTGCTTATCACCTGCAGTCCTAATCTTCTGCATAGTGTAATGCATCATGATAGATGGCTGTTGGCAGAGGGTGGGGAAGAATATAAGGCCAGATGGAATTTGTGCCTTTGTCAAAGCAGAAACTCTTTCTAAGGAAGGGCTTTTCTAAGGGCACGTCTTCACTGGCAACGTTAAAAGTAGCTGCCAGCGCTGGGAACGCGGGGGTTTTCACACCCCTGAGCGAGAAAGTTGCAGCGCTGTAAAGTGTCAGTGTAGACAAGCCCTAAAGCTCTATGTTGTTGGATGGATTCTAAGGTAGATCTGTTTCTTCTGCATTTTAACCAACTTGAGGGGAAAAAATGTGAATTCTTTCCTAATGTCTGTCTGGCTGTTGTGACAATTTAAACGACAACTTGGAAAATCTGTGTTATATTTCCTTGCCAGGGCCGGCTCCAGGCACCAGCCCACCAGCTTGTGCTTGGGATGGCACCTGGAGGGGGGTAGCGCGGCGCTCCGGCCGCCGGGGAAAGCAGAGCCCCGGCTGGGCTCACCGCCCTCCTCCCGGGGCTTCGGCCGCCAGCGGAGCCGCGGCGGGCTTGCCGCCCTCCCCCCGGCGCTCTGGCCGCCGGGGAGAGCGGAGCCCCGGCCGGGCTCGTTGCCCTCCCCCCCGGGGCTCCGGCTGCCAGCGGAGCTGCGGCGGGCTCGCCGCCATCCTCCCAGTGCTCCGGCCGGTCGGGGAGAGCGGCCTGCGGCCGGGCTCAGGGCCCTCCCCTGCTGCGCTGGGGGGGAGGGGCGGTGGCGGGAGGCTTTTTTGCCTTGGGCGGCAAAAAAGCCAGAGCCGGCCCTGTTCCTTGCAATGGCTTATGTTAAGCATTAGCTATAATGGCAAGGTCTGTTGTATGTGCTGTAGAAATGCAAAGTAAAACATTATCTCTTTCCCAGAAGATTTTACAACCTGCATGTATAGCTTGAAGACCGATTGAATTCTAAACTCTGAGCCTGAATTTCTATAGAAAGAGCCAAATCCTGAAGCCCAGACTTGGATCTGGATGTTGAAATATCAGTGTTCAGATCTGGAGTTCTGCTTCTGCCAATTATCGATACAAATCTAAGATCAGGACTCTTGGTCTGGGCATGTGGCTAGTATAAACTTTGGTTTGTCTAATTCCAGAGGTGCCAATCCTCCCTCGTGTGATTCAGGGACAGGCCAGAACTCTAGATGGCGACTGCGCTATGACATCTATCAGTATTTCTTACCAGAGAATGATCTCTCGGAAACTGCACTCCTGAACCACCTGCGAAAGATGTCTGACGTGCAAAGTGTCCGACCTAATGGCATTAGAGTAAGTTTGGCCTTTTGGATTGCCAACAAAGGAATGTGGGGGGGAAGGAGTGAAACAGTTGCGGTGTTGTAACACCAGGATGCTATGTTCCCTCTGGGTTCTGTTCCATGTCATAACACCACAACTATTGACCTCTACTTGTGGTGTGTGACATCTATGAAATGGGTATCTTGTAGAGCTATTAACTGTCAGAAATTGCGGTATATATGCCTTGCCTTCAGGGTTATGATCAGGTAGCTGGCCCATTCTGATAATGGGAAAACTTCTAAACTGATGCTCTGTTAGAGAGCTTTGGTGTAGGGAGCTACCTGGAAATTGGGTTCTAACTTCCTGTGGAGTTTGATTATATTTTCTGTCTTTCTGTCTTTATCGTGAGTCAAGAATGATCAAAAATCTGATTTCTGCTTTCAGTCTTGAAGTTTAGCCTTAGCCAATATGGCCACCATGTCTCCTTTTTAGCAATGGTGCTGAGGCCACAGGCTGGCTCCAGCAACATGGCCACTCTATCGCTCGGCTGAGGAGGAAATGTAGGGTGGGAGCAAGTGAATGTAGGGGGCTTGCAGGAGACTGGGGAGCACAGAGGGAGAACGTGACTAGCACACTACTTCTCCTGTCTAGCTAGGGAGAGGATTAGAGCGGGATAGAATGGCAGCTCTCCACATCGCAGGGGACAAGACGGGGAAGTAGAGCTCCCTGTGAACAGTGTGGCTGCACTTTCATATTTATTCAAGGCTGAATTTTTGACCCTTAGCTCTCTCCCAAATTGGGAGCGGGTCGCTTCCTACTAAAATTGCAGAAGGGGGATCAAATGCAGGCCAAAAAAATGCAATTCATGATTTGGTGTTAAAAATCTCATGGGAGGGGGGATATTTTTGGCCTGAGGGGTAGATGTAGAGTCTGATCCATTAATTTTGGGTTGGATTGGCAATACTGAGCGACGGCTTGTGTGAACTGGCTCTTAATAGGCAGAATTCCCACTGAAGTCAATGAGGCTTTGGCACACAGATGACTCTTGGATTACATCCCACATTTACTTAACTCTGCCTCTAGATCTTTAAACACTGTCCCAGAATCCATACCCAACATGATTAACCTTGGACCTTTCTTAGATAGGCTTACCAAGGCATCCTGGTTGGATGGCATGCGCCCCAGGCGTGATGCAAAGGAGGAAAGGGGCAGAGCCCTTTGTAAGATGACGAGTATTTATCAACAGTAAAACTTTTTTGTTTTTTCAGCTGGTTTCCTTAACAACTGACGAAAAGACCAATGTCCACTTCTCCTCACTCCCTGGACAAGGAGTGATCTATAATGTCATTGTGTGGGATCCACTTTGGAATACCTCTGCTGCATATGTACCTGTTCATACCTATGCCTGTAGCCTCACTGCCCTCGTGGATAATTGTTTCTCTCTCAGTAAGTCCAGTAGACCTGTATGGTTTTTTATTGTTTGTTTTTTATATGCACTTGTGCTTTCAGTGTGAGTTGTTCTATTTAACGTGCTCAAACCTGGGCTTGGACTTCTGCATTTGTCAGCAGCTTTGGAGAATATCTAACGCAGAGCAAGAAACTGCCAACTTTATGGCATTTTAGTGTGTAACTAGCATGAGAACTGATTCTATGATAGGGAGTTTCCCTAGCTTCTTTCAGTGACCCCAGATCTAGCTTGTCAAGTACATAAGTGCAGGTATAGCATTTACACTTTAACTGCCTACCCAAGCTGTATTCTCAATCTCGTGCACCACCAGTAAGAAGGATGCAGCAAATGAAATTCATTGGCTAATGAATATGTCATATGGATTAGAATAGGACCCAGCTCTCTCCAATAGTTGTGTTAACATGGTAGTGCAAAAGGGAATAAAAAAGTATGAAGTGTATCTGTCACCAAGCTGTTGAAATATGACTCTGCATGCAGTGAATTAATCTCTTGAGTAAGAAGGTGACATTATTTTTTTACATAACTGCCTTTCTGACCATAACTGCACAAGTGAGTGTCGACAGCAGGAAAGTGTAGTGCCTGATTGGCTGCTTCCTTGCAGCTCACGAAGTTGCTTACACCTGTACAAAGTGAATGGGAGGCATGGGGGATTATTGCGAGGGAGGGAAGCCAAGCTGTCATTCCAATGCTTATAGCATGTTACGCCTGCCTGATGCATGGGAACAGGAAAATCTGGCTCTACTTCAGGCTCTACTCTTCGGAGCCCCACTCCTGCATTGATATTAGAATGGGAAGGAACTACTACCCTCTGTGGGATGGAATTGGAACTGTCCAGTAGTTCCAAACCCTGTTCTGTTAAAGGAGATGCTCCTTCAGCTCATGCAGTACTCATGCGTAGGAGCTGTCAATACCCATAGTGTCCACAGTGAAAGCATATGTGGCCATGGCGCGTTACCTTATTCACATCCGTGTGTGTGTGTATATGCACGCCCAACTTTATTTTTTCTTTCCTTATAGGAAGACTCTCCACCAAAATATTCTTCACCACTTTTGCTGTTCTTGGTCTCTTTATTTGCTTCTTTGGTCACAGGTTCTGGAAAACAGGTACTGCATATTGTGGGGGCTGAGGTGTGGCTGTCTTTGTTTTGAATGTAATAGGGCTTCCTGGCTGTAGATTGAAAAAGCATAATCTGCATAATCCTCACTCTTGATCCCACATGTATCTCCTGTTTAATGAGGTTTGCTGTAAGTGTTATGGGAGGGGACCCCCTGTTCTTGATCCCACAATTTTATAATGGACTGAAAACTTGTATCTGCAGTTGGTGAGAAACTGGCTATAGATATCACAGAACAGGAAGCTAAAACTAGCTAACTGGAGGGGGCAGGGCAGTCTTATCGTAGACTGGCCGAGTTTGGAAGTGAGTTAACTTTTTATTTACCAGTGCCAGACATTTGGGTGGGCCTGTGCTGTTTGGTTATTTACTCTATGCAAACTACATTTTTATAACGAAACTCTAATTTCCTGGAGAGTAAATGTCTTTTTAACTGGTCTGGGTCTAGCACAATAGTGGGGTACAGGAGTCTGGTAGAGGGCAAATATACTGGTCACTGGATGAGTAGTTTTCTGTTCCCTGAGTGACCAGAGCAGGGGCTGCACTAGAGTAATCAGGAACCTGCTAGAACCAGTTAAGGCAGGCTAATTAGGACACCTGGAGCCAATTAAGAAGCTGCTAGAATCAGTTAAGGCAGGCTAATCAGGGCACCTGGGTTTTAAAAGGAGATCACTTCAGTTTGTGGGGCGAGTGTGAGGAGCTGGGAGCAAGAGGCACAAGGAGCTGAGAGCGAGAGGGTGTGCTGCTGGAGGACTGAGGAGCACAAGCGTTATCAGACACCAGGAGGAAGGTCCTGTGGTGAGAATAAGGAAGGTGTTTGGAGGAGGCCATGGGGAAGTAGCCCAGGGAGTTGTAGCTGTCATGCAGCTGTTACAGGAGGCACTATAGACAGCTGCAGTCCACAGGGGCCTGGGCTGGAACCCGGAGTAGAAGGCGGGCCCGGGTTCCCCCCAAACCTCCCAATTGACCTGGACTGTGGGTTCTTCCAGAGGGGAAGGTCTCTGGGCTGTTCCCCAACCCACGTGGTGAATCTCTGAGGCAGGAAAATCCGCCAATAAGCGCAGGACCCACCAAGATAGAGGAGGAACTTTGTCACACTGTATATAAAAGTAGGCTTAGAATGGAAAATTGTCAGAGAGCATATCAAACTATTTTTTCTCTTTATTTTTTTTTTTTAGATTTGTTCTACATGGGCTTCATCGTCATGGGATTCATTTTCTTTGTATTATTTGCTAGAATAACCTCCCTTAGCTATGATGGTAAGTAAGGACAAACGTACGTGTGTGTGTGTGTAAGATTGGGGTCAATGACAATATCCCATTGAAATCCGTTGGGACTGGATCATGGCTCTTTGATAGAAGTAAAAGTTGTCCGGACACAAACAAGGCCAACAAGATTCTGTTATGATGAATTAACATGTGACTGCCATCCTTAAAATTAAAAAGCTGGATCACTTTCCTGAATCATAATCCAGATTGTCTCAATAGTATCCAAAAGCCCAGAGTAACTGCTGGCTCATGATCTACTACTTTTGATTTAGGGTGAACTGTAGGATGGCAGAGGTTAAACTGGTTGGATTTGGATACTAGAGGAAGGCCATTATTTTAAAAAGCAGTGAAGTTGTATTGTGCCTCTTCCTCCACTGTCATTGCAGTAAGAAGGGATGGTCTTGTGTTTAAGGCACGAGCTTGGCACTCTTATTGCAATGACCGTACAAAATCCAGAAATCATTCTGTTGTCTCATACTGACTCTCTGGTATTCTGATCAGTGTCAGGAGGCATTTCAACAGGTACACATGGCTATAGCCAATTTTAATGGCTTCATTAACATTTGGGTTTCATCAGATAAGGGTAGACTTAATAAACGTATGTAATTGAAGTAGCATTGCATACCAGCTCAACAACTGCGATCTTTTAGGACCTTACCAAAACTGGTTTTTACAGGAATTTGACATCCTGGACACACTTTCTTACCACACCCTGTCCCCCCCCATTCTCTTTTACAGTTTGTCTGATTCTGACAGCAGTAGCTGGACTCATTGGAGGGCTTCTCTTGGTTGCTTATTGGTGGAGATTTGGCTTTGTCCTTCTCTGTATGTTGATTGTTGGACTTGTGCTGGGATTCTTCTTCTCATCCGTGATCTTCTTCACTCCACTAGGTATGCCTTGTAGCATTTTCTGTTACTGTCTGAATAGTCATTCAGAGACTCTACTGCTGCAGTGACACCAAACTACTGGGGTGGGGGCTGGCTTCTGAAGTAGATTCTGATGTCTTGCTACCTGTGCAGCTTGAGACTGGGCTTCTGGAGAGGATGCCACGTGCTGGCTGGTCTGTGACAAGTGACTGGAGCATTAAAATGGGTGTTAACTAATTATGTACTTCCGAAATGTTGGGAGGATTATGTAGTGTGTCTGCAGCACTTTTGAAGCGATGAGTGCCGTTGCACATGGACAGAATGCTGTTTATAATAGGAGCTTTTAAAAAAACCAAATCCCCTAAGATGTGGCAGACCGCAAATGACTTTGTATTTGAATATGTTGGGGCTCCCCCCAGAGTGCTTGGTATTTAAATTAGATTTCTGTCCCTGTGCACGTAGATCCATCTTGCTTCTCCCTCCCCCCCAAACTGATTCAGGTTGCACCAACGAAGAGTCTACAAGCCTGTAACTTGGGGAAGGGACTGTGCTTGAAGATGTTGTGAAAGCTGCGCCTTGTCTGGTTTGAGTGTTGGGAGATTAAAATACAAACAAAAAGCCTTGTGCACAGTCATGTCCTGGAGGGAGGAGTTTTACTCCTAGCTGTACCAATGTGCTCTTCAGTGTCTATTCTGACTTCACTAACAGGTGCGGCTGCTGTTCCCCCTAGGGCATCTTAAAAAAGACACTACTTAAAAGGCTGTTTGTACAGCTAGGCTATTGAACTCAAGTACTTCTGGGACAGTGGTGTCAGCAAAGCTGCTTCCTTCTCTATCTCCAGAGACTGCATTCATCTTACTGTGCCATGGCAATACTGAACTCAAAATTGATCGGCTCTTTTTTTCTCTCTCTCTCTCTCGAGCTAGCATAAACCCTCAAGCCAAAGATCAGACTGGGAGAAGGGACAGCTCCACGCTGTAGGTTTTCAGTTAGGTTAAATGAACTGTATGAAAGAGTTCACTAGTGCGTGACTTGGAGATTATTGCAGGATCAGTGTCTGTGTGCAGACCTCTGTTGAAGTCTAGTGGCATTCCAAACTGGTACAGGGATCTGCCCATGCAGAGCTTGTGAGATTGGGGCCTTGGATTGTAAGCCCATCTAGCGAGTAAGACAGTCTCTCATTTGTGTGTAAAACTGTGCTCGAGAACCGCTTGGAATCTTAAGAATTTTTTCTAAATCTCTTGTTGACATTTCAGATAGTAACATGATTTTTTGCAAATTTTTTCATCAACTTTCACTTTTTGATCAGTTCTACTGTATACATTTATGGTACAGTAGTTATAGTAAACCCAGCAGACTGGTCACTGACTGTTGTGATGGACCACAAATGATGAAGATGTTGATTTTGTATAACACAATGGACAGAAATGGAAAGGAAGGAATTCAGTGGCTGATCTGTCCTGCTGCCCATATGTAACTACACGATTTCACCTCACAGTACTCTGGGAACGTATTCCCAGAACTCCCTGTATATTGGAATGAGTCTCTAGTCTTAAAATATTATCAAGTGTTGTGGTCCTTTATTTTACAAAATCAACTCCATTTACACATGAAGTCTTACTTGTGGCTGATTCACAATGTGGTGTCTCTCCTCAGGAGACTACAAGGTTTTTCGTGACGATGCTGTGTTTTGGGTGACCTTTTCCTGCATGGCATTGATGGTGCCAATAGTCTTTGTTGGCTGTCCAAGAATTGTAAGTATTTGCACTACCTGGCTTCACTTTCTACAACAGTTGAGCATATGTGTATCTCTGAAAACAACATACTCCTCTAAAATTTTTGGTAGAGGAAGAGGTTTGCCCAGGGATGTAATCAAAGAGCCTTGTGCAGCTCTCCAAAGAGTCCTGACTCTCTGAAACCTTTAGAGCCTGCTCCTTACTTGTGTGTTAAATACATAATTTGTGGCATATTTTGTTTGCATTGGGACCCGGTTGTGCTGGGTACAGTACAGACACACAAAAAACAGTCCTGAAGAGACTATAATCTTTAAGGGTATGTCTACACTGCAATCGGAGGTGTCACTGCAGCACATGTGGGCATACCTAAATTAGCTTTGATTCGACTAGCTCAGACAATAGCAATGAAGCCATGGCAGCATGGGCTAGCCCCTAGAGCAAAGGTTCTCAAACTTCATTGCACTATGATCCCTTAGTACTACACGACCCCTGGAAGGAGGACCAAAGCCTGAGCTTGAGCCCTGCTGCCCCAGGTAGGGGGCCAAAGTCAAAGCCCAATCACCACCAGGTGGGGGCTGGGGCCCAAAATCTAAGCCCAAGCACTTCAGCCCCAAGAGGGGGCTTGCAACCTGAGCCCCGTCACTAAGGGCTGAAGCCCTCAGGCTTCAGCTTCAGCCCGGGGCCGTTGGGCTCGGACTTTGGATTTGGCCCCAGGCCCAGCAAGTGTAAGCCAGTCCTGGGGACCCCATTAAAACGGTGTCGTGACCCACTTCAGTTGGGGTGCGGGAGGGGGTTAGGGCTCTGGGCTGGAGGTGCAGGCTCTGGGATGGGGCTGAGGATGAGGGGCTTGGGGTGCAGGAAGGGGTTCTGGGTTTGGGGGTGGGCTCAGGGCTGGGGCAGGGGTTAGGACGTGGGGTTAGGGTGTGGACTTACTGCTAGTGGCTCCCGGTCAGTGGCACAGCCGGGGTGCAGAGGCAGACTTCCCGCCTGTCCTGGCACCACAGATGGTGCTGTGCCCCAGAAATGGGCAGCAGAAGGTCTGGCTCCTAGGTAGAGGCATGCAAGCAGCTCTGGGCAGCTCTTGCCCAAGGGCACCGCCCCCCCCCCTGCCCCAGCTCCCATTGGCTGGGAGTGCGGCGCCAGTGCTCGGGGTCGGAGCAGTGCGCGGAGCCCTGTCTCCCCCCTGCCTAGAAGCCAGACCCTCTGCTGGCCACTTCCTGTTCTGACACCATACTGCGTCCCGGTAGGTGCTGACCAGAGCCGCTAGGGTCCCTGGGCGACCCACTGCCTTACATGCCACGACCCACCCAAACTTTGAAAAACACTGAACTAGAGTACACATCTAGGGTCCTGCTCGGGCTTGTACAGCTCAAGCTGCCGTTGCTTTACAGCTCTGATCTAGCAAACTTAATAACAAACTCGGGTATGTCTATACGTGCTGCAGTTGCCCTGCCGCAGTGTAGACGTACACTGAAACAAGCTGCAACAAGTGTTTTGAAACAAATAAAAATGGGGAACGCAGGAGGGAAGACCAGGTTTAAAAAAAGAATTCTCCCTGTGCTGTCGGTATGGAAAAGGTAAAAAGAGGATGTTCTTTAGCTGGCTCCTGAAAGATCTGACCTTTCTGTCTTTGTAGCTGAACATATTGGCCTGTGGCATAATAGGCTCTTATTCAGTCATCTTAGCTATTGCTTGTTACCTGTACACAAGCCTCGCTTACATCACATTGGACCTACTCAGGAGGGTTCTGAATGACGATTTCAGCCAAGCTTACACCAATGTGCCCTTCCAAACAAATGGTGAGTAATTAGGTTTTGTCTCTTCACAAACCACTAAGTAAAATGACTCTGAAGCTCTTACTGAGAAGAGCTACTTGTTCCAGAGCCATAGCTATCTGGTACTTCCATGGCTTCTGCCTTGTGGTATGTGAGCACCTCCCATGCATTAAGATGAATGTGTTCTCTCTTCCTTTCTACTGAGGGATTTTTTGAGGCTTTTCTTGAATGTAAATTAATGGGTGAGGAGGTGGGTTTAGCAACTTTCTTTAGAGCAGCTCCAGGCTACTTGGCAAGGATAGGCTGAAGTACATGGCTTCCAGATGCAACTAAAAGCTCTGGGCTTCTGTAAAATCCCAAATTCCAATCCGATTTTAAGAGAGGCTAACTTTTACCCAGTGTGAATCCTGTAACAAATGCCTGGATCGTGCCAAGGCGAAGGTGTCCATTTAATGATTAAGAACTGGTTTTGGAAACTTTCTCCCCACATGCTAATCTTCACTTTTAAAAAAAAAAAAATCTTAATCACCACAACACGCTTGAGACAAATGATCCCCCATTTATAGATGTAGAAACGGAGTTTAAGTGAGTTGCCCAGAGTTGTATTTAAAAAATAGTGAGGCAAAGCTGGAGTTGTAAGTTTTTAACTCAGTCCTGTACTTCAACGACGTACACGAACATACTGTTGTAGTAGGTATCCTCTCCCTCTACAAACATACTGTTGTAGTAGGTATCCTCTCCCTCTACAAACATACTGTTGTAGTAGGTATCCAGCCCTGTATTTTCCATTCCCCTCTGACAGTTTGCTCCAAGCCATGTCAGTATGCAAATCAACATCTAAATCTGAGCCTGACCTTCCCCCCAGAAAAGCAACGTCGCTGGAGTGGGAAAATCCCTTCCTTCTGATACTGTTTGAATGAATGGCTTCCTATTCCCCTATAGATATAATCATCTTGGCAGTATGGGGGATGCTGGCAGTCGGTGGAATAATGGTGCAGCTTCGCCGAGAGAGACGTGAGATACCCTTCCCACCACACCCTTATCGTATCTGGAAGCGAGAAAGGGAGCGCAGGATTACTAACATCCTGGATCCTAGCCACCACATCCCTCCTCTGAGAGAGAGGATCCATAACAAACTGTCGCAGATCAAGGAGCTCTTCCGAAAAGAGCAGCCAGCTGGGGAAAGAACTCCATTGCTTCTGTAATTAACCAAATGGTGCACATTGATAGCTACTCAAAAGGGCTCTAAGCATCTAAACTGAGGTGGTGATGACCAGCATCTGTCCAGCAATGCTGACGTGGTGTTCTTCTGACTTAATCCCGCTTAACAAAGCTACAGTGTATGCCGGACGTTGAAGACAAACCTTTATCTAGCTGATACGCTGAATGCTGTCCTGTGCTCTTTCTCAGTGGCCCATTTGTCCTGCTGTAAAAACTTCTGGTTCCTGCAGAGACCTTGCACTAAGGGTGGAGTATATTTGAGTGCAATGACTAAGGTGTTTCTCTTTGTGAGTCTTGTGTGTGTTGGAAATGTTTAGGTATGTGAAGTCTAAAAACAAAAGCCTGAGAAGGTAACTTGTGATTTAAATATGTGCAATGTCAAAACTCTTCCCTTGTATCTTGTAACGGATTTTCAAGAGACCACCTTGATTCTCACCAGACATGAGCATCCTATGCTGAACATACAAGGGAAGAAATACTAAAGACAGACTAGATATTGAAGTATCCTAACTGCAGTGTCTTCACAACTATTAAACCTTCAACATTGGTACGAAACCTACATCTCTGAACACAGTAATGGTTTTTAATAGGTCTATTACTGAACCATCACAAACTGTACTTGTGTTTTAATTGCACTGGATTAATATTTGTATTCCTGTGTGTTCAGCAACTGGACTCTGCCTCAGAGATAGAATAAGGCGGCTCCTTTTCACCCTCCCTTTTAAACTATCTGTGGGGTGGGATGATGTCCTTTCGGTACCAAGCTGCTTGTCTGGTCTCTGCTTGAAGAGTTGCCCTGAGAACTACAAGAAGCAGTGAGGCAAAGCTGGAGTTGTAAATTGTAAGAGATGATCAAACACAAGAGTCCCCTCCCTTGCTTTAGCTTCCCGAATTGCTTTTTTGAGCTAGGAACACCTAAGGGCTAATGGCCTCCTTGTTTCGGCTACTGTACTTTGTAATAGCTTTGGTTCCTGAGAATTGATTGTTAGCTCTTTATAGAAGAATAACCTCAAATTCAGCACTTCTGTATTTAAATTCAGATTTTTTTTTGAGCTTGCTCAAAACACTAACCCTGCCTCTTAATCCGTGCTTTTCCCTCCCCTCCCCTTTTGGGTTGAGGATGGGAAGAGTATACTGCAGGTAAAGCATCAACCTGAAGCCTTGGTGGTTGATAATACATACACTTCTCTGACACTCCAGTTAGCACACTGTGTGTGAAAGGAGTTACCAGACCACCCTTCATATTCCCGAGAGCTAGTGTCCTTTTCTTTTTAATCACTGCTGGAGAAGTGAACAAGAGTGGCTTAGTTTGGATCACTCAGTAAAACCACAAATCCAACCTTTCCTCCAGCTCCTTCTCCCCGGCCTCCAAATACAGTCCTTTCCCTTGCGTGTGTATGTGGTGATAAAGTCCATACCTCCCAAGTCCTGATCTAGCTTATTCAGGCAGTTGTACCTCCTTCCTCTTCCCTCATCACCCCCACTTGTATACCTCTAACTCCTAGGCAGCAAACAGCATTGACCTCTCTTGCTTTGTTGTAATGCTCTTCAACTTCGTATTAGAACAACCACTAACAAATAGTAAAATACTAAACTTACCAGTGCAACTTGATGGCTAAACTGAAATTCTTTCAATATGGGATACCACCTTGAATTACAAAGTGGTAAAAGAATCGAGTTTTTTAACTATAGCTTTTGAAAGCTGCAAAACATCTGATGGCATGAGTGGACCACAACCTTAACAACAAGAAGAAGCCTTCCCTTGAAATCTTGATACTTCAGACCATTTTAATACTACTTAAGCTAATTTTTAAAATGTTCATTATGGGGTGAAAATTAGTAAAGATGTGGCATAGTTTCACAGTTTCTTCAAAGGCTGATTTAACTTAATCTTAAATCCGTCATTCATTGTGGGAGCTAAAACACACAAGGGCCAGATTATAGCATAGCTCAAATGAAATCAATAGAACTATGTTGACTTACACCAGTTGAAGATATGGTCCTGAACATGCTGTCTTTCAAGTGTCTCAAGGAAAACCTGTTTCTCATCATCTACTGGACTGATGCTCACTGACTATCTTTTATAGCACTGATGATACTGAGTAACTTTGCCACATCCGATGGCCACAGTAGCAAACACTTAACTTGGATATGAAACTACCCTTATATATGTTTACCTTGTTTTTATAATTGCCATGATTAACATTGTGAAAGAGAAAATATGAGTTGCATTTGTTCCTATCTTTTATAATAAAGATTTTTTTAAAAGAGTACATGGAATTGAAGTCTGCTCTTGTAGAGGGTTTTACCACCTTTTGTACAAACATGATCAAAACCAATCTGCGGAAACACCTTTTCTGTTCTGTAAGTCTCTTGTGGAGACATTCAAAAGTGAGTATGGAGGCTTCATTTTATCTTTTGTGACAGTAAAATCTTGAGTTCCCATCTGAGATCTGGGCCACACTGTGCTCAGAGTCCCTGTCCCAAAGAGCTTACACCATAATCAAAGATTTGGAGAGAGAAAACTATAGCCATATTTTACACATTGAGGAAATTGATTAAGCAACTTGCCCAAGGTCACACAGGAAAATATTGGCAGGGATGGGAATGAAAATCAGATCTCCTGTGTCCCAGTCACAGCCTTAACTGTGACCATCCTCTTGAATTTTGAACAAAGCTTTTTCTAATCCACTTGAGTGCTCTGAGAAATGTCCTTTTGCAGTGGTTTTTGTAACTCTACCCTCAGCACTGCTCCATGTTTTCCAGCATTGATCCCTATGCCTACTTATGAATTCATGTCATGACTTGTGAAAGATTAACATGACACCAAGCTCCCCTTCTAAAACAAAGCCCACATGCCCTGACCCTAGACACTTAATGAAGCACTGCAGCTGTAACAACATTAGTGTAGTCAATTACCAGCACCAAACTCTTACTATGCTATGACAGAACTTTTTTAGCAACCAGGACGTTAGAGTTACTTCCTCCCTCAAACCAAGAAGGTTCTTGTCTGACTCTTACTTTTTAAGGGATAACTGTGGCATGGCCAGTATCCTACCTCCTTTAATCATTAGGACTATTAGTTTTGGGTGAGAGAAAATGGGCCCTGTCCATTTTCCACAATGTGGGCCAGAGAGCAAGGGTCAGATTCTCCATGGAGTAGGCTCTTTGTCAATTTAATGTGAGATGATCACTATAATGCACATCGGTTTGTAAAGCACTCTAAGATAGTTATAAATGTCAGCCAGTGGGAACAGTACTGATTGTTGTGGGGATGGTTGTATTCAGGGCCCTGGGGCTGCGAAATTGTTCCAGAATCTGTTTTTATTCAAGAATCTTTAGTTCTTATAGCTGTGGGCTAATGCTGAAAGCATGAACAGAATGTAAACTCAACTAGTGTATACAGTCAACCTGAAACAAAAGCTCAGACATGAATTAGCCTATTTTTTTTAAAGGGGTAAGTGACAGGTTTCAGAACTATTTCATGCATCATTTTTGAAAAAACACATAGCTATCTATCTATCCCAGCCTTTCTTCCCCCCCCCCCCCCCCAGGGCAGCTCTCAGGCCCTCCAATTTCCTACTGCCACCCCTAATGCATTTATGTATGATCAATGCAAAATCTACAATGTAGTGAAGACAAGATGGAGACAGCATGAGATTGAATTTGAAACTAAAGAGAGGCTACTGTACTGACCAACTCCATATTTAGTTCAATAATACCTCCAAGTTCTAAAACTGCTTGAAATAAGTTTTAGAACTTAAATCCAGTAAAGGACATGGTCAAGCAATTAAAAAATTAATTGTACTGTTAATAAAATACCATTTAAATATTTTTGGATGTTTTCTACATTTTCAAATCTATTTATTTCAACTATAACACAATACAAAGTGTACAGTGCTCACTTTATATTTTTGATTAAATATTTGTACTGTGTAAAACAAGTATTTTTAAATTCACCTAATAGAAGTACAGCAGTGCAATCTCTATCATGAAAATTGAATTTACAAATGTAGAACTATGTACAAAAAAAGCATGGTTTTATATTTGAATGTAAAACTTTACAGCCTACAAGTCCATTCAGACCTACTTCTTGTTCAGCCAATTGCTCAAACATGTTTGTTTACATTTGCAGAAGATAATGCTGCATACTTCGTTAACAATATCACCTGAAAGTGAGAACAGGCATTCACGTGGCACTGTTGTAGCCAGTGTCAAGATATTTATATGCCAAATGCACTAAAGATTCCCATGTCTCTTCATGCTTGAACCACCATTCCAGAGGACATGTGTCCTTGCTGATGATTTCTTCCTGATAATCTAAAGCAGTGAGGCCTGATGCATGTCAATTTTCATCATTTGACTCAGATGCCACCAGCAGAAGGTTGATTTTCTCTTTTGGTGTTCTGTAGTTTCCACATTAGTGTGTTGCTCTTTTAAGACTTCTGAAAGCATGTTCTACACCTTGTCCTGCTCAGACTTTGGAAGGCACTTCAGATTCTTAAACTTTGGGTCAAGTGCTATAGCTATCTTTAGAAATCTCACATTGGTACCTTCTTTGTATTTTGTCAAATTTGCTGTGAAAGTATTCTTAAAATGAATATGTGCTAGGTCATCATCTGAGACTGCTCTACATGAAATATATGGCAGAATGTGAGTAAAACAGAGCAGGAGACATACAATTCTCCTCCAGGGAGTTTGGTCACCAATTATTTAATGTGTGGTTTTTTTTTTTTTAAATGAATGTCATCAGCATGGAAGCATGACCTCTGGAATGGGGGCTGAAGCATGAAGGGGCATATGAATGTTCAGCATATCTGGCACACACATACCTTGCAATTGTGGCTACAAAAGTGCTATGCAAACACCTGCTCTCACTTTCAGCTGACATTGTAAATAAGAAGCAGGCAGCATAGTCTCCTGTAAATGTAAACAAATGCATTTGTCTTAGCGATTGGCTGAACAAGAAGTAGGACTGATTGGACATCTTTGAGTGCAGTTATGTAACTTGTATGAGATGAATTGAAATACTTGCACTTGTAAAAATAAATAGTATTAGTGAGTACTGTACACTTTATTCTGTGTTGTAACTGAAGTCAATATTTGAAAATGTAGAAAACATCCACTAACTGATTAAAACCAATTTTTTAATCAATTGTGTGAATTAACTGCAATTAATCAACAGCTCTAGTAATCACCCAACTTTCTATTATATATGTGAGTTAATATTCACAGAAGTAGCAACCTGAATGCTGCTTTAAATTTATTTTTAAACCCTGAAGGAAAAGTCAGATTTTAGCAAAGTGTTTTCAAAATTTAAGAAAAATGAAATTTTTGTAAAGTGTTCTGTATTAGCAAAGTGCTGTAATACTTGGTTTGAAAGCTGCATGACAACCTTTAAAAGTGACTAGGCAGTTACTTGTCCAAACTGACCAGAATCTACAGAGATTAAGTGAAAAGTACATTTGATTTTCAAATTTTAGTTCCTTGTCACTTTACAAGAAAACATGCCTCCTTAACATTTCAAGGAAGTTCAGGAAAGGCTACGACCCCACCAATTGGACATCTTTTCTATAAATATAAAATACTAAGCATGCTAACTAGCAAAATGTACCATTCAAGAACGTTGCTTTAATCATTAAGCCATCTACATTTTCAGTCATCTTTATTCATAAAATAAATTTACTGTACAATACACATTCCCAGCCATATGTTCACTTCAAGCATCTGCATTACAAAAATAGTGGGTATGTGATGCAAAGTAGTCACTCCACACAATGTGAAATATATTTAAAACCCTAAAATTGAGTTTGTTTTGGGGATGGATGGGGAGAAATATCAATATATGTAGGTGAAAACTAGGAATAGATAAATTAAAATCGCATTTTGTATTTACAAAGAAGCACTAATCAAGCATTGTTTCATAATAGAGCAACCTTAAGGAATTGCCACAGACTAACAGCTTCCTCTGTTATACAAGCTAGGAAATTACATTTTAAAAAATATAAAATGTGTTCAAGATAAAATTTAAGATGTCTTTGGACACCAGTCAGTAATGGCTAAAGGGAAATTGTCATTTTTACAGCTCTCAAACAGAAATAAAATCTTTCCAAGGCTGATGCAATAAAGAGGCATTCTAAAACATGCATTTTTTTCTAAGTTCCTAAACCAAAAGATAGGATGCTGATTGTGTAGTCACTGTCAAGAAACAGAACAAGTGATCTTTTCAATAATTTTTATGAACTTATTTTGTAAAAAGCAAGATTCCTTGGAAAGTTTGGAGAACTTGATCCACAGTTGTCTGAGTTCTCATCATTACAATGCCTTTTATCACTTCCATAGGAGCAGTTCAGTTATTCCAATGACTAACTTGCATATTTACAATCTTCACCAAGCAAGTTCATACAGATTAAGTCAAATATTAAAAGTAATTAATCTTTTGCTTCAAGGGAGGGGAAGTTACTATGTGAATTATAGTGGGAATTAGTAGCATCTCTCTACCAATGGTTCAATCAGTAACTTTATAAACCCAAGTTTTTCCACAGGCTAATAATTCAGTCTTAAACTTTTATACCATGATACGTTTTAGCCTACAAGGGCTCAAAGAGTTTTGGGTTTTTTTAATTTGAAAAAAATATTGGTTTACATTTACAGTATTTAATCTGATTTATCAAATGAAGCTTGAGTAGCAGAGCAATAGGATTCAAACAACTTTTGCTATGTGAAAGTTTGAGCTGCCAAAGGATTCAGATTTGGCTAGTGCTTGTGTGTATAACAATTTTTGGTGAAGGCTTTTACTATACATATTTGAAGATTTACTTTAAATTATGAATTGTTTTAGATCCTTTACATATTATTTTGTCTGGCAAGCCACACACATCAATTGAGGGTTTTTAACCTCCTTTTCTTATTCAGGGAAGCAATTTGTCAAATTTACACTCAAAAAGGACAAAAAGCAATGCAAGAGTTATTTCCTCAGCTTTTCACTTCACACATATATTGCAGCATATGTAGCCCATCTAGTCTGATTCCAACAGTTTAATTGAGGAGTGCCAACTTTTCATTTCTGCATTTGCCTCAGGACTTAAAGAACTGGCCCTATTTTGCTCAGTGAAGCATGTTAAAAGCACAACTCAATCTATAAATGGAGTTGAAGCAAACTTTAAAAACATTTTTAGTACCTCATGAAAGTGAGGGATTAATAGCACTATTAGAGCCTGCTAGAGTGCCAACTTCCTCTAATGGTTCTTTCAGTATACCTTATTTCAGCTACTTCAGTTTGGGTGTCTCCCAACTGCAGCTTCCCAAGTTGTGATGAACAAACATCGAATTACAGACTAGAAACAGACCAACCTAGTCCTCTACAGTTTTGAAACAAAAGTCTGAACCCTTTCCCCTCTCTAAAGGTGACTGGCTACATAAAGAACTGAGCAAGATGGGAGCAGCTCTTTTAATGTTACTGAAACAATTTAAAAATAGATTCAGTATCTGCAAAATACTTTAACAGAATATTTAGAACTGCACATACGTATGAGCAGAACATACTGTGGATACCTACAGAAAGTACCTTCTAATATTAAATATTATTTACAAGTTGGTTTACAGCTGAGTGCTGATAAAGATTAACAGCATTAGGAATAACAAGACGTGTCATTTTAAATTAGCTATTTCCTGTCATACCAAATGCAAGTGATGATCATATTTTGAACAGGGATTCTTCAGGAGGTCTGTGTTTCCACAGACTTCAACCAGGAATTGGATTAGGCCCTTAGTATTACCAATTCCTGTTGTGAAAGGTAGTTTTGACTATAAAATTTGTTAAAAGAAAAACAGCAACATGGATAGTACATAGGGTCTACCTGTAACTTTAACTACTCTTGGCCAAGGAGACTGATTTCAAGTGTCATGTTATTTAGGAAGGTGTCCTTTTTATGATCAGTAGCTTATACACATTTTCTATATGTGAATGTTTAGCTTGTCATTTGTTTTGAATGGATTAATACAAAATCTCCAATTCCACAACTGCATTGAGAAGCAATTTCCTACAAGAGTTAGGTCTATGGCAATCAACTAATCTGGTGCTAAAAACCTTGATATACTGTACACTGTATAAAGCATTAACCTGAAGTCTGATTTAAGATACAGGAGCTTTCTGGTGCCCTATTCAGTAACAAATGCTTGACAAGTGAACCCTGATACCCTAAGCTGTTAAATGTGCAACAAAGTTTGCTGACTTCACAGAATCTTTAGCTCTTCCTCAGGCTCAGATCACTGCTCGTTACTAATGCTGACAGAGATGTACTCTCCGATACATCTTCTTTCTTGAGATTCAGGAATGATTCTCTGGTGATCTGAAGGATTTCCCTCAGGCCGTTGTTTTCTTGCTAGAACATGCCAAAATAAAAAAAAGAGACACTTAAAATAATTCCCAGTGGAAATCAGGACAAAGAAAATGAAAATAAGATCTATTTGGAAAGGAGATTAATTGTTTGGGATGGAAGAGGAAGAAAGTAGTCTTACATTAACCTGTGATTTGAGAGGGAGGGAATATTTAGAGTTCTATTTTTTGTTGTACTGAACAGATATCTTCAGTATCAAGAAAAGCGTTCAAAGGAAGAAGAAAACTTATTTTTTTAAACAAAGCTTAAATTTAAGCTAAGATTTTTTCCCCCCTCATCCCCAATGGCAAAACACTTATTTAAAACATTTCTCTGTGGCAAAGCATTGTGCAAGCACATAACCAGAAAGCTGCACTGCCTACCCTAAACATTCAAAAAGCGATCCCAAAAATATTTTAAAAAAATCTTTTTTTAAGACAAAGACATGCATGTGGGTTGGAGGCTATTTGCCTTCTGGTTTCTGAACCTTCAGGATACACTCCTGTCACTTTTTAAAGCTTTTGTCTACAACCATGAGGGCTAAAAATTTAATTGTTTAAAAATGAAAGCTGAAACCCTCAATCATTTCTCTAGGAGCTGGAACTTTACATAAAACATCCTATTGCAGGACTCATGGAAAAAAAATCACAAGAGTTGGAAACAGAGCAAAACTGACTAGTTTTATTGTCCAAATAGAGTATAATGCAAACAGGCGCATAAAAATAAATTAGATCAAGCTAATTCAATAACATTACATTTTGATAATTTTGTCATGAGATGAGGTTGTTTTGGGTGGCACTAATATGATGGGAACAACAGGATCGGAAAATGTACATAGAACAGAAGCGGAGACTGAAAACCAAGAATGCAAAGCATCCTTTGCCATGCGGGATAAAAATGGCAATAAGAGTAGAGAAGATTAAGCTTTCTTCTTCAAAATTACTGGCTTTGCAGACTTCATGGTTAGAGGTGATGAATGTTGAAAATAGTTATTTGAATGGTTCATACAGATCTTTAATTAAGCTGAATAGCATAGTATTCTGTAAAGGGCACAAAGAGGCGCCACTGATAAGGCTCTCTCTAGTCTGGACACTGTTGCAGAGAATATAGCATCTAAGGAGACAGATTAGAAGTCAAGGTAGACAACTGGAGCCAAGGAAAATATTTGGACAAGTGTCTCTCAGAATCTAGTGAATGCCCAGAACTTTATGCTCTGGATCCCCTGGGGTGTGTTAAGCTTCTGGAGCCTGAGTGGAGTTCAGCCATTGCCCCAATTTCAGGGCATCTCTCTTCTAACTGGCACCCCTTCTGAGTGTGAACCCACTATCCAGCCACTTACCCCTTCTTAGCTCAGCACTGACTCCCCTGCACTTAAACCCACCCCTTTCCCAGAATGCCACCCAAAAGGTGTGAAGCCTCCAGTTTACAGTGCAGCAGTTGTGATGCATACACACTTACAGTTTACACTTTGTACAGTCTAACACAGGAGTGGGCAATAATTTTCGCAGGAGGGCCACTTCACTAATTTTGGTAAGTCGTCACAGGCCACACGTTTCTACTATATTAATGGAGGGAGTGCGGGGTCTGGGAGGGAGTTTGGTTGTAGTACCTGCGACAGGGGGTTGGAATGCAGGAGAGGGTATGAGGTTCAGGCTCTGGCCAGGAGACGCTTACCACAGGTGGCTCCCGGCCGATGGCGCAGCAGGACTCAGGCAGGCTGCCCACATGCCATGGCCCCACGCCGCTCCCTGAAGCGGCTGCGGCCAGCTGCTGCTGGCACATTTCCATGCACTGCCCACACTCGCAAGCACCACCCCTACAGCTCCCATTGACCAGTTTCCAGCCAATGGGAGCTGTGAGGACGGCCTGGGGGGCGGGGGCAGCGCACAGAGATATGCCAGCAGCAGTCAGCCGCTTCCAGGATTGGCATGGGGCCACGGCAGGCATGCAGCCTGCCTGAGCTCCCCACTGCGCTGCGGGACTTTTAGCAGCCCGGACTCAGAGATCGCGAGGAGGCCGGACAGAAATGTTAGTCATGGAGAGCTGGAAAGTAATGTTAGACGGGCCGGATCTGGCCACGGGCCGTAATTTGCCCACCCCTTGTCCAACACCTTTATCCTCTTTCATACTTAATCCTGTAAAGCACAGGAGAAAACAGACCATGGAAAATAATAAAACATCTTAACAACAATCTCTCTCACTAGCTCACCTTTCTGTTGGAAGTGGTTAAAGAATAATCTGTGTTCTGCAAGGTGGGCAGGGTATCCCCTGCCTCATGCATGCTGTTACAAGGAAAGACTGCAGAAAACAGCCCCCAAGCAGAGACTAGCCTGTGGTCTTTTAAAACCTTCACCATCTGTCAGTTGACACTCATGCCAGCTTCCCTATATGAGCACAAAGTCACTTCCCACCTGCTAAAGCAGTTCTTCAGGGCAGGGACCAGTCTCTTGTCTAGAGTGACTAGATTTCCAGTGAGTGGGTACTTGAGACAACTACTCTCTATTTTTGTTTTGCCACCAGCCTTTGGAATTTGCAACCCTACATGGAGGCAGACAGACCACAGAGAAAGCAAAAGGCTGCATTTTCAAAATAGAGAGTTTGCAGCCTGACACAAATATAGGCTTCATAATCTCAGACAATTCATAAACCGAACAGGCATATTCCCAATTTATCATACCACGATAGCAACAAGGAATTTCACAGTGGCCAAGTAGTGCAACTAGAAGAATAAATAGAGGGGAAAAAGGGAGGGGAGGGGGCAAGGAAAAGGAAATAACGTATTAAAGGCTAATTCCACTGACATAAGAGCATGGTCCCAATGCACTCAATTAAGCCTAGGCATAATATGTAGATAGTATGTAGCCCAATTCTCATATAAGCACTTATTTCAGCAACTCTGCACTTCAAGTACTTGCTTCTGTCACCATGACTAAAAGTGAATAGAGAGAGGAGATGGGCCAAGCAAAATAAATGTTTAATGCCAAAAAAGGATGTAGATTAAAAAAATAGATATATAATAGGTGGTCAAATAAAGAGATAGCTTTAAGTTTGAGCAAACCCTTGTAATGTTGAGCAAGAGAGCATTTCAAAGCTAGAAAGTTCCTCTGCTTTAAAAATACATGCTACATTGTAATTTTATTTCAAAATGTGATAACACTTTAGCGGTGGAGGTGGGAAGAGAAAACCTTGTGGCTGCCATAGCTTCTTTGATGGAATACTTACTTCAAGCTGAAAAATACGCTCCTGCTCTTTGCAACCCTGCTGCTCATCAATTTCAATGGCTCTTCTCATTACTGCTGCCATTTCTGTAATTTGGTCCACATGCACTTGTAGCTCCTAAACCATAAGTGAAATAAAAAGCTTTACCAATATATTCTTTCCTACATTAATAAAAAAGTGAGCATTAACTGCATTTTAACTACTGTGCCAGCTATCAGAAGTTTGAATTCTACAATAATTTAGATCTAGCAGTAAAAAAAGCCCCACAACGTTCACTAATATTACTGTGACATAATTTATCCAGTAAACTTTTAAAAGAAGAAAGTTATCTTAGCAAAAGGCTTCTTCTTCAGTCTCATGCCTATGGAAGTCTGGATCAAGCTTGCTACAGTATCACCAAAACTGACCACATAATCCCTACAGAGGTAATAATGATTTCTTTGCTCTTGTTCATCCCTGATCGTCCTTGCAGTACTACTACTTCCATCTCTGTTTGTGGGATGGTCCAGACAACTTCTAGTTTTTATGAGGTGTCCTTCATCTATGTTTGCACTTTAATCAATCTTTGTTATCTTGCCTGCCCACTAAAAGACACATCTGTTCTTTGGTCCAAATTTTCTATTTTACACCTCACCTGGAAGATTAGTGACCCATTGTCATCTCCCCCGACCATGCTGGGGAATTGATTCTGCACCAAGTCAGAGGAATGCATGTCACCCTATACCTACACCATTTTCTGCATCTATTGATTTTGACGTATTCCATTTAAACTCTGCTTTGCTTAGTGTATCTGCTGACATCAAAACAGTATGGCTACACTAAAATCATTCAATAGCATCTGAAAGCCAAATATTAGTTAAACAACAAAGCTCAAACGAATCCCCAAAACGAAGGAATTCCTTGTATATCCCAGGAGGGTTTATATTAAAATAAAGGTGAAATCAAAAGCGTTGTAACTATTTAAGAAGTTGAAATAATGTTTAGGCTTTAATAAGTAAGTTACAAAGTTAATTCCATCTTTAGCTTGCCCCATTGTGCCTACATATTGCAGAGGCTTGAAAAAGCCCATGGTCTTGCTGAATATGCCTGAGCTTCAGGACATCTGCTACAAGAGATTTGGAATTTTCTTTTTTTGGTGGGGGTCACAACAATAATATTCTTCTATTGTTTACTATTTTCAAAAAGGTAAAGTAAAACTAAATAAGATCTGGGGGGGAGGGGGAAAACCCAATTTTAAAATGTACATTCTGATTTGCTGCCAACTGCCTCCTCTCCAGTCCATAATTAAGTGCTTCATGGACACGTTGAGCTGCACTGATGAAAAGGAGTCCTTCAGGGTTGTTACAAGGACACATTTCAATCTCTAGTTTAGAGTCATTACAATGTTAATATGGATGTAAACTTTAAAATTAAAGTATTACAAAAAAAAGTTAAAAGGTGTGCTGTAACCAGTGTTTGAGTTGCAATAGCTCTGTTGTTTGAAGTACTTGGTTGTTTTAAAAGTTACCATATATGGCACTATCCACAGTAAGGATCAAGTGCCTGCAAAATAATTTTTTTTTTTAAATGGTCAAACCAGTTTTTAGGAAGTTTAAGATTAAACTGTTCATAGCAGGAAACTGCACGACAAGTTTAAGTTCAGAGCATATTTCTAAAGCATATTTAGACCAGTTTTCACTACTTAACACCATACAGATATTTTTCTGGTATATATGATACTGGTATAAATATTTTCAAATTTCTCTTTGAAAAAAAAATTCAATTGCAGAAAGCAGTGTGGAAAACTTCAGTAGACAAGCACCAACAGTTGCCACTTGGTAGAACAGCGTTCACTGGAAAAGCAAGATTAATTCCTTGGACACAAAATTTGGAGTAATTATATTCTTAATGCCCATAAGAGATAGACGCTTTTAGACTGCACTTCAAGATTATCCAACATTACTGACTATACAGACTAGTAAGAAGTACAAATGGTGAAATTCCAGGGATCTAGACACATTAAAGTCTCCCCAACAGACATACCAAATGGGATTGAGTTGGACCAAAAAGATCAAAAGGCCCCTGAAATGTCTCTGCTAAAATAATACTTTCCCCAAACAAAATACTCTTGGGATAAATCAGAGGGAGATGTATAGTTTCCTTGCTTAGGACTTAAACTGTTACTGAAACAAAGGCAGTTTCTTTGAATGCTTCTTCATACTTTTCTAGACACAAACTCACTTTATAGTACCTACATTTTTTTAACTCCTAATGTATCTATCGATGTACGTTCTATTTGAAATTCTCTCTTCCACAGAGGGAGTTTTTCTGATTTTTAACCCAAAATGTTAACAGGAAACTCCAAGTAGAAGTGAACTGAGGGAATATCCCACTGTTTTATTCTCAGCGTTTATCTGTGAAGTTACTTAGTTTATTGTGCCATCTTACAAAGGTACAATTTAAATACATGTATTAATTACTTTAAAAAGATGAATTGAACATTGTCACCTTCTGGCAAAGCCTATTAAAAAAGTGAAGAACCAAAATAACATCGGTTAGCTTTAACTAGGAGCTGAATAGCCTCACACTTACATATATATCTCACTGATGGCAGGTTAGAAAAACATTGCCTTTTAGTAACCCTTTACTCTTCTAGCTTTCCAGGATCATCAAGCAGCTCACCCAATATGGACAACTTCCAGATCCACTCAGACATCCTATAATGCACTGGTTACTCCATAGCATCTCTGATTAGTGCTGAAACAGGAAGCCTGCCTGAAGGGGTGGGAGAAGAGAAGAAATATAAGCCTGGTTATTCAATATTCAGAAGGTTCTCTCGAGTTTTTTCAAAACTAGTTTAATACCTTCAGAAAAGCGGTTGAATATTGAATAAAACAAGGCTTACCTTATTGACCCAGCACTGATCACAGAAGCCATTAAAGTCACAAGTGCATGCTCGAACACTGAACTGATCTAAATTATTACTGGAGACTATGATAGCCAAAAGTCCAATATGGCACAGCTGCCTCTCCCTTCCCCCCACCCCAGGTCTACAAGAGGAAAAAGAGAATTATGGAAATGTAGTAATGAAATGCTTTTTGATAAATGCCTAAACACACATCACAAGCATCTAGTAAGATTGATCTGTTAGTCTGAACAAGCTTCCTGTCCATGTTTAAGTAGGCTATGCTATAAAACTTGGGAATTGCTAATGCACTTTCTAATATAAAATGACATTTGCTCAATTATCTTATTATATTGACACATGATTACAAGTTAGAATTTAAAAAAAAAAAAAAGTTACCTTGGAATGTTGCTCTTTTAACTTCGTTATTATACCTGGATCGTCCTTTTTGCTGGCCATGAGCAGCCTAAACATCTGCTCTCTGTATTTGCTCATTATGAGTTCCAAAGCAGACTGATGTTCTTCGAGAGATGTACGTAGTTCTACCAAAACAATTAAAAATTGCTTCAAGACTTGCATGCAAAAATACTTCATTTGAGAAAACTAATACAAGCTCTTAGACACCACCAAACAAAGTCTGCATAGCGCTTGCGCTGAGAAGTTCTCCCACAGCCAGAACCTATAGAGTCCCTTTATGCTACTCCAGCCCTTTTAACTGGAGTCAAGTGGTCAGAGAAAAGAGTGAGGATCTCACTCCTAGAGCTCCACTTAAAACACCCAGTGCAGAGTCCATCTGGAAGTTACTTAGGTTACTGTTTTGATCTGTAACTCTGCAGAGTTTGTCGGACTTTAAACATGAGCAAAACTTTGTTTTGAGATACAATATTTTGTGATTCTTCAGTATATAGCACCAGCAGTTAATTTTCCCAAAACAAAGCTTTTCTGCACCAAAGGCTCAAAGCAATTAACCATTACAAAATTAATAAAGGGAGTGCAATTGTACTTAGTAAGCAGGGCTGATCTTTGAATTTCTAGTGCCGTACAGAAGGGTAGATAACTTCCTATGTGAGACAAGAGAATGGTGAATATGAATCTGTAAGTGCCCCCTTGTTTAGAGTACCCCAAAATCATCAAGTCAGAAGATATTTCATTAGACTAATTTTTTAAAAAGAAATAGAAGCCTCCCCTGTACATAAATAAGTTATTTTCTTAACAGTTAACATATACAGATAGACATATTCTGTATAGTAACAGTGAATAATAGTCAAGTCACAGGATAAATAAGAGCTATAAGACCTATAGAAAATTACCAGCAAAACTACATTTTAAAAATCTCAAAGGAAAAATAGTATGCCTGAATTGTTTTTTTGTTCACCATTGTAATAAAGATGCCAAATCTCCAAATGTCTACACAACCAGTGTATATGACTGATTATACTAGAACAGCAGTTCTCAAACTGTGGGTCACGACCCCAAAGTGGGTCACGACCCCATTTTAATGGTGTCACCAGGGCTGGCTTAGACTTGCTGGGACCCGGGACTGAAGCCAAAGCCTGAGGGCTTTAGCCTGCGTGGTGGGGCTCAGGTTACAGGTGCCTGCCCCAGGGCTGAATCCCTTTGGCTTCAGCTTTGATCCTCCTGCCTGGAGCAATGGGGCTCGGGCTTCGGTCCCCCCTCCTCAGGCCGTGTAGTAATTTTTGTTGTCGGAAGGGGGTCGTGGTGCTATGAAGTTTGAGAACCCCTGTACTAGAAGAATTTAAGATTAGAAGAAAAATTTCTTAGGATATGATCCTACATCCATTGAAGTCAATGACAAAACTCCCACTAATTTCAGTGGAGCAGGATCAGATCCTTAAAGAAGAAAATATTAAGCTTCACCTTTATTTTCCTGTTGCAGTTCTCTGATCTGCCTGTTTTCCTGCTGGATACCCATTACTAATGTAGATCGAGGCCGATGTCTTGCTACCTCATTAAGCTCTTGAATTTCTTCTTGGTACTAGTAGAATTAAACAGATTTAAAAAAAAAAAAAAAAATTTGTGTAAATGAAGGCAAGCAGGTGTATTAGTCCCGACTGACTAATTTCAAAGTTAGAACCTGACCAATATTAAATAGCCCTTTTGATACACTACATATTATTAATTAACAATCATTTAAAGACCATTAACAATAGGGCTACCATATGTCCGGATTTCCCCAGACATGTCTGGCTTTTCAATCTATAAATAGCCGTCCGGGGGGATTTCTAAAAAAGTCCCCCCAGTTGGCTATTTATAGATCGAAAAGTGGCGCCACTCAGCAGCCAAAGCCCCTTCTTGGCTCCCTCCATCCCCTGCAGCCTTAGCACGCCCCCAGCCCCGCAGCTGTCTTCCCCCTCCTCTGAATGCTCCGCCCCCCTGTTCCTCCCCCTCACCTGCTTCCCGCGAATCAGATCTTCGCAGGAAGTCTGAAAAGAAGCAGGGGCAGGCTGGGTGGGAGGGACGCCAGGAGGAGGGCTCCAGGGAGGCGCGGCGCAGCCCAGTCCAGGCCCGGCCGAGCACCTCCGGCCCCGGCCAGCCCCAGCAGCTCCAGCCCGGCTCGGCTTGGGCCCCGGGGCACTGGCCCCAGTTCCGGCCGAGCGGCACCGGCCGAGCACCCCCGGCCCCAGCAGCTCCGGTTCCGGCCGAGCGCGCCGGCCCTGACCCCAGCGGGTCCTGTCAGGGGGCATGGGTGTCCCGGGGGTCTGTCTGGGGGCGGGGGTGTGAATATGGGGTGGGGGTGTGGATAAGGGTCAGGGCAGTCAGGGGACAGGTAGGGTCCTAGGGGAGCAGTTAGGGTGGGGGGTTCTCAGGAGGGGGCAGTCAGGGGACAAAAAGCAGGGAGGCTTAGATAGGGGGTGGGGTCCTAGGGGGCAATTAGTGGCAGGGGTACCAGGAAGGGGTAGTCAGGGGACAAGGAACGGGGGGGTTGGGGGTTCTGAGGGGGGCAGTCAGGGGGTGGGAAGTGGGAGGGAGTGGATGGGGGCAGGGCAGGGGCGGGGCTCCCCCCCTCCGCCATGTCCTCTTTTTTGATTGTGCAAATATGGTAACCCTAATTAACAAGAGCTAACTTTTAACAAATAATCTTATGTCTGAAGGTTCTGCTGACCATTATAATTCCCCTGAGATGCAACATTTACTTCACAACTTTAAATAAAGATAACCCATTTATTAGTTTTTCTACTTTACTGAAATTGTTAACATGACAGGATGGGTCTCCCAAACATAGATACCACAGAGCCTTTATCACCACCGACCCACCCACAGAATCTAGTAATATCAATTGGTTAATATAACAGCAGAAAGGAAATTTTTACCCACTCAAAATAAGCTGAACAGGCTACTTTGTCACAGAAGAAAATCTAAAGATGAGATGAGAATACTCATGCAAGGGAAAACAAGAGATTGTTCTTATGTAAGTCTCTATACAAAAATTTATTAGCTGAGATGTGCAAAATTAAGCAAAAATATTAAGCTACTTTTAATTACTTCATAGAAGAGCAGCACATGGACACAAAGTGCCATAATAAATCATAAAACCC
Organism: Chrysemys picta bellii; assembly: GCF_011386835.1. Lineage (NCBI taxonomy): Eukaryota > Metazoa > Chordata > Testudines > Emydidae > Chrysemys > Chrysemys picta. The sequence goes on along the minus strand of NC_088791.1, from coordinate 122,936,351 downwards.
AATCCTACAGACACCGGACCATGCTTAACTTTAAGCATGTACATGTTTGCAGGAAGAACAGGAGTACTTGTGGCACCTTAGAGACTAACAATGCTCCTGTTTGCAGGAGGGGGTCATAGTAACCGACAAGTAATTTGTTTGTAGAATCATAATTACTAGAGACAAGAGACCTATTGGATCATAGATTTCATCCCAATCCCCATGAGATCACCAGGAGGTCCTGGATATTAAACAGATAATGCACTATACTGTAGGAGTCGAGAATATTTAAACCAGTTTTAAATAGCAATGTCTGAAGGGTTTTCAAAGTGTCTTTTTAAGTGAGTAAGCAAAATGGGAAAACAAACCTGCTTCATCGCTTCCACCCGCTTGTTGAGAGCTGTAGTCTGTTCAATAAGAGCTTCTGCTGCATTGTCATGTTCTCTTAGTCGCTCTACTAGTGCTTTAGCATCAGCTAGGGCTTTCTCAATTGTGCAACTCATTTCTAAAAAAATAAATTTAATTATTTCCAAGACAAGGATAATTTATCATGCATCTGTATCACCACCATGTCATAATGAAAACACATCAAATGTGTTTTCATTAACTCAGAAGCAGTCAGATACAGTCTTTCCCTCATCCCCAAATAAGGAGAAACATCTTCACATTGCAGGAACTATTTTCTCCTGGGGAACAAGGAAACTCTGCATCCCTCATGGAACCCTGAGGCCCCCATTTCCTTCACCACCTTTAATCCCCCAAATTCACTACAGCCAAGAGCTGAAACTTTTGCAATTACAAAAAGTTATGTCACATTAACTGAAATTAAAGACACCTAATTAAAGGCTATCAAAAATACAGGAATAGCACTTTCCCCCTTTATTTACACTTCAACCAGATTACTGCAGCTAATTTCCTGGCAATCTTAATATTGGAACACTATGTTCAAAGGACATCCAGAGAGTTCTGTTTCTGAGACTTAAATTTATCCCATAAAATTCAGTAAGACAGGGCAGAGATGGAACCATAGGTTATTCGCTATTCTGAAAGTGGAATAGCTGGAATTTAATATGGAACGAGAAGGAAAACTAGAGCAAAGAAAAGAGGGGCAGATGTGTTCAGAGCATAAAGGGAAAGGTGATGCTGGCACCTTCATTTTGGACTATTGTTTTGGCTCGTTCCTCCAGAAGGTATTACAGCAGTCAATGTGAGACATGAGGACCAACTTCTTGCAAAGAAGGATAAGCAGGAAGGATAGAATTCTGGAGGAGTTGAAGAGACAGTGGTGTGACTTGCAATAGCCTTTTTGGGAAGTGTATATGAAAAGAGGAAAATCAAAAATTATTTCTAAATTTGGTTACCGAAGAGATCATGGTGTTGAAGCTAAATAAATAAATAAATAAATAAAGTTGTGTCATTCCCCCCATATATTTTAAGGTCCCAGTGATGTATTTGAGAGAGGGGAAATCTAGAACTGATGCTGAAAGGCTAGGAATAAAGGTACATTTTTATGAATCTTGAGTGTTGAGGTGACCACTAACTGGGCAAGAGGATATCAACCAGGGAAAAATTTGGAGGTCCAGAATAATTATTTTTATCTATGTTTAAAAACGGCTCCAGCTACCACTGCATGCAGTATACTTTCCTCACGTCAAAATATGGACTTTTTAACTGAACTGAGTAACACATCAATTTAGGACACAAAATGAACATACGGAAATCAATTAAAACTTCATGATCTAACATTACAGCCACTGTGACCAGGCCCTCTCTCTGGCTAAAGTAGCAAAACTGTATATATTCAAATTTGAAAAACATTGGCCTTATGAGATTTTATACCCTTAGTCTTGGTACTCAGATTATATTTGGTTTCTTATTTGGAGATTTTGATGCAATCTCTTCAGTCATTTTTGAGTTCAGAGTATGGAGGAAAACCCACACACTTCTTCCATTAAAAAAAAACCTGCTCATGCTTTTGAGCAGTAAAAAGAGCTACAGTAAAAAGACAGCAAGAGTTTGAAACTCGGCATAATAGTAGCCCTCAATGAAGAGTAGGGTTTTTATTTGCCTTGGGGAAAATTATAAACTATTAAAATAATAACTTCTGAGCACGCTTACCGAACACTTGCCAAGGGGGAGATTTTCAAAAGCACAAGAGATCATTTAGGTGCCAAACTTCCCTGAAAAAGTCCATAAGAGTTGGGAGCTTAACTCCCTTAAGCCCCTTTGAAAAATCACAGCCAAGATTTTAAGCAGATCCTAATGAAGCCCCTATTTCACTACTGATTATTCTGACAGACTAGTCCAGGGTGTGCTGGTTAAGAGGGAGAATGGTTCAATGAATCAAACATTTACACGTGAAGCAAAATCATCCCCATTCCTGCCTTACTATAATCAGGAGGGGGAAAAAAAGAGAATAATTTTATGATTGCTCAACAGTGTTCCAGCATTTTAAGAATATGATGCAAATCTAATTCTGCAAAGATTTTGATATCTATTTAAATTACACAGCAGTTTTAATTTGATTAATCTGACCGGAGACTCCCTCTCTGCCCTGAATACAACATGTAATATACAAACGTGTTTACTTTTGTATTTATGTAAAGGTAGCCAGGTGCCTTTTCAGGGATCCCATTGGTAGAGAATGGAAAAAAGCTTGTTTATTCAGCAAGTAAGCTTCACTTAAAAACTGGCAGATGCAGGCTGGCTGTAAATGGCTTTTAACACTACAAACATTTACAGGAAATGAGTGCATCTTTAACAGTTAATCTTGTGGGTTAATCTTGTTCGTTTGCAGTACCTAGCCAAATTCTTCAGAATTGTGTGTGTTACCAGATACAATCAGATTGATTTGTTTTGTCTTAATCGGGCTGATATTAGGGGTTTTTATTTAATGAATATTAATGGAGAGTTGGCTCATATGTTTTTCCCCCCACTTCCAATCTGTGTTCTTGTTCTTTCTAGGTGAGAACACTTACAACAACAAACACAAAAAGTTTGGCCACACAGGCTGGCAAAACTGTGATAGAAGCAAGGTTAGCCAGAACCATATTTAGATAGTTTAAAAATTGTTCTTTAATTTATTTTCCAGCCCAGGTGTGAATGGAGCCTCACACCTTACAGTAGAAACATTTTTTGCAGTCTATATTGGAGCTTATATATCCTTAACTTTGATTCGTCTACACCATTACTGGACTTTTCAGTGCTGACGCACCTTTCTAGGCAAATAATCAATTTTGCCCTTCCTACATTGCAGTAAAAAGCCTCTTTGTAGCAGAACCAGCAAGGTTCTGAATTACAGTGAATGACTCAAGAAAGCCTGTGAAATGAAACCACACATCCTGCATAAACATAGCTCTGGGGGACTTCTTGTGCACAGCTGACATTTAGGGGCAAGTCCAGGAGAAATACAGCAACATATGTCCCACCAAAAATAGTGGGAGCCCAGGTGGTGCAGAAGATACTCCCAGTTCTGATGTTAGTGGGAGCAATTTGTAATGCCATATGTGTAAAACAGCTGAAAGTGCCTGAGAAAGTAAAAATTGGACAGTAACAGACTGAACCTGGTTCAGATTCCAAACATAGTGAACTTTCAACTATACTTGTGGCTGCTTCCATCACATCACACTGACTGTACATTCATTTTAGTTTTCAGAGTGACACACAGACAGACAGACATACTCAGAACCATAAGCCAGGAACCCACTAGGCTGGGCACTGTACAATCATAAAAAAAAAAAAAAAAGGATAATCCCTACACCAGAGAGTTTATGAGACTTTCTACTCAGCAGTTTGGGTTGTGCTTTGGAAAAATCATTTTTAACTTGAGCAGAGATGTGACCAGTCTATCTACAGAGTTGGGAATACATCACTGAATCTATATATCTGGAAGGTTTTCTTTGCAACCATTAGGGCAATACACTTAATACTTACAATCTTAGATTCTATAACAACTGTAGCCTCCCTCCTCCCCCAAGGAAATGCATCTAAATGGCAAGTGGATAGGTCAAGCCAGGCCTTTTCACGGATTTCAGAAATGTCAGGGTTAGCACAGAGCAAGATCAACAGCTCTGACAGCACAGCAATACAGCCACCTACGTGCTCACTTCTTGCCACTTCCTGTCGTTAACTAATTACTCAGAAAACACCATCCTGGCCACTATGGACGTAGAAGCCCTCTACACCAATATTCCACACAAAGATGGACTACAAGCTATCAGGAACAGTATCCCTGATAATATCACAGCTAACCTGGTGGCTGAACTTTGTGATTTTGTCCTCACCCACAACTATTTCACATTTGGGGACAATATATACCTTCAAGTCAGCGGCACTGCTATGGGTACCCGCATGGCCCCACAATATGCCAACATTTTTATGGCTGACTTAGAACAACGCTTCCTTAGCTCTCGTCCCCTAACGCCCCTACTCTACTTGCGCTACATTGATGACATCTTCATCATCTGGACCCATGGAAAAGAAGCCCTTGAGGAATTTCACCATGATTTCAATAATTTCCATCCCACCATCAACCTCAGCCTAGATCAATCCACACAAGCGGTCCATTTCCTGGACACTACTGTGCTAATAAGCGATGGTCACATAAATACCACCCTATACCGGAAACCTACTGACCGCTACACTTACCTACATGCCTCCAGCTTCCATCCAGGACACACCACACGATCCATTGTCTACAGCCAAGCTCTAAGATATAACCGCATTTGCTCCAATCCCTTGGATAGAGACAAGCACCTACAAGATCTCTATCAAGCATTCTTAAAACTACAATACCCACCTGCTGAAGTGAAAAAACAGATTGACAGAGCCAGACGAGTACCCAGAAGTCACCTCCTACAAGACAGGCCCAACAAAGAAAATAACAGAACACCACTAGCTGTCACCTTCAGCCCCCAACTAAAACCTCTCCAGCGCATCATCAGAGATCTACAACCTATCCTGAAAGATGATCCTTTACTCTCACAGATCTTGGGAGACAGACCTGTCCTCGCTTACAGACAACCCCCCAACCTAAAGCAAATACTCACCAGCAACCACACATCACTGAACAAAACCACTAACCCAGGAACCTATCCTTGTAACAAACCCCGATGTCAACTCTGTCCACATATCTATTCCAGTGACATCATCATAGGACCTAATCACATCAGCCATACCATCAGGGGCTCGTTCACCTGCACATCTACCAATGTGATATATGCCATCATGTGCCAGCAATGCCCCTCTGCCATGTACATTGGCCAAACCGGACAGTCTCTACGCAAAAGAATTAATGGACACAAATCTGACATCAGGAATCAAAATACTCAAAAACCAGTGGGAGAACACTTTAACCTGTCTGGTCATTCAGTGACAGACCTGCGGGTGGCTATATTACAACAGAAAAACTTCAAAAACAGACTCCAACGAGAAACTGCTGAGCTAGAATTGATATGCAAACTAGACACAATCAACTCCGGTTTAAATAAGGACTGGGAATGGTTGGGCCATTACAAACATTGAAATCTATCTCCCCTTGTAAGTATTCTCACACTTGTTATCTAACTGTCTGTCTGTGCTGGACTAGCTTGATTATCACTTCAAAAGTTTTTTTCTCTTAATTAATTGGCCTCTCAGAGGTGGTAAGACAACTCCCACCTGTTTATGCTCTCTGTATGTGTGTATATATATCTCCTCAATATATGTTCCATTCTATATGCATCCGAAGAAGTGGGCTATAGTCCACGAAAGCTTATGCTCTAATAAATTTGTTAGTCTCTAAGGTGCCACAAGTCCTCCTGTTCTTCTTTTATCAAACTCAGTTGCCTTAAAAACATACTAACCGCCCCCTACACACACACACACACAACCTTCCTGTGTCTTTCTGCCCTTCTCCATCTCTGCTAAAAACCTCTCTGCCCGGTTTGTTTCTCTTAATTTCTCTCCCTTTTGATGATTAATTTTCTAACACGGAACAGTTTTACCATACGGAGCTTGGGCAAAGAGGCAAAGGCACGTCTGGGCGAGCACTGCACGCAACCTCTCATGTAAAACACAGAGCGAGCAGCATCCATCCATCCCCCTTTCTACATTTATCACGCAAATCCCTCCGCGCCTGACGGCAAAATATTTAAGCGATGCCGCGGTGTGTTTGGGACCGTAGCCGCGGGGGGGGGGGGGTGCAGGGGTGCTTGGCCAGGGCGGGCTGCCCCAGCCTGACGTCGGCAGGAGAACGGCTCCAGTTGCCACACAGGCGCGTGCCCGACAGGGCTGTTTGGGTGCCGCAGCGTCGCGCGCCGGGCGGCACAGGAAGGCGGGCGGCAGCGCCCGATAGTGTTACCTCACGGCAGCGGCACGTATCGCGATAGTAAGGGCGCTCGCGGGTGGACGAGGCCCTCTCTGGCTAACGTTCCGCGGGCACGGCCACAAGCGCCCGAACGGCACAAACGCCTCCTCCCCCGGCAGAGCACAGCGCCCCCAGCCCCGCTCCCTGGAGCCCTCCCCCGGCGTCAGGGGGGCCCCGACTCACTCATAGCCGGTGGCTCCGGCAGCGCTAGGCGCCGGGAGCGGGCGGAGGCCGCCGCTTCAAATCTCGGCGAGTGCGGGGGGAGGCGCCAGGCCGAGGAGAGACCCCATGAGGGGGGGAGCGAGACACTCCACAACCACAGCTACCCGCCGGGGAGCAGAGGCTGGTGGGAACAGAGACCAGATATCGCGAGACTTCCAGCCCGTTCCACCTGCTCGGCTTGTGGTAAAGTGTCACAGCCAAATATCGCGAGAATGTCAGTTTCTCTTGCGAGCCCCTTGGGAAGTGCCGCGAGAGGCTCTACGGGCGGTGGGTGTGTGGTGTCCGAGTCTCGCGATATCACTGTGGTTACGGTAGCCAGGCACGGGCATGGGGAGTGAATGACCCAGGCCGGGGGGATCACTGTGGCCAGGCCCGGGGCAGCGGCGACGGGCCCCGGGCTACGGGCTTAAGCGGCAGCTTCAGGATATCGGAGCCTGAGGGGTGAGCGGAGCGGGGAGCCGGCCCCGCGGGTGCCGGGGCCGAAGCGCGGCCCAGCGTGAGGGGCGGGCTGTGGGGCAGCAGCGGCAGGAGGGGGATGGAGGGAACCAGGCCGCCGCGCCGCCCTCTCGTCCCGGTGTAAAGCCCAAGTGCGCCTGCGCGCTCCCTGGGAGGGCAGAGGCCGCCCCAGACGGCGCTTCTCCAGCAGAGGATCAGGCAAAAGTAAGAGACACCCCCCCCCCTTCCCCCGCGCCCTGTGTGTGTCTCCCAGGAAGTGGGACTCGTGGGTTCTCTTCCCGGCTCTGCCACTGGCTCTTCCGGCTCCCTCCACTAATGCTGGGCCCAAGTCTTCTTCGCACGGCGCTGGAAGAGGTTACGGTCTGTCTGTGCTCGTATTTAACCTGTTTCTTAACATCCGGGCAGTGCGCCTATTGCTGAGATCATCTACCGAGCTCGCTCGTGTGAATAAGCCTTTAGAGGCTGCAAGAAGAAAACCTCACGTGAAGGTGGAGCACGGTATGACCCTAGGCCGAAAAACATGCTTGTTTATTTCCAGGGGGAAACAAACCCAGCGTGTGTGTGGTTTGCTTGGTTCCTTCATTATTTATTTATTTATTTTTAAACTGCATTGTCATTCAAACTTTGTTTGCAGTGGTGATATAGTCGTGTTGGTTCCAGGATATGAGAGACACGGTGGCTGAGATAATATCTTTTATGGGACTGATTTCTGTTGGTGACCAAGACAAGCTTCAAACTTCAGGTCTGGCAAGAAGAGCTCTAGGTAAGCTCAAAAACGTGTCACTTTCATCAACAGAAGTTGGTCTGACAAAGATATTACTTCGACCACCTACCATTCTAAAGTTTTTACATAAACATATTTGAATTATTTTAATTCTAAAAACATTCTAACGTCAAACTGTGAATGAAAACGTTTCCTGTTTTTAAAAGGGATACAATAAGAACATCAGTGTTCCTAATGGGTGTAACAGGAAAGCTCTAAAATTTAGAATGCTTGAGGGGAATAGGATTGGAAGGAATATTTGGAGTGTGACATGAATAGTGTGTGGGACCAGCTATTTTAAATTGGATAGGGATTTGCTAACTATTAGTGAGGCTCGGTTTACTGGAATACAAAAATTTCTGTTAGGTGGGGAATGCATCTGATAACTTTGTTCTATATAACATTGGCTAGTTCATATTTTTAAGTCATAAGTGCTGAATTCAATAAGTGGTTTCTTGTTTTTCATTGTAAGCGTAGTATATTTGAATTCTGCAGGTCAGTGCTGCGCATAATGAATGGTGATTATTAAACTGCCACCGAACATCAGGGTATGAATTTTTCTGACTTAGTGTACCTAGAGTTGAAGAAAATGGTAAGAAATAAGTGATTCAGTGGACTGAAGTTATGAAAACAGATTGTCAGTAGTTAAAACAATGTTTACATTTTATTTTAAGTAGAATGATTTGTGCTCATTCTAAAAAATGCAGAAAGTGAGTTTCTTTTAGATCTCCAAGCTCAAATGCGCTATTGAACAACAACAACAAAATTCTAGTGGAAAAACAGAACATTGACTGCATGGATGGTTCTGAAAAATGCCATCTTCAACACTGAGCATATCACGGCATTTCACCAGGTCTTTAACATTGGCTTAATTCTGAAGAGAAAACTTAAAAATGATTCAGAGTCTGTGAAACCTTTCCATTACTTAACTGGCATGAGTTAAGTTAATGGAACTTTACTCCCAAATACAGAGATCCTAGGTTGAGCCCAGAATATGAAGAAACATTGTTGGTAGAACATAATCTTGAGTTCCTTCTCTTCTGGCACTTAAAAGTTGAACATCTTGATTTCTACCTTAAATTTGTGTTTGTGTCACATCCAAATGGTGTGAGAACTGTGGTAGTAAAATCACAGGGGACTGTACAGTTGAATTCAGAGTTTTGTCAGTTTTTAAAAGACCTCTTCTCCTGTCTGGTCAGCATCGATCAAGAATACTTTTAACTCATTTGGAATGGTTCATAATAGGAGGTTCTGAAAAACATAACTGTACAAAATACAAAATACATGACAGATACAAAAGCTTGGTAGTCTTAAATAGGTCATAGAATGGGGACTGAATTCTTTGGTTTACTTATAGCAGGGGTCAGCAACGTTTGGTACGCGGCTCGCCAGGGTAAGCACCCTGGTGGGCTGGGCCAGTTTTATTTACCTGCTGATGTGGCAGGTTTGGCCGATCGCGGCCCCCACTGGCCGCGGTTCGCCGTCCCGGGCCACTGGGGGCGGCAAGAAGCCGCGGCCAGCACATCGCTCTCCTGCACCACTTTCCGCCGCCCCCATTGGCCCGCGATCGGCCGAACCTGCCACGTCAGCAGGTAAATAAAACTGGCCTGGCCCACCAGGGTGCTTACTCTGGCGAGCCGCGTGCCAAACGTTGCTGACCCCTGACTTATAGAATAGCAACTTTAGACAATTGTGTTCCTTTTAATGTTTGAAATTTGTTTGGAAGCACAGCTATAATACTGTTTGCATCCACATTCAACCTGGTTACAAATAGTGTCTTAGCTGTGTTTAGAAACTGTCCAAAAATTCTGATGCTGATGTTGGGGAGACTACAGTAGGGTTTCTGCTAGCAATGTTTTGTTTAAATAGTTCTCCATGTTGAACAGGGAAATAACATTCTGATGCATGACAATTTTGAAAGGACACAGGTAACTTAATCTCTAATTTCAAATAATGAGTTTAAAATAGTTTCAGGTAATAGATTTGTGCCCCCAAGTTTCCATGCCAATTTTTAACTTTGCAATCGCATTTTCCTATTCTTTAAAATGCTTTTCTTTCCTATTGCTGTGTGAAAGATCCATACGAACAAAAGGGAAATCTCTGTCTGCAGAGGTGGAAGAGAAACTGACAATCCACAAAATGCTGTCAAATGCACAAACTAACAAACTGTAAAAGAAAAGTTTCTTTGCTCTTAAAAACTGTTTGTCTTAAGTACCACCACCCAAGATTACTTACTATAAGTGGTTAAAAAAACAAAACACAAAAGACCATACAGATGAGTGGTTTTTTTAAAAGTTGAAATAGCTAGCACAAGTTAGCATAATTTCTGGTGTGAAAATCATGTATTGAGAGAGCTAAATTTGGTTGACTGAATTTGCTTTGCTATGTGTGCTGAGCGCTGTGCTTACAAATACCATGAACTACTTTAGAGAGACAAGGTGGGAAAGATCATATCTTTTATTTGACCAACTTCTGTTGGTAAAAGAGAGACAAACTTTCAAGCTACACAGAGCTCTTCTTCAGGTCACTGCAATGAACTACTTTGGCTGCTGAAAAATTGCTTACTGCTCTGTAATTTGTTATTTTCAGACATAATATTTTAAGGTATATTTTTAAATATACAAGCAAAAAACTTGACTGCTTACTAATTTCATTTTTAATCCTTATGTGAGGATGAACTGCAAAAAAGTAATACCTATTTATTATTTGCTTTCTCTATCACATTCACTTCAGTTTTTTTCCCTTTCTGGGGAAAGTAGCTTCTTCCTGGGCAGGGATTGTGCATTACTAGTTTTTAGTTCAGAAGGATTTTCTTTTTAAATACCAACCATAAGTAAGGCAAACAAACAATGAAAATATGTATTTATGGTGGAAATATTTGTGCATCTTTAACTAAAATCTTACCAAGAGCAGCTCTCTAATAAAGTTAATATTTGTAGTACAAATTTAAATAAAATAACACTAAACATCTTCAGAGGCTTAAAGTTCATATAGTGGTCTTTTCTTGTTGCTTTGTAAGTTTTTTGTCTAATTTCAGGATTTATTCATTTCAGGAGGAAAATGAAAATTTTCTCGGAGTCCCATAAAACTGTTTTTGTTGTGGATCACTGCCCGTATATGGCAGAATCATGTAGACAACATGTTGAGTTTGACATGTTAGTAAAGAATCGAACCCAAGGAATCATACCTCTGGCACCCATATCAAAATCACTGTGGACCTGCTCGGTGGAATCATCTATGGAATACTGTAGAATAATGTATGATATTTTTCCTTTCAAAAAACTGGTAAGTGCTTCTAAGAGTACTGCTTATTGTAGAGATTCTCATTTTAATGGGTACTCTTTTAAAATTATTTTTGGATGCTGTCAGATAGAAAAGTAGGCATCTTAGATTAAAAACAGTGGAACCTTTAAAATTGAATTTTTCACCATTTAAGCTTTTGCATTACCCTTTTCACTTAGTTGAGCAATGAAAATAGTTTCATTTTAGTTTATGAGCATTTTCACTTTCTGGTTATCTGCTCTATCTCATTGCTTTGGTTGCAAACCCTGTGGGTGAGTTTTTTAAATCTATACCAACTGTACTAATATTAATAATTATTATTTGACATACATTTAAACATTAAATCATTTCTTTTGATCTCAGTTTTTTTGTAATCCAAATTTTAACGCTACACAGACTTGGATATAACTTTTGTAAAATTTGATGAAAAAATAAGAAAAACATAAAATACTTGGTATTACTAGGAAAATGTCATCTTAGAGGAGAAACTCACTTTCCTCTTTTATTTAATCATTCACATAATTAGTCACAGATGTCTCCAAGTTAGTATGGAGTGGTACTTAATGGGATAACGGTAAAAGCAAGGCATATCTGACTCTGTTGCTGAAATGACAGTAAAATGTACTGCCCTCTCGGTCTATTGTTCGTATGCAGGATTGATTGGTACACCTCTACCCCGATATAACGTGTTATATCAGGTCCAGTGCGGCATACCGGCAAGAGCCGGTACGCCGTGCTGGACTGGACCAGCTTCCCCGGCCGTGATTTAAAGGGCCCAGGGCTCCAGCCGCTGCGGGGAGCCCCGAGCCCTTTAAATCCCCGGCGGAGCTCCGGCAGCGGGGCTCAGGCAGGGATTTAAAGGGCCCGGGGCTCCCCGCAGTGGCTGGAACACCGGGCCCTTTAAGTTGCCACTCGAGCCTGGCTGCCAGAGCCCCAGCGGCTATTTAAAGGGCCTCTGGCAGCGGGGCTCGGGCGGGGATTTAAAGGGCCCGGGGCTCCCCGCAGTGGCTGGAGCCTCTGGCCCTTTAAATCAGCACCCGAGCCCAGCTGCCGGAGCCCCGGGGCCCCACACTGCCTTACCGCGTTATATCCATATTCTTGTTATATCGGGTCGCGTTCTATCGGAGTAGAGGTGTATTATAGGAGACAGTTCCTTGTGGCTTCATGCTTTAGCCCTGCTTTCTGTAATGCTGGTCTTCCACTTTTGGGGACAGAGAAAAATGCAGTCTTGCTGAGGGATTGATAATGTGTTATGATCCATTTATCTTGCTGTAAAAAGCTAGTCTTCATTCAGAGTCTTTTTAAATAATACAAAGTACATCAAACACAGAATTGGAGCAGCCTTTTTGTTCTCAAATTCATTTATTTTGTTTTGGAGTTAAACTGATATGTTTTGGACAAAACTAAGGAGTACATAGTGGATCACTTAGTCTGTTTTTCTTTTGGCATGCATTTGAGACCTCTCCATCCCTTTGAGACCAAACAAGTCACACCTGTGATTTATGGTTCCTTTTCTTCACTAACCTGGAAATCAGAAATCCTAAGGGGGCTCCTTGGTGCATGCTTGGCATCACATCTAGCTGCCATAATCCACTGTGCCCAGCATGACTCTCATTTGTATCTTGGTAGTATATTTAACAAATTCTGAGACTTGGGTTTTTTAGGTGCCTACACTTTGGTACATAAATGAAAGAGAATCACTGTGTTAATGAGAAAAGGAACTGTGAATTGCAATCAAAGATAACTTACTTGAAAACATTATAAATATAGGAACTTTTTTTAACATAACACAGGCAATGTATATTTGTAAGAAAAATAAGTTTAAAGTAAGTTATTAAAGAAATTAAAAGTGAAAGATTTTACAGAGCGCAATTTTTTTATCTTTTTTGTTTTGTAGAGTAAGCACTGTGCCTCTTAATTAACACATCACAATTAATTATAAGATTTAGAATGCCAGATTTGTCATTGGGCCCATTTGTGACCCTTTTAACTGTTGTTGTAATGTTGTTCCACTCCTTTCTGTCCTAAATGTGTTGAATTCTTTTGTAGCTCTTTGCAGTGCCAATTTAATGGAGTGGCAGTTCTGCTATTAAGAGTAAATTGTAATTTGCACCAATTCAGCAAAGCATTTAAGCATGTACTTAAGTCCCATGATGGAGATTACATTGAAGTCAATGGGACTTAAGTACATGCTTAAATGCTTTATGACCCTTCACTGCAAATGTTCATACTCATAGATTAGATAAAGTTATCTTCATATCTCACTAGGGTATTTACCTCAATGATCTCCTTTGATAGCAAATTCTACTCAATGATTAAGTGCCATGTTTAATTAAATAACAGAATAAATACATCTGTGCTCAGTGATAACTATTGCTAATGAAAATATAACTGAGATACTAAGGGAGTTGCTCCATTTTTTTCTCCTGTTAGTCTTGCAATGGTAACAGCAGTGTTAACAGTCAAAATCCACTTGTTGTTTATACTCTACTAACACACAAGAGATGAAGTCCGTTTTAATAATGACTTTCTAAAAAGATAATTAAGTGTACATGAACATTTTTTCTGTGTCATCACAGCACTTCTAAATGCTTGATCTTTGCTTAAAATAAAAAGGAGATATTATGTTAGTCTGGATTTAGCACAATTGTTATAACCTGTGGGCACAAGTTAGTTTGATGTAAAAATAACATGAGGTTTGAGTGACCTATAAAGATAATACTCCGGCACTCTGGCCTTTTATAGGTAGAGCCCTGCAAATCCGTGGATATGCACTTTATATCCGTGGACCATTTTTGACAGCTCATGGCTTGGATGCAGGGCTCTAGCAATCTCCCCACAGAAATCAGGGTGACGCTGTAACAGATGGGATGGGGGCAAGGCAGACGCTCTGGCCCCAACAGCAGGTATGGGGTGGAGGAGGTGGGAATGGAGCTCTGACTGCAGCACACACTCTTCCAAATGGAGCGTCTGTCAGCCAGCCCTCAGGCTCCCGCTCAGCTCTTTGAATCCTGCAGCAGGGGGCTGCGATATGTCGCAATAGCCCGCTGAGCATTCTGGTGGTTGTAGTGCCTGGCTTGCTTAGACTTGCTTAAAGTACAATTCCCAAAAGGGAGCATGACCAGTTGCTCCTGTGCAGTGAGCCAAGTGCCATTTTGAAAGAGGTGTCGTTGTACTTTAAACTAGCAGGCAGCAACGACGGGTGCTATGAGGAGAGTAATTGTTGCCCCGTCTGTCCTGGCCAGGTCTGCATTTATTAGAGCTGACGTGGCTGCGCAGCGATTTCCAAGCCCCGTACTGGGAGGGCGGCACCACACACGAGGGCCCAGGATTGTAGCCTCTCTGTCCAGAGTTGGGGAAGGAGGTGCAGCGAGGGCAGAGTGGGAGGTGGGGCAGGAGATCTCTGGGGAGAAGTGGGGGGGGGCAATTGGGGACTTGGCACAGGCCTGTGTCACTGGTACGTGGTGACCCATGGAGCTGCTAGTAGAGCCCTGCTAAGCTGCGGATTTCCACATTATATCCACGGATGCAGTTATCCGCAGACCATTTTTGCGGATTGTCTGTAGATAAAAATTTTGTATCCATGCAAGGCTCTATTTATGGGCATGTGAGAATTTATTGTATAAGAAAGAATACATTACTGTGACCTTAAAATTTGCTTTGTAACCTTTTAGGTGAATTTCATTGTGAGTGATTCCGGGGCTCATATCTTAAATTCCTGGACCCAAGAAGACCAAAATTTGCAGGAGGTATGATTAGTATTTGATACCTCTATTTATTTTGTGAGGCTAGTTTAAATTAATTACAGTGAAAGAATATGCTTTCTTAGTATATTCAGTAGGCAGCATTTTATCATGGTATGACATATCAATGTTTTTAGTTTTTAGTCTTGTATATTTTGTCTGAGAATAATAATTGGAAAGTGTTAAATTGATTCATTTGTTTGAAAGAGAATTCTGGATTTAGCAAGATTGTATGTTTCTCACAGAATAAGGTTTTGTGTGTGTGCAGTTCCATTACTTTTCATCTTAAGATAATGGTTTAAATAGAGACAACAACTTTTAGCTTTCTTGTGTCAATTTTAATTTTATTTGCGTATTCTTACAAATCTAGATGAAACTAGCTCCTCTTTTAAACTCACTTAAAAGAAACACCAAATAAAAATTCATTATTCATCCTTTAAAATCACAATCATCTAACTATAACAAAGGAAAATAGGCAAGAGCTGTAAAATTCTCTTTATTGCAAAAAGTTTCAAAATAATCTTGTAAAGAAATTCACTAAAACACAGTGGGAATACAAAGGGAAAAAAGGTAGTAATTTAAAGACAAAATTAAAAGGTACTCCATCACAGGTTGACTTCTCTGTAGTACCTCCTGCAGGGCCAGGGATGGTATTGTAAGCACTCCCTGCATTAGTCTATAACACTGGTTCTCAACCAGGGGTCATATACCCCTGGGGGTACTTAGAAGTCTTCCAGGGGGTATCAACTCATCCAGATATTTGCCTAATTTTACAACAGGCTACATAAAAAGTACTAGTGAAGTCAGTACAAACTAAAATTTCATACAGACAGTGATTTGTTTATACTGCTTTATATACTGTACATTGAAATGTAAGTACAATATTTATATTCCAATTGATTTATTTTATCATTCTATGGTAAAAATGACAATGTAAGCAATTTTTCAGTAACAGTGTGCTGTGACACTTTTTTGTATTTTTATGTCTGATTTTGTAAGCAAGTAGTTTTTAAGTGAGGTGAAACTTGGGGATACGCAAGACAAATCAGATTCCTGCAAGGGGTACAGTACTCTGGAAAGGTTGAGAACCACTGGTCTATAAATTGTGGTCATCTGCTTGGAGTAGGGAGGTCTGTGCCGTAAGCTCAGGGTCAGTCTCAAAAAAGTTGACAGATTCAAAATTTGTCTATTTTTATTTCTCTGGCCAAGGCAAGCACTTGAAAGCAAGGCCCTTACCTGGCCCTGGGGTTCTGGGAGGGCACCAAGTAACTCCTCTTTCCCAGTCTCACCTTAACTGGCCTGCTGTCTCCCAATTGGTCAGTGTCTCCTGCTGGTCCTTTTAAGCATCTGGAGGAGTAAGTCTTGTAGGTAGCCCAGTTTGAGAAGGGGGTTGTCAGGTTGTTGACACCTCCAGCTTTGGGGCAGAGAATGCCTAATAGGTGCTATCACATAGTCCGTTTGCATTTTGACTGGAGCTGGTTAGAGATTTTCTGATGGAACAGTTTTTCATTGGAAAATAATAATTTGATAGATCTGCAGAAACAAGTTGATTCTGTCAAAATTTGGTTGTAAACCTGCAAACCAGGCTAGTTTCCTGCAAGCTTATCCCCTCCCTCCTCTGGGAGGCTGGGGTTCACAGGGCTTCCTGACTTCAAATCAGCCTGTCTAGTGGGCTGCCCTGGAACCAGGGCTTCTAGGTAGCCTGCCGGGCAGGCTACTTCAGAGTGTGGGTCCCAGAGCTTTCAGGGAGCCTGGGATCTAGGGGATCATATTTCATGTTGGAATCACCAAAATGTTCCCCTTGAGATGAACATTTTGGTTTCCAAAGCAAAATAAAACTCCCAGTTGCATGAAAAATTGACGTTTGGGCCAAAAAATTTCCTGTTTCCTGGCCTGCTCTAATTTTAATGTCTGAAGTAAACTATCAGAGGTCTAATTTTACCATCAGAAACAGCAAATGATCATAGTCTTGGTAAGAAAGAACTATCAAGAATATCTTTGTCAGGACCTACATAAAAATCTTAATTCAGATGAGCCTCTTTTTGGTGCTAATTATATTAGTGAAATAATAAAAAATATGTTTTCAGCCCAAAAGAAGTAGCTTTCAGAAAACTAGAAGTGTGTAATAAAGGAAGATAATTGAAATGGTTTTGCAACTTTAGGAACATAACAGCCATACTGGGTCTGGCCAGTGATCCATCTAGTTCTGACAGTGGCTGGTGCCTGATGATTCAAAGGGAATGAACAGAACAGGGCAATTTCAAGTGATCCATCCACTGTTGTCCAGTCCCAGCTTCTGGCAGTTAGAGGCTTAGGGATACTCAGAACATGGGGTTGTGCCTTGGCTACTAGCTAGGGCCTTACCAAATTCATTGTCCATTTTTGTAAATGTCATGCTCATAACATTTTAAACATCTTGAATTTCACGGTTTTAATATTAATCTTAAATTTCACAGTGTTGTAACAAAGCATGAATGTGTATTTATAGACAGCAAAATATAAACATGTAAAGCCCTTAAGTAAGCATTCTCAACCTGGGGATCCCAACCCATGAGGGGGGCGCAAGGCTATCATAAAGGAGATCACAGTATTGCCACCCTTACTTCTGCACTGTTTTTAGAATTGCGTGGCTGGAAAGTGGTGGCTGCTGGCCAGGGGCCCAGCTCCACAGGCAGTGCAGAAATAAGGATAGCAGTGCACCATATCGTGCCACCCTTACTTCTGCGCTGCTGCTGGGGGCGGAGAGTTTAGGGCTAAATATTTAGCCCAGCAAGTTGGTTATGGGTCAAAATCAATTGAATATTGAAAATAGAGCACTAATTTTTTTCCCCCTGACAATGTTAATGTGTATGTAGAATAAATTTCAGAGTAGCAGCCGTGTTAGTCTGTATCCGCAAAAAGAAGAACAGGAGGACTTGTGGCACCTTAGAGACTAACAAATTTATTAGAGCATAAGCTTTCGTGGACTACAGCCCACTTCTTCGGATGCATATAGAATGGAACATATATTGAGGAGATATATATACACACATACAGAGAGCATAAACAGGTGGAAGTTGTCTAACCACCTCTGAGAGGCCAATTAATTAAGAGAAAACAAACTTTTGAAGTGATAATCAAGCTAGCTCAGTACAGACAGTTAGATAACAAGTGTGAGAATACTTACAAGGGGAGATAGATTCAATGTTTGTAATGGCTCAGCCATTCCCAGTCCTTATTCAAACCGGAGTTGATTGTGTCTAGTTTGCATATCAATTCTAGCTCAGCAGTTTCTCGTTGGAGTCTGTTTTTGAAGTTTTTCTGTTGTAATATAGCCACCCGCAGGTCTGTCACTGAATGACCAGACAGGTTAAAGTGTTCTCCCACTGGTTTTTGAGTATTTTGATTCCTGATGTCAGATTTGTGTCCATTAATTCTTTTGCGTAGAGACTGTCCGGTTTGGCCAATGTACATGGCAGAGGGGCATTGCTGGCACATGATGGCATATATCACATTGGTAGATGTGCAGGTGAACGAGCCCCTGATGGTATGGCTGATGTGATTAGGTCCTATGATGATGTCACTGGAATAGATATGTGGACAGAGTTGGCATCGGGGTTTGTTACAAGGATAGGTTCCTGGGTTAGTGGTTTTGTTCAGTGATGTGTGGTTGCTGGTGAGTATTTGCTTTAGGTTCGGGGGTTGTCTGTAAGCGAGGACAGGTCTGTCTCCCAAGATCTGTGAGAGTAAAGGATCATCTTTCAGGATAGGTTGTAGATCTCTGATGATGCGCTGGAGAGGTTTTAGTTGGGGGCTGAAGGTGACAGCTAGTGGTGTTCTGTTATTTTCTTTGTTGGGCCTGTCTTGTAGGAGGTGACTTCTGGGTACTCGTCTGGCTCTGTCAATCTGTTTTTTCACTTCAGCAGGTGGGTATTGTAGTTTTAAGAATGCTTGATAGAGATCTTGTAGGTGCTTGTCTCTATCCGAGGGATTGGAGCAAATGCGGTTATATCTTAGAGCTTGGCTGTAGACAATGGATCGTGTGGTGTGTCCTGGATGGAAGCTGGAGGCATGTAGGTAAGTGTAGCGGTCAGTAGGTTTCCGATATAGGGTGGTATTTATGTGACCATCGCTTATTAGCACAGTAGTGTCCAGGAAATGGACCGCTTGTGTGGATTGATCTAGGCTGAGGTTGATGGTGGGATGGAAATTATTGAAATCATGGTGAAATTCCTCAAGGGCTTCTTTTCCATGGGTCCAGATGATGAAGATGTATGTGTGTGTATATATATCTCCTCAATATATGTTCCATTCTATATGCATCCGAAGAAGTGGGCTGTAGTCCACGAAAGCTTATGCTCTAATAAATTTGTTAGTCTCTAAGGTGCCACAAGTCCTCCTGTTCTTCTTTTTGTAGAATAAATTGTGATTAATGACTTCTGGTAACAGATCATTTTACTGTAATAGCGAAGATCATAACTTCACAACAAAACTTTTTTTCTTTTTAACCAGTTAATGGCAGCTCTAGCAGCTGTCGGACCACCTAATCCTCGTGCGGACCCAGAATGCTGCAGCATACTGCATGGTTTGGTTGCAGCAGTAGAAACACTCTGCAAAATCACAGAATACCAGCATGAGGCCCGAACCATGCTAATGGAAAATGCAGAACGTGTTGGAAACAGAGGAAGAATAATCTGCATTACTAATGCCAAAAGGTGTTTACAGGATTATGCAATTTTGTGTGTGTGTGTAAATTAATGGTTTTATAAATAGGCTAGATCCTCTGTCTTCTGATTCTTTTTTTTTTTTTTTCTTTATGTAGTTCAGTATTTTTATTTTGACATATAATGCCTTTAATAGTTAGTTTTTGGCTACCGGTACTTTACAGACAAGTTCTCTCCTAATGTACTCCACCAGGAAAGGTCAGCTGAGGCACTCAAGATAACAGCTCGTTGTTTTACATAAGTGAGCATTAATGGTAGAGAGTTTCCAGGAGAGAGTTGGTTAAAGAGTTTTGGTGGGCTAAGGAGTATAGTAGCGTAGTTCTGTTGGGATTAATGGTTTATGAAGGGTTAGTAATTTTAATACAGAATTAAAGCTTGTCTCCACATGGAGCTATTCAGGAATCAGAGTGTATTAAACTAAATTGGAAGAAGGTACTCTTATTCATGAATAAGGAAGGAGGGAGGGGTGTCTGTACATTCCTGAATAGCTAGTGTGCTTAAAATTCACAACCTATTTTAATCCAAATTAATTTTCAAGTGTAGACAAGTCCTTTACCTATCCTGTGCCTCTTGCTCACAGGCAGAGCAGTCCACAGACGCATAAAAAGTTGCAGATTGGGGCTTAGTGTATAAGATTTGAAATTTTGTTCAATTGTACATGCATCTAGGAAAAAATATAAGGTTGTGTATATTTAATTAAAATTGTACTTTGACTTTTTTAAATATTGCAAAACAAAACTTATTTATACTTTTGTTGAAAAAATTTTAAACTGACATTTGCTCTTATTTGTGCTGCATCTACATGCCAAAACAGTAAGAGCAACATGTTAGTGAAACAAATATAGCCACACAAGTTTTTCAAAAGTCCTTTTGACCTGTAAAAGTAATAAGCCATTTACTAAAGTATTTGGGTTAATTTTTTCTCTTTTTCTAAGGTAATTTTTTCCCCCCCTTCTTTTAGTGACAGCCATGTTCGAATGCTTGAAGACTGCGTCCAGGAAACTATTCATGAGCATAACAAGCTTGCAGCTAATTCAGATCAGTGAGTGTTCAATCTGCAAGCACAGTTTTTCTTATCTCGCATATGCCAACTCTGATGTGCCTTTTACGAAATATTGATCTGTATCAGTGGTGGGCAACTGGCCCACGGGCTGCATGCAGCCCACAGGGTAATCTGATTGCGGGGCGTGAGACATATTGCTGATGTTAACCATCCGCAGGCACGGCCCCCCGCAGCTCCCAGTGGCCGTGGTTCTCTGTTCCTGGCCAACGGGAGCTGTGGGAAGCGGCAGCCAGCATGTCCCTGCGGCCATCGCTTTCTGCAGCTCCCATTGGCCGGGAACAGAGAACCGCGGCCACTGGGAGATGGGGGATCAACACGTCCCACAATCAGATTACCCTGATGGGCCGCAGGTTGCCTACCACTGATCTATATGATGCTGTTTATTGAGAACATTCAAATGGCCCCTCAAGATAAGCTTAACAGATAGGGGAAACTAGATGAGGAAGATACTAAAACACAACCCTGTAGTCTGGGGTCTTGACTTATAGCCATTATGTTTTCCTGTACCATAGCCCTGCACAAGACTGTGCTTCTTTAGATTGGTATCTCTTAAAGCAGGGAGGTATAAAAGAGAAGAGTAAAGAAGATAATTTAGCCCAGCTGTGGAAAACATCTCTGTAACTAATCATTTATCTGAAGATTACCTGATACTGCTGGTGATTAATGCTTTGAGCAATGCATATTGGTGGTAGCACTGAATTAGTTTTACATGCCGGTTACTTTTAGCCTGCAAAAGCTTCTGTGCTTGGAAATTGCTTTTAGTTTTCAAATAGGGTTGTGGGTTTTTTTGTTTTTTGTTTTTTTTTTTTGTTTTGCCTGGTATCTCTGTTGAAACTTGAGAAACAAAATACTGAAGAATCAAAAAAAGGAATGTTATGTTAAATCCCTTTTCCCCATCTTCTGTCTAGCTTGTCTATTTAGATTATGAGCTCTTGAGGGCAGGAACTGTCTATTACATTGTACATGGGGCCTTATCCTGGTTGGCTGTAGGCATTTTCACAATACAAATAAATGTTGTTACTATAATCCACCACATTACATCTAACTTTCATTTCACCGTTTGCATTTTTACAATTTCATAAATATTAAAATGGTACTATGGGTCCCAGGAAATCAGGTTTTTATTTAAATGCTATGTAAAGGTGAAAAGATTTTGTGACTAAAACACGTCACATTGGAAACAATGGAGGATTGGAGGTACAAGATCTGGGTTCTTTTTCCAGCAGCCAAATTTTTCTTGTGAAAACGTTAGGCAAGTTGCATAATGGCTGTGTGTGGAACTCCAGCCATTGGGAGGTGAGGGTGCTCAGCATCATTCAGGCTATTAATTTCCATTTTTTCTTCTGTACCTAATGGGGATTAATTGATATTTGCAAAACACTTTTAGGAGCAGATCCTCAGCTGGTATCGATTGTTATCGGTTTATTGACTTCCGTGGAGCTATGACAACTGACTTTAGCTGAGGATCTATCTACCCCATTGATACTTAAATGGAAGGTGCTACAGAAGTACAGTATTGTTTCGCACCTCAAAACTCTCAGCTGGAAATCTGACCATATTTTCAATTATAAATTCATAGAATCGTAGGACTGGAAGGGGGTCTTGAGAGGTCATCTAGTCCAGTCCTCTGCACTCATGGCAGGACTAAGTATTATCTAGACATCCCTGACAGGTGTTTGTCTAACCTGCTCTTTAAAATCTCCAGTGACAGAGATTTGTGTGCTTATAAAATGGAATAAACAAACACCAAGTCGTGACAAAACTTACTCAAAAGCAGAATTTGTCTCTGGTGCTTCTGACTAGTGCAGTGTTCAGGAAATCAAGTTAGTCTTGCATGGAAGAGAGTTGACACGAATTATGTGCCATACAGCTGCATTGCTGACCTACTAAATAGAACATTTGATTTCTAAGCCTCATGCAGATCCAGAAGTGTGAATTGGTCTTAATCCACACCTATCCAGTTGGTGAAGATAGCCTTGTTTCAGATCGCTTTAAAAAAGAGGTAAGGAGCTTAAATTGCTTTAAAAAAATGGTACCACTGTACTGAATGTCACAAACCAACTTAGGGCAGATCTACACTTAAAACCCTGCATTGGCACAGAGGAACTGCTTTAGTGCTTAATTGAAGACACTCCTACACCGACAGGAGAGAGCTCTCCTGTCTCTTCCTGAGAGGCAATAGCTATGTTGATGGGAGACGCTCTCCCGTCAACATTGCGCTGTCTTCGCAAGGGTTAAGATTGGTATAACTGTTGCTCAGGGGTGTGGATTTTTCACACCTCTGAGCAACATAGTTATACCTACATAAGTCTGTAGTATAGACCTGGCCTTAGGTAGACAAATACATGCTGAAAATTTAGCAGTAATGTTTTGAATATCCGGTCTCTGGGAAACTATCTGTAAAGGAAGAGGCATATGTGACAGTTTCTGAAGAAATTGACATTTTCAGTGTCTGTTTCTGATAACTATTTTCCCCTCCTTTTGCAATTGGCATGCAGTTATGGTATCTCTTTTGTCAGCCTGCTTGAGTTTTTTTGCTAACTACTGACTTGCAGTAAAGCCATTCATCTTATAGTTTTTGCAGATTGAGCTGTTTAGTGACCTCTTGAAAGGAAAACTGAGTTTTAATTTGTGGAAAGGGAGATTACAGTACAATGAAAAAACAAGACCTACATGAGATATTTACTTCATTGGGACTTCCTGTATCCATGGAAGAACACTTTGCTGGCCACCAGGAACCTCTACTTCCCCATACAAATTTCTGTTGCTGCTGAGCTTGATAGCCTGCCAGAGCATGAATATTGTTAAATGTTACATATATGTTATTCTAACCAACCTATCGGTACTTTGACTAACTGTATTGCACAATATGTTATTTTAAACTTGGCGGATGGACTTGTTTGTATCTTATTCTTTCCACTGACATTTAATTAAAATCTGCTTCCAAGGGGGTGATTTTGCAGGCATGCTTGTGGTGTCTCAGGAGTTGATAAAATCCTATAGTATTTATCCACATACCAATAAAATAAATGTCCTAAAAGAAGAAATTGTATTTTATAAATAATATTGACACATTAAGTTAAAATTATTTTGTATGCTGATATTTTCATTGCTTATTTACAAGTGCATGTTATTGGGCAATCCGTATATTTATAGTGACTGTAGGTCGAAAACCACACATGTACCACTTGGTATGTGCCACTGTGCTCTGCTGTTCTTCAGTCCTGCTATGTTTTATTAATCATAAGGTGTTGGCTGTAACGGAAGTAAAGGAGTGTATATATATATATATATATATATATATATAAGAAGCTTTCTAGTTTGACAGCGTCCCTTTAAAATGGCCAGACTAAAGTGAAACTATTGGGTTAATTGAAAGTGCGAAAAAAATCTGCAGATTTATTTTTTAAACTGTCATTCTGAACATGAAATAAATCCAACCCTATATTTCATTGTAGGAGTAAAAATAAATATAATACCTTTTCTCCCAGAGAACCTCCAAATGCTTTATAAACTTCACAAAGCCCTTGTACAGAGTATTAAATATTTATGCAATGGGTGTGAGAAGCAGAGAGTACTCTTACTCCTTCACCATATTCTGAGGTTCCCCTCTATAACACAGTCCTCTGGCCAAGGAAAATTAGACAGGACTTCCTTGCAGCTCATTATATCAGCTCATGACATATAGCACTTTATCTCTTCAGAATGTTATACAAGTGTATATGAAACATACACATGAGGTAGATGGATAAAAGACTACTGTCCCCACTTTACAGATTGGGAAAGGGAGACAGACTTACCTCAGGCCCTATGACAGATCAGTGGCAGAGCTGAGATTAGAACTCAGGAGTTCTTGGATTCTAGTCTCATGCACTGAGGTGGCCTCTTATTGGCAGGAAGGGTCACAGTTTAACAACTCTCTGGTGTTCAGGGTGTTTGATAAAGTTATGATGACTAACTGAACCAAAGTGTTCTATATAACATCACTGCACCTAAGATGACTTTAAACTGTTTATATCCTTCTAAGGAACCATACATCACATTTTCTGTTTAACTTGGTGATGCAAGTCACCAAGCTTAAAATTTTGATGATTGAAAACATTGATACTGTACATTCTGTCTTTTTTTTTTTTTTTTTTTTTTAAGCTTTCTCCAGTCTTAACCAGTGAAGTACATAGTGTCCGTGCTGGACGGCATCTGGCTACAAAACTGAACGTTTTAGTACAGCAGCACTTTGATCTGGCTTCAACCACAATAACCAATATCCCTATGAAGGTAAAATTGTA
Source organism: Chrysemys picta bellii (assembly GCF_011386835.1). Taxonomy (NCBI): domain Eukaryota; kingdom Metazoa; phylum Chordata; order Testudines; family Emydidae; genus Chrysemys; species Chrysemys picta. The sequence goes on along the minus strand of NC_088791.1, from coordinate 122,911,508 downwards.
TCTATAGCTTTATGATAAGTAGCTGAATCACTTACTTTAAATTGTTTTGAAATTTTAATATTTATTTTAATTGAATTTTTACATTGTTTTTCTCTCCATATCATATTTTCTGTTTTTTATTAGCCCACATTCAATGTCTGTGACCAGGTTAGTACATTTTAAGAAGGAAAAAAAGGAAGGATCACAGAACAAAATGCTGTATTGCTATGTCAGCAATTCGATTCGGCAATACAAGTGTTATTTCAGTCCACTTCATATTATTTTATATAAATATAATCTTGTTTACTTCAAATTACTTTGTCTGTGATTCTTTTGTCTCTTATAATTGTGTTCATTAGATATTCTTGACCTTTGTGCATTTTAGTGGTTTAGTGAGTCTTTTTTCCTCTGTGTCATTTTCATGCCCACCCAACCATAAAGGTGTTTGTAACTAATAGTTTCTGACCAAAGGATAATGGTTTTTCAACTGATGTTGAGCTGCTTAACCAAGAGGGGGAGGGGAAAATTACTTTTGCCTCTAGTAATGGAAGATATTAAATGACTTTCCCCTCCCCCACATAGAAGCTACATACATCCCTACTTCTCATTTATTTTTCTTTTTAATTAATCTTCATTGCCACTGGGATGACAATTAATGTAATTAAAAATTCTAATTGGCTTTTAGTAAGTAGGAGCCCCCCAGCTTCAATTACGTTTTACTGCCAGACCAAGAGCACCGATATTGAAAGGGGGGAAGTTTATTAGCAAAACTAAAGAATGCACAAAAGGAAAAATAAGTGATTACCCAGTGCTCACTTCTTTTAAAATGAATAAATGATAGTAGTGTGCGGATTGTGTGTGTTAAATTAAGTAAACTGATACTTTAGTTTGTTTTGACAACTTTCAGCTTTAACATGGATCATAGTATAAATGTGATAGATAGATATATTTTTTTTCTTTTAGTTTCACAAATACCTTATTTGTAACTTACTGCCCTGTGTGCTGCTGGTATGCCTCTTCCTCCTACCTTTGTCTTTTTTAGGAATAGAATATGTTGGGTTCCCTGTGTACTATTTACTCAAAATAAATTCCCCAAGATTACTGTTCTGTTTTTGCTAATTTATTGTATATGGTGTTTGCTGATGCAGCTGTTTAAAGATGCTGTGTCCTTCTTTTAACAAACATCCAGTCTTTAGCGTCATTCCTGCCGTTAGAACTATTGAATAGCTTCTAGTTGTTAATCGCAGGAACATGATAAACTGCTACTGTAAGTGGTTTCTTTCGTTAGTTCAGGTTAAAAAGAAATTCTCAGAAGATTTTAAAAAAAGAAAAGTGACTCTGCCAACAGACTCTAGTAGTTAGAATTACTGGGTGCTGGTTAGGAAATTACAAGTTTCCCAATCTGTTTCTTGTAGCTCTGGGTGTAAGATGCTACTATGTATCTTTGTTATATTACATCTTTAAGCTTTATATAGAGAAGAAGAGGAAGGAAAAAAAACTAGAATTTGTCAGTGTCATTTATCTGTGTGTTAGGCATTGTGCACATTTATGGCATTTATATAAATAGCAATATGATAGATTTAAAAAAAAAAGCTGGCTATTGCATCTTTAAATAGATCAGAAAGCAAACCATTTCCTCAACGTTGCAACCCCTTATTGTCTGATTCACTTGAAATTTTATTTTCTTCTGAAAGGTAAAATGTAGAATATCATTCTCCATTTATAAAAACAACAAACAATCCTTTTAAAAAAAAAATAAACCAGATTATTTTTGAATTTTCTTTTTATTTAAAGGAAGAACAACATGCTAACACATCTGCCAATTATGATGTGGAGCTTCTTCATCACAAAGATGCACATGTAGACTTTATAAAAAGTGGTAAGTAGGGAAAAAATGTAAAAAGTAAGTGATGGAGTAATCTAAGAATTAAAAATGCCTAATAGAACACTTTTATAAAAACGGTTTTAAGATCATTCAAAAGCTCAGGATCTGGGCTTTAAATTGATGCAAACTTTAAGCTTCTTCAGCAAGGACAAGATTTAACTAAGTATAGCAGACTTAATTGAAATTTTAAATTTTCTTTACAACAATTTGAAATGTAATGTAAAATGAATTGGTCTTGGATTATTCAATTTAACTGATTATTTTTAAAAAGAGGAGACATAATGAAGGAAAGAATAACATATAAACATCAAACTAGATTAGACATGCATTCAGAATGTGTGTTTGATGGAACCAGAAGCATTTCAATTTGTCACTTGGATGTAAGAATGCCAGTTCATGAGTTAAAAGAGACCAGATGCTTAAACAAACGTCCAGGAGTTTTTGAGCAAGAGGATCGTGTGACAGGCCAAATTCTCTTTGATGTTATAGGAAGTATTCTCTATCCAGGTAGCTGCATGTCAGTGTCTAAATAAATATGGAAACCAATTACTTCACTGACAGACACACAAACATGTTTCCAAAAATTTGAACAATCAAATGTGCATATGAAAGTATCATCCTCTTTGATGTACCTCTGGGTATGCTAGATTAAATTTCCTGTAGAATACTGACAACTGACAAGTGCAGTATATTAGACTGAACAGTAATTCCTTCCTCTTAAAATTGACAGAGATTATTTGAGAATTTAACCTTATTCTCCCACAGTTTTTTCTCTTCCAGTATGATCTTTAGCTTTTGGTTTCATCTCTTACTATCCTCTGATAAAGTTTAACCCAACTCCAGTGCAATTTAGAAATAAATTTAGTTTGAACAGCTTTGCCATGTAGAATACTTGTGGTCTAGAAACAGGGTATGGCTGTCTGAGCTCTAATTTAGTGTACAAATATTGAAAGGCCAAAATTGGATTTAACTAAAACATTTTACTCACTTTGAGCAGATACAAACTTCCACCCTTAAAATATTGAAAGATATGAAGCAGATATCCCACCCTTTTTATTTAGAACCATCTGAGCTGGGGGTAAGCGGGTGGCATGTTTTAATGAGGTGTGTTGTTTTTTTAGAAAGAGATTGAATTACCATGGGTTACTGTGAGGGAGAAACTACCTAATTGTCTTTTACAATTATTCTGTCAAAGAATTTGAATGATGTGTGATCAAAAATGTTATGCAGTTTTGTCTTTAATTGAAGCAGTGAGGGAAGAGAGAGATGATGGGATGTACAATAATTAAGGTTAAGATTCTATCACAGGTATTTAGTAAAAGTCAGGGACAACTCATAGGCAATAAACAAAAATTCATGGAAGCCTGCAACCTGTCCCTGACTCTTACTAAAACACCCTGGGGCAGTAGGATAGACAAATAAAGCACTGCCAGGGGCTTTCAGCTGCTCCAGCCTGCTGCTGCTCCAGCCTCAGGGGGGCTGATCCAACCCCCAGCTGCTGCTTGGACAGCCGCAGGGCTGGCTGCCGCTCAGGCCCAGAAGTCCTGGAAAGTCACAGAATCCATGGCCTCCGTGACAGAATTGTATCCTTAACAATAATGCATTTATACTGGTCTGGACATGTATTATAAGCCAGGGAGTGTCTTTTCTTGTCTTCCCAGCTTAAATGAATAATAAAATTGCTTCTCCATCCTCTTTTCTCCCCCCCCCACTCCCTTTCTTTTCATCCACAGTCCGTTCAGTAAAATGTGGGTTTTTCTTTGTTTCTCTGTGTAAATCTATAAATATGGAGGCCTACACCCTTTGGCCCCCTCCCCTCCCAGCTACTCAGAAAGGTGGGAGTGCAGGGTTTTCTATTTGCATACGGTCTTTGAAACCTCCTTGGGACTCCATCTTTTATATCTTCCTGTGGCTGGGAGATGTCAGGTGTCTGAAAAATTTGAAACGCCCTCAGTAAGCCTTTGGCTTCTAGAAGGATCATTCTCATCTGAAAGCCTTTTTGCAAAGATGGACAAGGTACTTCCCTACACTGTTCTCTTCCCAACCAGCAGGAAAGTGAAACTGAAACTAATCCAGGGTTCTGAATTTATTTAGTGATACTGCTTGTAAGGGGGCAGGACTTGCCACCACGGTGCTTCCCGCTGGCCATCCTGGGAATTAGCTCATGGCCCTTCCATGGTCTGCCTTCAGCTAGTGGGGTCATACCTGCTGTCACTACTGTCTCCACTCTTTGGACCCGCATCACTCCCCGGACAGCAGCGTCCTCTTCTGCGCACGGTCCTCCAGCTGTGCCCCCACTCTGGTATCTCTCCCCCCTTCTGGGTGACTGGCAGTCCTTAGTCTCACCACTTGCCTCAGCGGCCAACTGCAGTCCAAGGTCCAGCCCCTCGCCTCAGAGGCAAACTGCAGTCTGGATATCAGCCACCTCCTCATTGGCAAGGGGGGTATGGGACCCAGGCACGCCTGCTATTTTGGGTCCCCAACCAGGGACCCAATAGCTGGCAGCGATCTACTACCCTCCTGCAATTTGCTGCCTATTTTCCCTGGGCCACTTCCCCTGTAGCCCTAGCACGCTCTCAGCTCTTATTGCAAGGCCCAGCCTGGCAGTGGTCAGCCAGCAGCTCACCCTCACACTCTGCTGCTCTGCCCAGCACTGCTCTATCTATGGCGCTTCTTAGCCAGTCCTCCTCCCTTGCCTTCCAGGGAGAGACTCCCCTCTGCTTGGCTGAACAGCCCTTTATATACAACTCTCGCTGGCCCTGATTGGCTGCTCCAGCAAGCCTTCCCCCTATCCATGGGCTCAGTAAGCCCTTTCCTGATGCCTGGGTTCTGCGCAGTCTCCCTGCTGCTGCTTTTAACCCCTTCTTCTCCCTGTGTGGGGCAACTGCCCCACCACACTGCTAGTACTGTTAAGTTTTCAGTCTGCTGCAGTTTAACAAAGCTGTGAGAAGCATCACAGCCGTAGTCTGTAGAAAAGCAGGACAGCAGTGTTTACTTCCTGGCCAGATTTAGAATGCTCTCTTTGCAGCCATAAACAGAAGCCTGGATTCTGTAGAAGTCAATTGACACTCACCTGGGAAAGTTTACTTGGACGAGTTTATGAAGCAAAATGAATTTTTCAAGCTCGTCTATAGGAATATATTGGACAGGAGAGAGCAGACTAGGCAGCATTTCCAATTTTAAAAACATTAACTCTGTTGACCAGGAAAGTGGTAATTTGAACCAGTTTGACTTTTTTTTTTTTTTTTTAAGGCTGCTCCACAATTGAGATGAAATAGATCTGACTGACATTCTTTAGAAGATCTCTGTTTGAGTATATAAAATTATTGCCATTATCTTATCCTTAACAGCAACCTGCAGGGTTGACTTCAATGTGATTTTTTTTTTTTTTTCTTCTGTGTGGGTAAAGACTACTTGTAGAAGTAAAGGACAGATCATTCAAGACCCATTAGTACATGTTTCTGTGATTTCATAATCAGAATGGACTGTGTTTATCACTTAGTCTGACCTCCCACATAACCCAATATATACCCGTTGACTCTTGCATCTAGTTCAGCCATGAGTTATTGGTCTAGAGTGTCCTATTTTGAAGTATATTTTGTAAGTGGCAACACCAGCAATTTGAAACTTCATGTAAAACTTATCTTTCCTTAGTATGTGCAGATTATTGGAAGTTCAGATTAGCAAAGCACTAATTAGTAAGACTCTACTGCATTATCTTGGAAGCATTATGATATGTCTATATATTTTATTGCCTTCCTGTAATTCACTGCTTCCTGTCAGACCAGCTGTAAATAAGACGGTTGAAAGGAAGTGTTTTAGCAATGTATCTTAATATACATGGCCAGAACTACATGATGAGAGGTGTTCGCATTGGACAAGAAAGAATAAAGAGATCGATAACAATACCTACTATTTTTTGTCAATGGGAAGAAAGCAATACAACTTGTCAAATGTGCTCTTGAGATATTTTCAGTTATGATTTTTGGGATGTGCTGTTTAAAATAAAATTTTAATTATAACTGATCAGTTCAAAACAAAGGTTCTGACACCTAGGAGGTGCAGAATTTTTGCACAGAAGGCCATTATCCATCCTTTGAGCGTATTAGACATATTTTTAAAATAAACTTCTTGTCCTGTTACAACTTTAAAAGTATTGTAAATATATTTTTGCTTTAAATAATAAAATGAGACTTAGAGGACACCTTTTCAGGAGCCTCAATGTAGCTGTTACGTTGAACATGCCTACTTGAACACCTATGTATTTTGCATGCATGGTTTCTTACACCCAAGTTTGTCTGTACTGCAATAACTTTGCTCATTTAAAAAAAAAAAAAATAAAAAAAATTAAAATTGTAGATGTTACTTCTGAAAACTTCTGGATTTGGGGATGTACTTTTTAAAAAATCATCATGTTCTCTTTCGAAAATCAAGTTCAGATTCCAGATAAGACATTTTGTACGTTAAACCCTCTCATTCAAATAATAGGAGGGTTTGTGCAGCACCATCATATATTATATAAGGGTTATGATTGCTAGATTTTTGTATTCTATAATGTAATGAACTGAAGACTACTGACTAATTTATTGTGGCACATTTTCTCTAACTTGATGTTGCAGGTGATAATCATATAGGTGGCAATAGCAGAGAGGGTACATTTAAAGAAACTGTAACATTAAAATGGTGCACGCCGCGAACAAACAGTGTTGGTAGGTACTGTATTTTTCTGTAAATGTTTGAGAAACACTTTCTGTCCTGCACTAGGTCCCCCCTCCTCCCCTCCACGGCATCCAAACACAGAAATAATATTCCCTGGTGATTGCACTACTGTTCCTCTCCTTTTTGTTTCCTATACCCAGTGTCTCTTACCACAGCTCTATTTTGTTGCAGCCTCTACCAGCAGACCTCCAAAGAGGCTGCAACATCTACTGCCGTGATTTGGCATACCGTACAGTCAGTATCTTGTCAGACTGAATGCTCCTGCTGCTGGCTAATCACTGACTTATTTATGTAGGAGAGAGGGGAAACCAGGATTTTTCTCGCTCTATCAAGCAAACTGCTTGTTCGCTAGCTAAAAGTGTTCAGTGTATTTTCCCCTCCATTACTTTTCTGTGGTTTGCATCACCAGTTTGTAAATGTATTATAATTCTCCAGTAACATTGCTCTGCAGCTTTTTTTCTTCCCTCCCTCTTTCAAAGAAATTTCACAAACAAATCACTTCAACTAATTTAGGTATTTTGTAAGAGAGTAGCTTCAGGCCCTTTGTGTAGTGTGTTCTTTTCTATCTTTGGAACTAAGCTAAAAACCTTTCTACATTTTTATTTTTCAGAATTGCATTATTGCACTGGAGCATACAGAATCTCACCTGTAGATGTAAATAGCCGACCTTCCTCCTGTCTTACCAACTTTCTTCTCAATGGTAAATTGTTTTCTTGGTTAAACATTTTAAAAATTGTTAATGTTGCAAATCCCTTTTTTAAAGTGTGTAGGTATATCCACGTTGTACAAAATGTTAAAAAGTTAGATATTCACATTATTACCGATGTCATATTAACACATAATCTGTGTAAAGGAGAGTAATACAGAAGCAAGATAGTCCAACAAGCATCTAGACTGATAACTATATTTGAAGGCAAATGGAATAAAAATTACAATTTGACTTTAAATCTAGAAAAGGGGAGAAGAGATGGGAAAGAGAGAGGAATCCTGATGGTGGTTGTTTTTTCTAAATCCCAACATAGGTTCTGTGTTTAGTAATATACATTTATTTTAATATTACATCTGTTCTTGAATTACAATATAGCTGATGATATGTTTGATCACAATGCTTAATAGTGTTGAGTATTCTTTCTGAATAGAAATGTAATAACTAAGGGTTCTTCCATCAGAAAACTGGAAAATAGGTATTCTTGCTCTTGTGAGTTAAGTGAAAATTGTTCTATATTGCAAACCATTTGCAAGTTTCTCTGAAACATGCTGCAGAGATTCAGAATAGAATAGGAACGTCTCAATATATTCCTCTTTCCCTCACTCTCTCTCATTCAAGAGATAAAAAATATCTTCCCATCTATTCAACACTGTAAACTTGCTAACTTTCATTTTAAGTGTAATCCAGTTTTGAGCTAAGGTAGCAATGATATATTCTGTCATATATAGAGAGGATAGGCAGCTGTCAGCAATCAGGACAGAATCAAGGATCGGTGACTACTATCTTTACCACCCACAGTTGATCCAATTAGGTAATCATGTGACCTCCTACATTTATTTTCATATACTAGGAGGGCATTGTGCCTGCTTGAAACTGACATACTAATTAGCATTGAGGTCAACCAAGGATTTGGTTAGTCAGTTTATCATTCAACTGTTACCATAACCTTCACCCTCAAAAGAATATATTTAGTAGAATTTTCTCATGCATACTCTTAATTTCAAGAAAATAAGCCATTTTTGACTTATATGAACATGAAATAGTGTCCCTTGAAACAAAGAAATTTAAGATACCCTAGTGCTCAAATAATACACAAGATAGTTTTTTTTTTTTTTTAAACTGTATATTTACCATGCCCTTAGTCTTCAATGAAAACAACTTATGTGTTTTGGGTCACTATTTGGTTGACAAAGGTATATTGTAAACTATTGAAAATAATGAGTTGGCCAAATACAGTATAGCATTTTCATTACTTTTTACAAACATTTATCTCCGTAAGAACTATATTTTCTGAATGATCAAAAGGTAACAAATAAAGTACACCTCTACCCCAATAGAACGCTGTCCTCGGGAGCCAAAAAATCTCACCACGTTATAGGTGAAACCGCGTTATATCGAACTTGCTTTGATCCGCGGGAGTGCTTGGCCCAGCCCCCCCGGAGCGCTGTTTTACCGCGTTATATCCGAATTCGTGTTATATCGGGTCACGTTATATTGGGGTAGAGATGTACATAGTTTGAGCCCTTTCTATATAATGCAAGAAGAGTGCTATGTTCCATAATAGCCTATCTAAAGGCAGGAATTAAAGTTCCATAGGAAACAATTGCAGATCTACTAATTGGAGTTTAGTAAGAGACCTACATTAGCTTAACACCGCTGAGGGTTGGGTGGTTAAATATAAACCTGTAGAATACCTTTAAATGTAAATTTCTGTACTCAGTAGCTAATCAAACTGATCTCAATTTTAATAGGCCGTTCTGTTTTGTTGGAACAACCGCGCAAGTCTGGTTCTAAAGTAATTAGCCACATGCTTAGTAGCCACGGAGGAGAGATTTTCCTGCATGTATTGAGCAGTTCTCGATCAATTCTAGAAGATCCCCCTTCAATTAGTGAAGGATGTGGTGGGAGAGTCACAGACTACAGGATTACAGTAAGATACTACTATTTTCTATTTTTAGTTTTACTAAACAATTCATCAGAATTCAGGGGTGAGGAGTGAGGTGGGTTGAAACAGACATTCTGTACCATAAGAAATTGTAGGTCACTTATTTTAAAAAAAAAAAAAAAAAAAAAGACACCTGGATCAACTATTTCTTCATTCTATTATTGATAGTCAGCATTTATTGACACACACATATGACCACTTTATAAAAGCCTTCTGTCGCTATCCCATATCTGTGCTTGCATGCTGTAGGTATTATGAACTTTCTGAAATACTCTCATTGGTTACTCTTTTTAAACACTGTTTATCTCAACAAAGGTTTGAAGTGGACTGGATCCAGATAGCCCTGCACCCAGCCCTCTATAAGAAGGATAATTGTCATAATGAGGGTCTTTGAGAATAGCTGGACTGCACAGATAAAAAAGAACTGATGCTTATAGACTCGGGTGTGGAGGGGGCACTCTTTTTATTAAAAACATAAAAACAAAAAAAAACATTTTACTCTTTTTTAACTTTATATCCTCTGCATTCAGTGCACATTAGCAAAAAGTGGACTGTAAACAAACAGAATAAAACTTTAACATATGTAATTTGTTATTACCAATCCAAAGCAGAGCATTTGTTCCCACATCCTACAATTTTTTGAAGTTAAGGTTTCATGAAGTTAAGATTTGACAAACCTCTTCCTTAAATGCTTTCTATATGAATTCAAAGTAGAATTGCTCATAAGAATATTGAACACAGACCTATAGTTTTTAGGGCTACATTCCTTTTCCTTTCTACATTATTCATAAGGGAGGTAATGATGTTTGACCCATTCAATGAAAGTTACTTTATTAGAGAAGTTCCTAATTTTATCTTGTTTGGTTATCATTAGGATTTTGGTGAATTTATGAGGGAAAACAGATTAACTCCTTTTCTAGACCCCAGATATAAGATCGATGGAAGTCTTGAGATTCCTTTGGAACGAGCAAAAGATCAGTTAGAGAAACATACTCGTTACTGGCCTATGATTATTTCGCAAACCACCATCTTCAACATGCAAGCTGTAAGTGATCATGGATTTGTAACTTTTCTGTTCTGGAGTAAGTTTTTAAAACTGTACTTAGGAAAGAGTTAATATCAGTAAAAACTGCATAGCTGATAGCACACTATAGAAAAATCAACAAAAACAAAATCAGTTAGAATAAGGTTTTGGCTTTCACTTTTGATTAAGTACTTTGTGTATATTTTACAACTATAACTCTGTACCCAAATGTCTCCCATTACATGGAATTGAGTTGGATGCAAAGCTGTTGGGTTAAGGGGGGGATTTCATGTAGTAATGCATGCTGGGGACACTTCAGAATGTAGGTTAAAGGATTTTTGTTTTTTAATGTCATGCTCAAATATGCTTCTAAATCCCCACCCCCTAACTAAAGGCAGATTTTGTTCTGTTTTGTTTTGTCTTGAAGGTAGTGCCATTAGCCAGTGTTATTGTGAAAGAAGCTCTGACAGATGAGGATGTGCTGAATTGTCAGAAAACAATATACAACTTGGTAGATATGGAGAGGAAAAATGATCCACTGCCAATTTCAACAGTTGGTACCAGGGGAAAGGGTCCAAAAAGGTTTAACATTTATTAATTTTGTTGTACTTTTGCAAAAAAAAATATATCACATCTGCATACATTCCAGATGAACCTTGTGTTTTAAGTTGGACAATCAAAGGTAATTTAGAGTCCACTAAACTACATATATGTGCAAAATAAATGTTGTATATCATTTGGCTGCATAATTTAGAACTGTAATCCTATTCCCCTGATTCATGTTAAAGAAAAAACTCGGTTGTAACTGGAAACAACAGATTTAGTCACATCTTACAAAGAATAATATTTTTTTTATATTTAAGACACTTTTTAAAGGGAAAAAAATCATACCGAAAACACCATCTTGAGCCTCACGTAGGTTAGAACAGAGGAAATGCGGGTCACCACTGGACTCATGGAAACCAGACACTTCCAAAGCTATTGTATATTTAAAATATTTTTAATATTTGATTATCTTAAAAGTAGTCATACCATTGTTGAAACATTTTATATAAGAGATGAAACTTCCATTACAACAAATTTGGAAGTCTATGATATCCCATCCATTGGAATAATCATGTGCATTTCTTGTACATCAATCTAATCCTAGGCAGGATGGTTTCCTGAGTATGAAAAAAAAGTCAGCTACAAAAGATACTTGAACTATTCAGTTCTGTAGTGTTATGTTACAGTGATTCCCTATTATTTTGTCTTTAATTTTTGTCTAAGAGAAAAACATTAAAATTCATTTGAATCTGGCAATGAACAGATGGATTTCTACCTGTCCCAGCATTCAAAAAGAGGGTTTCTTCTTGCCTCTTGAGTTGGTTGGCTCAAGTGACATTAATAGGTTTTGGCAATGTCTCTACAATTGCTTTGACCCAGGGAAATTGATGATTATGACTCAAGGGGAGATTTGGGTATTAGATTTAATTACAAGTTCAGGTTTGTTGGAAACAACTGAGCATGTCCACATACTATTCAGCTCCGATGCTTCCAAGAATGAAACAATACAGGGTGATCAGAATTCCAGTAAAGGGAGTTGAAGAAAACCTACTTTACTGAGACTTTTTTAAAAACTTAGGCTCAATCTACTAGACAGTAACTGTTTTGAACCTTGATTATTTAATATATAAATGGCTCTTACAAGCTGGAGTGGGAGAGAGAGAGAGTGTCTGTGTGTAAGTATGTGAAGATTTTATTTTGTGCCTGTGGATAGAGATGAACAATACCGGATTATGTGGAACGAATTGGAGACCCTTGTTAGAGCGCATATAAATAACTCGGATAAACACCAGCGAGTCTTGGAGTGTCTCCTGGCTTGCAGGAGCAAACCTCCTGAAGAAGAAGAGCGCAAGAAACGAGGGAGGAAGAGAGAAGATAAAGAAGACAAGTCAGAGAAATCAGGAAAAGATTATGAACTGGAAAAACCCTGGCAGGAATCAGAGAGGTGAATTTTCTGAATTAATATATGCTTTCACGTACTGGTATGTAATGTGGCATATGCAGCACAGTCTAGCGCTAGAATTTTTAAGAGCTTAAGTGATTTAACTAACATGATTTTAGCTTGTTTATAAAAGGCACAAATGTAAGTATAAGTATTGAAACCCCAATTATCTGATGTTAAGATAAGTTTCCCAAATACGACATTTAGTTTCATGCTTATATTAAGGGTACACTTATAAATAGTTTAGAATGGGGATAATAAAAGATACATGTTTTTTAATAAATGTTTAATCAATTGTTATAATGGCCAAAATAACAGTAAGTTGCTTGCTTGTGACTTCACCATCTATAGCACTTTCTACTGTTTAGATGTATACCCATCTGTAACATACTACATCTGTTAATAACTTTGTATAAACAAACCCTAATATGAAGTGAGACTGAAAACTATAGACAAATGAATTTCATTTATCCTGAACTCTGGCTGATTGACTGTTTAGGTGTCCTCATAGACATTTAGATGCTCCAGGTTTTTCTGTGCTGAGTTTTGTGTAGATTAGCATCATATTGATTATGGACCTGCTTTCTATGCCTTAAGAAACAAAAAGTTGTCCTGTTAGCTGATATGACATGTGATCATGAAGGATCAGTTAATCTGTCTAGTCATGAATTTCTTTGAGTATCTTTTTTTTTCCCCCCCTTTCAAATGTCTCTTCTAAAGAAGTTATAAAGTTGAGACTCAGGAAAAAATGGTTAATCAGCTCTAAGCTCAACTTGTATGTGCTGTTCTATGTGCGAGCATGGCCACTAGGGAAGATGGATGTTTTGTCCTGCAGTGTTGTGAGCATGCTGATGATACTTAGATCTACCTGTGCATGTGGTCAAGTCCAATACTATGTCTCACACTAGGAAAGAAAGGAAATCAAAGGTAGGGATGCAGATGGCAGCAAACTGGTTTAGGCTCAAACCCAGAGTCAGCAGTAGATTTGTGTTGTCCGGATGGTTAGCAACAATTGCACTTTTAAATCTCTTGCACAACCAATTATCAGAATGAGTGCAATATAAATATTGGTAACTAATTGAAATGAGATTGAGTTTCAGCTCATTCCCACTTCCTTTTGGTCTGCGTCCAAGAAAATCCTTAGCCAATGGCTTTTCTAGTTATTTTCATCGATCTCATGACTCTCAAAAAAAGCAATTGTTATACTAGGACGGATGTTATATGAATAAACTTGGAAGAGCACTGTAAATGAGAAGTGTGGTGTTGACGCTCTCTGTTGTCTCTCCTTTTTTTCCTCCCTTCCCCACTTAAGATTAAAAGGTGTATTGGATCGCGAAAAAGAGGAACTGGCAGAAGCTGAAGTTATAAAAGATTCTCCTGATTCTCCCGAACCACCCAACAAAAAGCCTCTTATTACAATGGATGAAATACCTCCAGTGGAAAAAACAAAAGGTAAGTCAAAATGATTTTGAAAAATAGTAAATCAGGTAAAATTGGTGTGAATTGCAAGTGCTCGTATACGGTTGTCACAGCAGTTCATATTTGCTTGAATAAGATAAAGGTGCACCTTTTGAATATCCTGTGTGTAGATTTAATCATTCAGTTCTAATGAGAGTCATGGCTAAGTCTTTATACACAAAGTGGTTGGTGAGAGGGGGTCAAGCAGAATCTTACTATGAGTTGAATACTTTTGGTCCAGGTGGAGGGATGAAAAACGAGCTGTGAGGTTGAAGGTTCAGGGGACTGATACAAAGCCTCTATGTTCCTGATTTGAGTTCCATCTGATTGATTGCTGTTCATTAAGGGCCAGATTGTGATAGTTTTAAATGTGGTTAGTACCTTACATTGTATGTGGTACCACAGATTTTGGTGGAATTACAACTGGAGTAGGAGCTTCTCAATGTCCACAAAGATCACAGCCTTGTCCTAATCTAAGTAGTAAATGTATTGGGTTCAGAATTCATTTCCTTGATAGAGATGTCACTAATGTAGAATAAAAAGCCATGAGGGTAACACAGAGGAGAGCGGAAGAGTTATTAGAAAATATAAAATGTATTTATTTTGGGGTAGTGTGTCTTTATAGAAAAGAACCCTCAACAAGTAAAGTGCTAAAGGCATACAGGTGGAATACAATGCACCGTACACCTATATGGGAAAGAAGGCCACAAAAGCCAAGTTAAGGCAGAATGAATGAGCCTTAGCAGGGGACATAAAATTGTTTTATCCTAGAGTGAGGAGTCAACTGCAGAAGAGTTGAGTCTTGGAAAGATTTGAAGAGTTAGTTTTAGTTTAATTAGAACATTGTGAATTCTGAAAGATGTCTTCTGATTTTTGTGTGTGTATAATCTATTGATCAGTGGTTTTCAACGTATAGTCTGGGGGTCCACAGGCTATGTCTAAGGGGTCCGCAAAAGGTGACTGTGAAAATAAAGTTTCAGATCCCAGAAAAGGCATTCTGTTTCTCTGATCAATAGAAAGTATTTGAATCCCCCCCACCTACAGGTCAAAACCCAGAAGTATTGTCATTACCATAGACGTCCACAGTTTAGTGCCCTTTCTCACGTTGCATCAAATACCATGCTGAGCATATGCGACATTTACAAAATATCAGCAATTCCTTGTCTGCTACGGGTTGTGAACGGGATGGGGTCTGCCTCCTTTGGATCCATTTACCGCTCTGCATAGGCACAAAGCCTGGCCCAGCTTCATGCCCACAAAATAGTAGAATCCATTTTGGTCAAATGTACTTAAACCATAAAATAAACCACATAGAACTAACATAATGTGGGAAAAGGTAACCTCATAACCTTATACACCTCTGCCCCGATATAATGGGAGCCAAAAAATCTTACCGCGTTATATTGCTTTGATCCGCCGGAGTGTGCAGCCCCACCCCCCCACACACACACACCCCCGGAGCACTGCTTTACCGCGTTATATCCAAATTCATCTTATATCGGGTTGCATTATATCGGGGTAGAGGTGTACCATCTAAACCTCCCACCTGTTTCCAGCTGTCTTATTCATCTAACCTACAGTGTAAGTTTCTTGGGGTAGGGACCATGTCTTACATTGGTCTTTAATGTGCTATGCTGGTGCTGTATAAATAGTATAATTTGTTCTGTAAACTTATATTGAATTAGTATTTGAGAATTCATTAATCAAATCACCTTGATTCTATTTTCAAATCTAATCCTAGGGCCAATGTCCTTGCTGTCTTTGTGGAGCAATAGGATTAATACAGCCAATTCTAGGAAACACCAAGAATTTATTGGTCGTCTGAACTCTGTCAACAATAAAGCTGAGCTATATCAACATCTTAAAGAGGAAAATGGGTTAGTATTGCTGAATACATAATATGTTTTATAAACAGTCAATGTGCTATATACAGGAATAATTAGTCATAGTAGTAATCTATTAAGAGGATTCCTTACCTCTTGCACTAATCAAAATAAAAAATATATATATATATATATATATATATATATATTTCTTTGCTGTAAAAAATATATATTTATATATATTTTTTTACAGCAAAGAAATTTTATAATCTGTTTTCATCCATTTGCCCCTACTTCATTGCAACCCTCCCCCTAACTGAGCAGGGCTGAATGCCACCCTGTTGTCTTGGATTATTTCTTACCGTCTATCCCAATGACTGTCTACGCAGCACAATCCTCCTTATGCTTGTAGGGGGCCAAATAGGAGACGAGATTAAGACCCAAACTCCCCAAACAAAATCTCCATAAAAGTAGCTAAATCAAACATGGCAGAGATAAAACCATTGCATCTTGTACAACACATTAAAGGAATAATAACATTTCCTGCATCCCCATAAATCCAACTGCCATCAAGTAATCGTTAGAATGGGAGTGGCCAATAAATTGAGCAAAAGGATAAAAATAACAGGGAAAAATGTTAAATACTATTAAGGATTTGACAGAAACTGGTACAGCTCTAGAGATTCAGAGGAGCAGACCCTCCACAGTCAGACACAAGTCTGTGTTTTGTCTTGCCTTTGTTAATCACTGCTGGAGTCAATAATGTAACGTCAGTCTTAACTGTGATTTTTATATACAGATGCTCCCCGACTTATGCAAGCGTTCCGTTTCGGAATGCCTTGCGTAAGTCAAATTTTGCGTAAGTCAGGGACGTATACCCGACAATTACAAAAAAAAAAAAAAAAAAAAAACTTAACAGAACTTTTTCTGTAAGTGCGGGTTTGCATAAGTCAGTTTTGCGTAGCTCAGGGAGCATCTGTATGGAACTTATTGCTCATTTACCCTAGTTGTAAGCAGAAAGTTCCTTGAAAGCAAACTTTCCTCTGGTTTAACGTTTACTATATATGTGTATATAGTATATACTTTATATATGTATAAAGAGGTCTCTAAAAAAAAATAGTGTTGTGGCACTAGAAAAGTGTAAAGAAATGTTTATATAAATTCACAGATTTGCCTTTTATTTTTAATCATTTGAGTGCATGACAAGTAAACGATATGCTCTAACTGACTAGTCTTCTTGACCTATTTTTGTGTTTCAGAATGGAAACAACAGAAAATGGAAAAGCCAGCCGGCAATGAGTGTTGGTTTTTAAGAACTATGCTTGGCCATATTTCATGAATATTTTATGCTGGATTTGATATTGGTACCATTTCAGTAGATTGTATAGATCTGTTGCTTCGATTGGTTTTACATTTTTCTGATTTTATCCTTTTTCTATTAAATGTAAAATTTGCATATTACATTCAGTGAATTGTGTGCAAATGGGATTTGTCTTGAAGTATCATAATCATATTTTAGGATGAAAGGATGTTTCTCCTGCTACACACACAAGCAAACCTGTAAAATGATACAATCTGATTTTTAGGTCTCTTGTTTAATATTGAAAAGCACAATATTCAAGTATTTTAAAAAAACTTATTTGAGCTTTTTTCTGTTGTATTGATACATTTTAGATCTATATGAAACTCCTCAAGAGGCCATGCTCTAGGAGAAGAGAAATATAAAAATACCTATTAAGTACAGACTCTTAATCTGGAGTTCCTCGTTGAGAGTGTGCAGTTCCAGATCAACAGTTGGGCAGTGGGGTGAGAAATGGTTTAAAACCTTCACTAGAGTGTAAATGATTGGGGTGAGATCATGAACTTCTTAAACAAGATGAATTATTAATTTCATCAAGAGAATTATTCAGTTTGAAAGCAAAGCTTTTCTAGTTGCTATTTATGCCAGAATTAACAAAACAAAAATCCTCACCTTTAACTGGTAACTGGCTGCTACCTTCAACTTGCCATCCACAGGAGTGTACAGAAAGAGGCTATGGGGTGTAAAATAAAACCCAGTTCAGAGAGCAGGGCCCAATCGATTATTCTTTCTGCGGCCACGCAGCGGAGTTACTCCAACCTTTGCTGAATTAACTTCCTTTTGCTTGATGGCAGCTGGTAGAAACAACTGACTTGGGTATACTACAGTGCAAGATGCTGTACCATGCTCTTACTTTAGGAAGAAGGGTAGCTGGCACATAGGCTTTTCTTCTAAATAAGTCAGCATGTCACATAGCCAAGTTTCATCAACTAAGAAAAGTATGAAGGCCACAGATGATGATGGCTGGATCAGAACACAAATATCATGCGAGTACTCCTTACTTGCATTCGTAACTGCTGACCATTTAGCAGCATAGAAATAGAAATAAAATATAGAGCTTCAAGGTGATTACATAGCAAGTATAATGTAATGTAATTACTAAGTAAATACATGGTTTATTTCTTTCTTGATATATGATGATTATTTTTAGAGTCACCTGGTGTAATTATTTAAGTAATCCATAGGATCAGTTAATAAAGAGTACTTGCATGATATTTTGTCTGTCATATTTTACATTTATATGGAGATTGCTGAGGTTCTCAAAGCTTGGTGTCACACTGCTGAAATCCAGTGACCTCTGGGATGGGAAGGCAACCATTTCACAGCACTTCATAACAGCTGGGGGAGGGAAAACTTTGACCAAAGATGCTGGAGCAAATCTCTGCATTTATAAAAAGGGCTTACAGATATTGAAAGTCCTCTCAGAGCAGACAGGACTGACTTTTATAAGGTCATCCGAAAGATCTCTGCAAAGACTCCCTACTCTTGAATACTATAGAATCTTTAATGGTCACAAATGCTCAAGTCCTTTGTTTCCACCTCTTATCTGAAAGCCAGCACGTCTTGCAGCACAGGGTCTCCTAGCACCATATTGAGGCATTGATTCAGTGCTGATGCAGAAAGAAAAGTGCCACCTAGAGCCTTGCAATCTGACAGGACCTGATTACAAGTATCAGGTTCAGATGTGAAGACAACCTGACTCTCTCAGACTTGAGTTGGGTTTTCTGATCATCTCCTGCTGCCTCTGGGGTTGGCAGCTCAGTGGCGGCTGCATGCCCTGTTCCCACTAACTGCTGCCACCTTGCTGCTCTGTGTTGTGCAGAGTGAGTGTGCCAGTGAGTCACAGCACCTCTCACTCCACAGTGCACACACAAAAGTAAGGCAGGAGCAGGGCACATGGGCCCACGTTGCCAACCCCTTAGGTAGGAGACAATTGGAGACAGATTGCAGTCACAAGATGTGGGGAGCAGGAAGCTTCCACCAGACCAAACCTCAGGGATGAGGCCTACATTAACACAAGTTTGGGGGAAGTGTTAGTCCTGTCTGAAAGCGACTTGACGTGATTTGGGCCAGCTGTGGGTTAGTTGGGTTTGGGATGGGCTTTAAAATTAGGCCAGAGCAGACCTGTACTGCCATCCTCACTTCTTGCAGCACCTAAAAGTTTATGGCAGTTTCTCATCTTAAAATTTACTCAGCCTGAGATCACTATCTGATGTGAACTTCCTCCTGTCTATACTGAAGAAGATTTTAAGTCTAGAAGCTGAGCATTTATATGTCAACCTTCAGCATTAGTTGCTGTTATTTGTAAAGAAACATCAAGCAGAAGTGCTTATCGTTTGTATCTGGGCATTTTCTACCTGTCCCATCCTAATGTTCCATAAAGATTAGGCTGCACACTTAAAATATTTATGTGAATATTTAATCACATGAAGAGAAATCCCTGCATGTTCTATTAAAAACAAACTTACTGCATAAACAACCCAAATAAATAGCTACACATGATTCAGTAAAAATACTTTGCTCTTCTGAAGTACCTTCCATACAAAATCTCAAACAAATGGGCCCCAATTCTCCAAGGCACTTTAGCATGTGCCTAATGTTAAGGACATGAGCAATCCTATTGAATTAATTAAGGTATTGATACACTTCAAAGTAAGGCATGTGCTTACATTTCCTGCAGAATTGGGGCCATAATTTCATTTTAAGCTTCACAACAATCCTGTGAGGTAAGTGAGCTTGTTACACGTATTATATGCTATATTAATTATCTTTGTTCTGCCCTTTTGACACTTACCCAACCCCACCTTTCCCCTGCAATAGCTCCTTTGAAGCCTCATTACCCCCTCTCTAGAGAGGTTTTAATAAATTTGCATGAGGTGGTCTTTTAGGTCAATATATTCAAACGTGGACACCAAAATAAATGGCTGGATGTTTTCCTAGAGCTGAGCACTCAGCAGAGATGGCGTTCTGGACTTTTAACAGAAATTAAAGGTTTGGGTGACTTTCTGTCCAAACTTTTACCACAATTTAACCCGTTTTAACATTTTAATGGCGGTTCACTAAATAAAAAAACAACACTGTCATTTTAGGTACAATACTATATTTAAGTGCTGACAGCATGGTTGATGCTGCACAAGAAACACATGAAGACAGTCCCCTCACCATGATTACAATTTACAAATAGATACATCTATTATAGTAGCACCCACAGGCCCCCATCAGGATTGTGGCCCCATTGTGCCAGATGCAGTACAAATGCATAGGCACGTAGTCCTTGCCCTGACGCTCTTACAATCCAATTTGAAACAAGACTCCCCATCTGAGTGTACTGAACAAAAGGAGGTAAGAGGGAGAGGGATGATAACAAGAACCTGCTCCATAGAAGTCAATGGCAAAATTCCTATTCGCTCCAGTGGTACAAGTTCAGGTACAGGTTGACTGTTCAAAATCATTTGACATTCCCAAATGTTGTTCAGCCTACCAATCAGAGGACCCAGGTCCTCAAATGGTGCAAACTGGCATACCTCCATTAATTTCAATGGAACTATTCTGATTTACATCAACTGGAGACCTGGTAACCAATTGGTTGGCTTCTTGTAGGTGTTTCAGCAGTTGACTTGAGGAAACTTGTGGATAAATGCAACACTATAAGCCTGAACTAGTGCCATCAATTCATACAGCAGATCATCCTTTGATTCTAAACCAGACTACTGCAGCCACATTCACGATTCAGTTGCTGTTACAAAAAAAAGCCATAGCTCATTGGCTAGGTATAGGATGATACTGTCAACAATTTCAATACTTCTTGTCCACACCAGCAACTGGTGCTGTTCTAATAGTCTTCAATATAAATTAATGATACATTATCGTTAGCTCTGGAAGTACATTTTCCATAATGTACCCGGTACGTGCAGTCACAATGTATAGGCTGATGAAGAAAGGGGGACATTTATAGGTAGTGCCGACTGGGGGAAAAAAGCCAGTCTCACCATCAGCTATCAAGCAAGTTTTGTTACTTCTATATTAATCCATGTTTTATAGCTCTATCGAGATTGTTCTTTTTATTAGCTATTTCATTGTGTTCTAAGTGCAAAGTATCATTACTTTTACAAGAGCACAGCATTGGCAGAGAACAAATAGCTATCCTAAGAGGATTTACTTTGTAGCTGTTGGTAAATTTAAAGGATAGACATGTTTTTCATAGTTACAGTGCCAGTGGGTCTCATGGCCCTTTCCCATCAAAATCTTTACTACTCTTTTAGCATGGTGCAACATCACAGCAGAGTGCATTTCATGGATGGGTCCTTTCCCAGAGTGGTCTATAATGTGATCCTATGGCATTTCAAAAAGCATAAAATGGAAGGAGATGCTAATTTGAAGGAGAATTTCTACAAGTCTACAGAGGTATATGTGAATTAGTGAACGATTTAAATATCTTGTGTGTTAGATGATGAACTTTCAGTTTGTTGGATATACACCTTACATATAAATTCTTTTCATTATGGCTTCTTTGAATATGTTGTGGCACTGGAACCAAGATCTTGAGTTGGTCTTGTCTACAGTGGAGCATGTGAGCCTGTGCAGTTTTCACTGGCATAATTGCCCCCATGATCTTCCTTTAAAAACACTGCTTTGCTTTTATAGTTAGCAGTCTGCATTGCTCCAGTTTACAAAATGGAATGTGTGTGTGTTTTTGTATTATTTTTTGTTTATACCTTTTTAAATACAGGTTTGAAAAGATTGGGATACAGACACTTAGATATCCAGAGTCTCCAAGAGTTTCTCTTGCTTCACCCAAGTTAGGTCTACGCTCCAGGGGGGAGGGTCGACCTAAGATATGCAACTTCAGCTACGTGAATAGCATAGCTGAAGTTGCGTATTTTAGGTCGACATACCTGGCTGTGAGGATGGCGGCGAGTCGGCCGCTGTCGCTCCCCCGTCAACTCCGCTTCCGCCTCTCGCCGCGGTGGATTTCCGGAGTCGACGGCAGAGCCATCGGGGATCGATTTTATCGTGTCTACACTAGACGCGATAAATCGATCCCCGATAGATCGATCGCTACCCACCAATCCGGCGGGTAGTGAAGACGTGCCCTGAGATGAGGGAGTAACAAGTAAAATTTTCAAAAGCACCTAAGTCCCATTTTCAAAAATAACAGGCATTCAGGAGCCTTTGTTCTATTGACTTTAAGTGAGACTTAGGCTCTAGGGCCTGGATCCTCAAAGGTATTTAGGCTCCTAAATTCTAGGAGCCAAATTACATTTGAGGATCTAGGACAGGGGTCGGCAACCTACGGCACACGTGCCAAACACGGCACGCAAGCCAATTCTGAGTGGCACGCAGCTCCCGTGACGCGGTCCCGGCCCCCAGCCCCACTCAGCCCCCCCGCCCACCGCTCTCCCCTGCGGGGGCAGGAGGCAGAAGCTTGGTTCTGGGGCAGCCAAGCTTCCCTCCTCCCCCGCTTCTTCCCCCAGTGGTGCTTTCCTGCCCCACCTCCTCTCCGTCCCTGGCCAATCAGCTGCTGGGCCCTAGCGAGGGGGAGGGGAAAGAGCGGCAGCGTGCACACAGCTCCATAGAGCAGGCAGAGAGAGGTAGGGACAGAGCCTGGGGGAAGCGGGTGGAACAGGGCATATCCTTTCCAGCCCCCTGCCCTGAGCCGCTCAGGGCAGGGGGCTGGGAGCACCCTCACGAGCCGAGCACCTCTGCCCTGCCCCCCCCCCCAACACACACCAGCCTTCTGCCCTGCACCCCCACACACACCCAGCCCTCTGCCCTGAACCCCCCACACCCCAACATACACCCAGCCTTCTACCCTGCACCCCCACAGCCCCAGCCCTCTGCCCTGAACCCCCCCACACACAGCCTTCTGCCCTGCACCCACACACCCTCAGCCCTCTGCCCTGAACCCCCCACACCCCAACACACACCTAGCCTTCTGCCCTGATCCCTGAACCCCCCCACATACACACCAGCGTTCTGCCCTGCACCCCCTCCCCCAGCCCTCTGCCCTGACCCCTGAAACACCCACCCCCAGGTCTGGGGTCCCGGCCGCAGGCCCTACTCAGCCCGCTGCCGGTCTAGGTGAACAGAACCCCAGGCTGGCAGCGGGCTGAGCAGGCTGGTGGCGTAAGATCAGCATTTTAATTTAATTTAATTTTAAACATTTTGAAAACCTTGTTTACTTTACATACAATAGTTTAGTTATATAATATAGACTTATAGAAAGAGACCTTCTAAAAACATTAAAATGTATTACTGGCACGCGAAACCTTAAATTAGAGTGAATAAATGAAGACTTGGCACACCACTTCTGAAAGGTTGCCTACCCCTGATCTAGGACAATTTCACTTATGTGCTTTTGAAAAACTTAGCCAATATCTAGAAAAATGTCTGATTACGACCTAATGGTTAGAGAAAGAGACTTGGGTTCTTTTCCTCACTGCCATCACCAACTTACTGTGTGACTCTGGGGAAGTTATTTAAGCACTCTGTAAAATAGGCTGATATTTCCACTCCAGTTTTTCAGAATGTTCTGAGGCTTGACATTTAAAATATATTCAGATCCTCAGATAAAAGGTGTGAAAGTGAAGTATTTGTTATTAATAAAGAGGGAGAAATCTTTCATCGAGTTGTAGAAATGCTATTCTGACCTGAAGAGGTCATTTAAATCAAGATATATATTTCTCGGTGTTGTAATTGTAGGGGTCCTGACCCAAAAAGGAGGTTGGGGGTGGGGGTCGCAAGTCTATTGTGTGTGGGGGGGGGAGGGGGTGTTGTGGTATTGCCACCCTTCTGCGACGCTGCTGGCGGCGGCGCTGCCTTCAGCGCTAGGCATCTAGAGAGCGGTGGCTGTTGGTTGGGAGCCCACCTCTGAAGGCAGTGCCACCACGAGCTGCAGGACAGAAGTAAGGGTGGTAATACCATACTTCTGCGCTGCTGCCTGCAGAGCTGGGCCCTCAGTCAGCCTCTGCCACTCTCCGGCCACCCAGCTCTGAAGGAAGCAGCGCAGAAGTAAGGATGGCCTGGGATGGTATTGTCACCCTTACTTCTGTGCTGCTGCTGGGGGGACGCTGCCTTCACAGCTGGGTGCCCGGCCAACAGCCACCATTCTCCGGCTGCCCAGCTCTGAAGGCAGCGCAGAAGTGAGAGTGGCAGTGTCACAACGCCACCCTAAAATAACCTTGTGACACCCCCCTGCAACTCCCTTTTGGATCAGGACCCCCAATTTGAGAAACACTGGACTCCTCCATGAAATCTGAATAGTATAGGGTAAAAGCACACAAAAGACCAGATTTCACAGGGGGAAACCAGATTTCATGGTCCGTGACACATTTTTCATGGCCATGAATTTGGTAGGGCCCTATATATAGGCACTGTCTGAGCTGTGTCAGTACTCGCTTCTTGGCAATCCTTCCATATCAATCTGTTGCTACAAAACAAACCACTAACCTTTTGGTTTTGTAACTAAATCTGTTTCTTTTGGCATCTTGCATTAATTGTTAGTTCCAGAATTCTATATTGTGATATCACGTTAACTTTTAGGGTTTAACATCTTTTTCAAATTTAAAACAGAATACAAAGTTAAGACGCTTATCATTTGTGCATTTTCTTCCTGAGTAATAGACGAATGTTCCTCTTTTGAGACAGATTCTTAGTATAATCCAGATTTAGGGTAATCTCTTCTGTGAATATTGCCTTGATCACTGCGGCTAGTAATATCTACTTTGTAATGAGGTGGGAGTTGATATTTTGGAGGCTGGAAAGGCGGTAGAGACTGAGGCAGTCTTGAGGCAACAAAAGTTACATTGGGCCTGCAAGGTTGCTGTTGGGAAGAAGGTGGCACGGGTATCCATAAATGTGGAGAGGGTGAAACCTCCCGTTGAAGTACAGGCGCTTTGCGGGGTTTCAGCATGTCCATTTCCAGGTCAACGTAGTCAAATAAGGGTCTTCTCTGAAAAGTCATAGACCATGATTCAAGAATATTCTTGTGATATTTACAACGGTGGGCAACAATTATCAGAGCCACCATGATGGTTGCACATAAGCTAATTAGCAAGACATTTCTAATCCAGGAATTGCTCTCTTCATTATATGTAGGGAAGGTACTGTTTAAAGTCCAGGATCCATTAAATGGCTTTGTAGTGGGCAAGCAGATTCCTCCATATGAAACATTCTCAACTATGTCAATTTTGTATTCTGGCAACATTGCCTCAGCAAAGTATGGGCTGACATTCCCATCAGGTACTCTTAGTTTATTCAGCACTTCCTGGATTTCATCTCTTGAGCACAGGCTCAGTGATCTGTTGGTGCTTGTACACAGAGACCTATTGTACCATGAGATTACAGTGGACCCAGGTCTGAGGGCAGTCAGTGTGATGCTCTTAAGACTGCTGGAGTTTAAATATTTAAAAAGCTTGTCAAGGAATAAACCAACCCTTTCTCTCTCTCTCAAGAATGAGTGGTAACTATTTTTCATTCTGATGGTATAAATATGGCATGGAATGCTGGTGGGCCTCAAAAGCTCAATGATGAGAGGTTCCCAAACAGTCAGACCCCCTGAATCTGTGGCAGATAGTACAAACTCCTGAGGTGAATATTGAAAATCAATACTGAGTGGATAGCCATACATGGCTTGGAGAGACGCATTAAACTGAAGCCAGCTTTCTGGCCCTGATGGTGAGCCGTCGACTGGGTTTATTCCAAGGGTCAACTGAGTTGAGTTGCCATCTTCCTGATCATAAAATGTGTCAGCGGGTACTGAAAAATGGAACTTGCATCCAATAGTTGCTGTTATGAATTTAATGGAGTTAACAACTTTAGGGAACGTGTTTGTTTGACCTACAAAGGATGAAATAATGGGGAGGGAAAGTTACAAGAAACAAACAGCCGGCTGACAGTGAATGATGATAAAGAAACCATGTAAAACTTATGGCAACTAAGTAGTTTCATAGATTTTTTTTATCTGGGGTAAGTATGTTTGACCTTTAAGACATTGCCTCTACTAGGTAACCAATTTTGGCTGTTCTCACATGTGACTGCTTAGGATAGGTTTCATTTAAATACAATTATGTGACTTCAATATTGTATGCAAGTAGAAGCTATAGCTATAGTGGGGTACATAGGGCATGTTTTAGGTGGGATTCTTGTGGATTTGGGCATTTATCAGTGCCAGGGTTAGGCATAAAAAAATCAGTGAGTTATGAGCAGAAAGGCCATGAGGTGCTTCCAAATGGTGGGTACAAATGGGAGAAGGGAAGAGGAGGTGGAAAACTGTGTAACACTCCAAGAGGGCAGGGAAGGAAATGGAGATAATATTCCCTTTTCTCCAGCAGTGCAAGTAGGGCACTATGGTTCGATATGCCGTACCAGCAAGATATTTATAGCTGGTACGACGTACTGGAAAGAGGAGCAGCAGAACATGGAGCCGTTGGGCGGCCCCACACCTGCAACTCCTCCGGTGCAGCTGTACCGCCTCCAGCCCTTCCATGTAGGGTCTCCTCCATCTGTACAGCAGCCACACCGGATGACAGAACTGGGGGTAGTACAGCTGTGCCGGAGGAGCTGCAGGCCTGGGGCTGCCCGGTGGCCCCATGTTCTGCTCCTTTCCCCGCTGCGGTTCCTGGGAGAATCCTATGGGGACGGGGCTTGGGTGGTACAGCCACCGGAGGAGCTACTGGCATTCTGCTCCTTTCCCACTGCAGTTCCCGGGAGAGCCCTGAACCACAGGGCTCTCCCGGGAACCGCAGCAGGGAAATGAGCAGAACATGGAGCCACCAGGTGGCTCCATGCATGCAGCTCCTCTGGCGCGGCTGTACCACCCCTAGCCCTACCCCTAGCCTTGTCCTCCAGCGGGACTGCTGTACAGATGGAGGAGACCCTGCATGGGGAAGAGTCAGAGATTAGATCAGAAGGGCAAGAGATTTTAAATTCCATGGTGGAGCATGAAGAAGTAGGAAGGAGATGTCTGAATTCTGGAAAGTGCAGGGAGGCAGAGAGATCTTGCAAGACTAGAAAACTATGTTCCAACTTCTGACTATGGCTGACATTAGAAGGGAAGAACCACTCTGCATCTGGGAGAGACTGAAGTTTGTTATGCCTGTGCTTTCCAAAGTAATTGTGTATATTACCTGGAGTTATGTCCTGAGGCACCTGTGACACAGAAAACAGAGGACGAACCCATGCAACGTGTGTAGATTGCAGTGATTCATATGTGGAGAATGGCAAGCTGCTTGTATCTTGGTAGACCAATGAAGATGACATCTGTACCAGCTCTGTGAAAATGAAATGATTAATATTTATTACCGTATTAGATGAGATATTCTGGCTTTAAAAAAAATTGTTTTAATAAGTTCCAGTGTTAGTAACACAGAGAAGACTTTTTTTAGCCATGTGATTACAAAAAAAAAAAAATAGAGTGGGAAAAGTGTGTGTGAGAGAGGTAGACGCCACAGAAGAATGGAATGTGAATTTCCCCATTTATGAGTGGCATCTACCCGATTCTGCCATTGATTCATTGTGTGGTCTTGGTCAAGTTACTTAACCTCTCCATCTTGATTTCCCATCCTTAAAATGCGGGTGATGCCAAGTGGCAACAGTGGCATTAAGAATCAAATAATTATTTAACAATGAATGTGTAAAGCCTTTAGATGTGAGGCATTAATTAATTTTATTATGCAGTGAGTTGATATTAAAGGTCCCTTTGGTCTCAAGTTGAAAATACGTATAGCCAAGTGTTCAATGGGAAGAGGGTAATGGAAGATTTTCTTGACTCCGGAGCACATGCCCTCCCCCCATCTTCCCCTCTCCCCCCCCCCCCAAAAAAACTACTGACTGAACCAGGCACCAGGATGACTGCTATCATTGGATTAGAAAGATACTTTTGAAAAGCACCGAATGGCATGTCCTTTCAAACATATTGGTGGAAAAATCTCCCTAGGGTTGTGTTGCTCCCCTGTGGCCTTTGCTAAATGACTGAACACTGACAGCCTCAATAGTTAGAGCTACAAATTTTCACTCCTAGTGCATCAAAATAGGGACTGAGCTTTACAAAAACTCTTTTGTGAAGGGCAGTTACTGGGTGGTACATTGAAAATGGCCAGACTGGGATAGGCACACAATTCATTCCAAAATCTATAAATATTTTGACAACCAAAATGCTTCACTTAATTTTTCTAGTATTTAAGATCTGCCACAATTACCACTTGTAGTTTTTTTTACAGACAAATTATTATCCACAAAGGAAGCTGCATGAGCTGTGGCAGTGCAAGCTTCTTCAAATGGCCTCAGAAATGTACCACCTCAAGATCCAAGGTATAGAAGAGTCTGAGTCCATTCAATTGCTATTCCCTCTCCTCAGGTTGCTACAGTTAGGTGTTTTGATGGTGGATGTGGGCTTATGTCCGCTAGTATCAGGAAAGAATCCACCAACCCCCTTCACATTAGTCAGCATTTCCATAAATACCATGAATGACAAGACACAAACCTTAAATGTACCTTGTGCATTGTTGTACAGATGAGAAGTAGCATTAAATATAGTTCTCATAGATATTTCTGCAGTGTAGGATGGGATGGTTGACATTTTAGTCAACTCCAGGGTAAACACTGTGACGTTTGGCAAAATCATTCTGGTTCCAAGAGATTTGTCTGAATTTAAATCCTTTGTGCCACTAGGTAAAGCACTTGGGAAATGATTTTGTGTTCTGAGCTTGCTGCTGTCATAAGAAGTAAATATCTTTGTTGGTCTGGACAGCTCAGAGCTGTAAAAGCCAGCAAAATCTGTAGGCAGAGTAAGCAATGGAGCATTATCAGGATAGGACTGTGCTGTCAGACTTGTTTCATGAGAAGGTCCAGCATCACTGGGGAAAGTGCTACTTAAAATAGAAGAATCCAATATTGAGGTAACATAGCTTAAATTGGATTCTCTATCTCAAATCAATGTGTCCATGTGAATTATAGAAGGAACTGAGGTTTCTTCTTCAGTAAATGGAAGTCTGTCTGTCTGTGGGATAGTCATAAAAGAATTAGACATGTATTCATAGCCATTAAATAGCTCTTGACTCAGATGGTTACCACCTGACAAAAGTAGAAACATGTCATCAATGGGAGGTGTGAAACCAAATAACGTAGTCAGTTGCACTGAAGTCAATATGGATGTTGAAGACAGCTTTTCTGGAGAGATGATTGCACTAGATGGTATTCCAAATTCAGGAAAATGGGGATAACCAAAGATGCCATCCTCCTGACGGCTATAAACCGATGTCATTAATATTTCTTCTGGAAAATGTGTTTGAGGTGCTGTCTTAACAAGAGATACTTCTGGAGAGATTAGAGGCCATTCATAATGTGTTTCTGTCATTAAAGTGTAAATGGGTCTTGAAAATTGGCCTTTACCAGTTGGCTCAGTGATGTCAAAAGAAAGGACTGATAGAAAATGATGCCTTGATGGCTCTGATTTGCCAGACTGCAAGAATGCATCCAACTCTTGCACGTGAGATTGTGGTTGCTCTAAGAAGAGTGGCATACTGGAAACTGTATTCTGCAGCCCCTTAAATTCTGTTGAAAGAGAGGTTGCTGTAATTATCAAAGAAGGTGAAAGTTCAGGAAAAGCAAAAGCAGAAAGGTCTTGAAAAATAGTCCTAGACATTGGTCTTTTACTCAGAAAGTTCTGTGATGGGCCCATTTCTAAGGCTTCTAAACTCACTTGGCTTGTTACAAAAAGTGGAATGAGATCAATGTAACTGGTGACAGCTGTGCTTGCTTTGTGGAAGGAAAACCAAGTCTGAATAGGTGATACCACAGTGTCTGTGTGTAAGTAAACAAGTGAATTTGGTGGCAAAGTAGTGAAGACCTCTTCTCCAGTTGGTTTCGCCATGATTTCAGTCATTTTCAGTGTAGGTGTTGGTGTTACCATTAACTGTCTGCGTTGTCTTCCTGAACGTTTTCTTTCAAATCCTTCTCTTTTAATTATTCTCCAGCCTGCAATTTCATATCCTAAGAGCTGTGAGAGATGGTGTGAATCAACATTGTGTCTTAGAACTTGAATTAATTCATAGAGCATTGCAAAAACTCCACATCCAACGGGCCAATAGAGTCCTATGTAATGGCTTTCCATGAAGCTGACGTGTCTAATATCTTCAGCCAGTATTGTTAGGTTCCTTCTACTTCTGTGTATCAAACCCTGATATGGATTTAGGGCCAATGAGGTGGGATCCAGATGGAGATATTCTGCCATGGTGCATACCAGAGAGAGACGTTGTTGAACATCCAGCAATTCAGCCGCAGCATGGATGATGATCTCGGCAGAGGTCAGAGAGCTGTCCCTTGTACATCTTTCAGAACTGATACTGAAAGTCCAAAAACGTAGACAGTAAAACTCCTTTTATCTGATCCCCTTTTATGTGAAAAAGCCTAAATTCAAACAACAGGAAATGTCCCCTGACATACATCAATTACATGAGAAAACTCTACCTCTTAGCCAAGCTCCCTCTTATCTGAATAAATGTCAGGTCCCCATTCCATTCAGGCAGTATTTGTATATAATTACAGTTGTTTATATTTAGCTTCATGATCCCCTATTCTGAACTCACAATAAACAGTTTATCAACCATATTTGTCCTCCCCCCCCCCCCTCCCCGGGTCAGAACAGATCCTGGCTCCTTTCTGGTCCTACAACAATGTGGTACTCATTTAGTCACCATTTCCTCTCCTCCCTCCCTTCCCTTCCCTTTCCCCCCCGCCCCCGTATTTGCTGTTTGTTTATCTGTAGGTTAGGAAATGAAAATCTGAAAAGTATTTCTTCCCTTCCCACCTCTTAGCTCTCCACCCTGGTGTTGACTTTTTTAGACACTCCTCACCCCATATGTTCCTCTTAGACCCCAGCTTCCTTGATGATTACAGCCCCCAATCCAGTGCCCACTAAAGTCAATGGAAAGACTCCTTTAACTTCAGTGGGTACTAAATGTGGCCCTGTATCTGCCTCCTTCCATTCAACCCACACTTCCTCACCCTTTTCTTCAGCTTCATGTTTCCTTAATAAACAAATCCTGCATCAGGTAGATGCAACCACATTTTTTTGGTGCTTTTGGCCAAATGCATTTGTAACTTGCTGACATTAAGGATACTCACATATTGCGCTTGGGCGCGTGACTTAAGCTAGTCTTCTTTTCTGGGATCAGAATGCTGTCCTGAACATGAAGGGTGAAATTTACATTGGCTCTTGGTGTTTTCTGAACACACCCATCTTCATGGGCGGCTACATTCAAGTGGTATTCTCCATTCTCCTCATTCACTGGCAGTCCTTGCAGTGTACTTGTGTTAGGATTGAACTCCAACCATTTTGGCAAATCTGCACCATTAGCCAACGTAATCTATTCCATAATAAGACAGAAGATATACTGAGTTCTAGGAGCAGCACATGGACATCACTATTGTAGCTGAAAATTATACAACAAAAGCTTTGTGCAGAAAAGACTAAGCTAGTCAACAGAATCAGCTGCAGATGTTCTTAAACACAGTTGTAAGCTATCAATAGGGTTTTATTTAATGGCAATTGGTTTTTTGTCATTTTGCTTTGCAACTTTTTATTAAGGCAAAGTTACAATAAAATGTTAACATACTACATCATTTATTGCTTATTCAGGATCAGCTTAATAGTCAAAAAAACTGGCTAAAGATTCTGTTTTGCTGGCTGGGGAGTCCTCCTCCTGTAAGTACAGTAAAAAGGGTAACCAGATTTCTAAAAACCTGTCCTCCTCTTGGCCTATCCCTTGCATACGTTCTTGGTGTGAAAGCTTTTCCATTACAAGGAGAGTCCATATTTTATTATGCCACAGTTCCCTTGGAAGAGAAGTCACGTTTTTGCAGTAGTGTGCAAGACGAAGTCTTGTTGCTAACAATAAAAAATAAATTTGTCTTTCTGTCTAAAATGTAGATATTGGAGCATTAAATGAGCAGGTTAGGAGATCTCTGGAAAAGCTGATGTTATTAATGTTTTTGAGACTGCAGTCAGCAGCCATGTTTGACATTAAAGACTATTTAGTGCCTAAAATGGGTTTTGGGTGTTTCTTTACTATATAATTAATTTAATTGTTATGCTGAAATCGAACTTAGGTTTTAAAATAGTCTTATTAAAAACCCCTCTCTATGTAGGTACTCCTGAGCTGTATTGTAATTAACTAGACATTATTGCAAAAATCTCGAGTAAATACTGTATTATACAGAGAAGTGTATTTAACTCAGTATTACCTTGTACTGGGTTATCTTTCCCTGAAAGGCAAATGGTGGTACTGGGTAGTAAAATACTTTCCCCATAAAGGCTATTGTGTCTGGGATGCCTCGAAGGATCTGGATCTCCTCACATTTGTTGTTTGATTCCTTGGCAACCGCAGCAGGCATGATTCCTGAGAGAGATACCAGTGCAAGAAGCAGTAGTGTTGGTAAAACTCGCCTCTCCAGGGGCAGATGGGACCCAGAGATAAGAAGCCTGTCATCAGTACCAATGTGTATCCTCAAGGCATCCATTCTCACATTGTATGTATGTGCCTCTGAGGTAACCAGAGGCTGCTGCTTCATTGCATTTCAGAGCTGTAGGAGGGAAGAAAAAAAACACATTTACAGTTAGTCCGCGGCTGCTTGTGAGGAAGCAGAGAGATTTAAAGCTTCCTAAGACTTAAATTGTGTTAATTAGAACCCACTTGTTTAATTCTAGGTGAGCAATAACCAAAATGATTGATTGGTTTACAGACTTCGAGCCACCTGTAAAAAGCCACAATACTCACTGTTACTGCTCAGCTCAGCTCAAAAGTCTTTACTGAAAACACCATAGAGCCACAAACGGCCCCTTATGCTTTTTAACATGGTTTCCTTTAGACACAACGGTGCTCCCATTTCTGCCTCTGTCATGAGAAAAGACCACCTGGTCTCTAGGAGTTGAAATGCTAGACTAGGGCCTCCTGAGGGGGGCCTTCAACATATGGCTTAGAGAAGTGCCTGGGAAACTGCAGTGTAGTAACCTGACCTGGCAGCCTTTTTTTTTTAATGGTAGGAGAGGGAAAGGCATTATTACAGGACCAGAGGCAGTTCAAGGGTTAGCATGTTGGTCCACTTTCATCCCTGATGTCACCCCATTGAGGTTACTGGAGTAGCAGTGGAAATAAATTAGATCAATTGTTTTGAGGTACCTTTTTTCACTGGGGATAAAACTACTACAAGTAACACACAGCATAAAATAGTTCCTGCTGATGCAGATTACCTGGCTAAGGTGGCACTGTCAATGGGTGTAAAAGATGTGCTTTACTTGTCCAGAGAGAGTTACAGTATGTTTGGTCTGTACTGGTGGCCAGGCAAAGCATATTAAAAAAATGGGTACAGGCACCATTCTTAAATGGTGTTTACAATGGTCTGTTAATGCTGTTTTCTCCCCACTGTAGATGAGATCTTTAGAATACCGCTGTGGATGGAAACATTGGTTAAGATCCTATCAGGGCTGACTCAGTCTTTCATCCTTTTAGTAAGTTAAGTAGTTTATTGTGTGGATTGGATGAAGGCTTACAAACTAAGATGTTGTCCCCTCTGCACAGGCATTCTTGCGTCTCTGAAATGCAGCCATGGTGGTCATGGCCACCATGGGAGTTTTCCTGCAGCCACTACAGACTACTGGGCAGAGATGAGGGAGGGGGCAAAGCAGCATCCAGGGACTCCAGGGAAGGGCATCCATCCTTCCCTCCCATCTTCAGTCACGGGACTCAAAGGGTTGGCTTCAGTCCCCCTTCCCTGATTCAGCCAGAGGTTCCGGTGGTGGGCTTCAGCCTCTCCCTTCCCCCCACCCCCCGCTAAGCCGCAGGGCTAAGGGGGTGGGCTTAATCCCCCTTCAGCCTTAGGCTCTGGTGGCAGGATCCGTGCTTCAGCCCCCAACTGCAGGGCTCTGGGCTTCCACCCCCCAGGGTGGCAAGGCTTCAGCACCCCACAGCTACAGCACTCCAAGTTCGGGGCTCCAGGCTTCAGCCTCTTCTCCGGCTCCAGCCGTGGGGCTCCAGCTCTGGGCTTCACCCCAGGGGGGCAGGGCCAGCCTTTCTTGCCAGCATGGTCAAGGGGCAAGGAGGAGGGTGAGCTTGAGGTGCAAGGCTATTGAAGGGAGCTTGGGGTAATGGGGGGGTGGAGGAAGCAGCAGGGCCCGGGAGGGCAATAGGTAGCCTGGGGTGGGGCTGGGGGAGGCAATGAAGGTCAGGGGGAATCCACTGGGGGTCGGGGGAGGCAGCAGGAACCAGAGGCAATGGGTGGGGGGTCAGGGGCACCTAAATACAATTGTACATTATTTTTATTATTGAGTTTCCAAAAAAACCCACCCTACATAAATAAATTACAATGATTTTGGACATGCATATGCACATATCCATTTGTTTTTCCTAAAGTTAATTATATTTTAGGAAAATTTGTTAGAGCGGCCACCAGCAAGAGTTGGTGTCCGCACTCTGAGGCCACCAAAAAAATTGTTCAGAGAACCCAACCTACTGGCACTTTTCATGAGAGCACTGATGTGCCCTGTTGTCTTTGGCCAACGTTTTTGGTTTTGCATTGGGCTTTGTATCAATTGCTGGCCTTCCTGCCACCCTCCACTCTACAGGTGCCTGTATTTTAGCAATGGTATTCTCTGAAAAGCTTTGGGATCCTTTGAAAGATCCTGTATAAATATAAATTAATATTCATGCGTAGATAAGACCACCAAATCCTGTGACATGGAAAGGTATGTCCAGCTGCTGGAGCCCACAATGTGTTATATTTGTTATAGGTGACACTCTGTGCAGCAAAGCAATATTTAATTACTCTATTATTTAGCTGTATACGGCTCAGTGAATATGCTTGAGGCTATGTAGAATTACAGGACTCTTTTGGAATTAAAAGGATCTATGATCAAACTAAATGTTGACTGCAAGATTTTTTTTAGTTAAAGCCATGATTGGCTATGACTAAATCTAAAGTTCTCTTCTGTATGATTATGGTTAATTGTTTTGAGAAAGAAGTTGCGACACTGAACTCACTGTTTTTGCCAGTCTCAGCAGCATCCTTCAATAATCCCTTAAAACAATTTACTTTATTAGAAGTGATTGGGGGAGAGTGGAAGTACTAGTTAGACGTGAGACTTTTTATTTAAACTATTTAGCGCTTGTGAAAGTTGCTGGCTTGACAAGTCTGGAAACTGAAACCCTGTTTATTTATAATTAGATATAGCATAAGCAGGTGTCTTCTAGAAGCCCTGACCCAGCAAAACACTTAAGCACATGCTTACCTTTTAAGCGTGTGAATAGTCCCATAGACTTCAATGGAGCTACTTGCAGGGCAAAAGTTAAGCACGCACATAAGTCTTGCAATTTTATAACGAGTCTCGCGATATTGGGTTTGTTTTTTTCTTAAAGTCCCAGCTCCTACAGATGAGATTGCATGAGAATCTCAGATTTCATTAAATAAGTAAGAGTCCTAGCCCTCCTGATTGGGGAGAACAGCCTGAAAATGTGGAGCAAGCATTTCCTAAAAGACCAGAAAACAAAAGGCAACTAAAAAGAACTGAAAATGTATTTGTCTTAAAAATTAGATTGTTTTAAAGCATTCTCATGATTCGGGGCAGGGGGCTAACTTATGATTTTTGAATGCTTGGGATTGGTGATTCTTTGAAAGCTTTGCTATGAAAAAATATGCTGTTTGGTCTGTTGGAATGGCAATAAAAACTGATCGACAGCATCACTAGATTTGTAATATTTTAAAACTTTAAATTTTGTTAAATGCCCAATTTTGTTTAGCATTGTAAGGCTACAGTAGCTATGACATTGTGTTAGTATGGGTGTGGCTATGCAAATGAGATGATGTCATCATGTCAGTATAAAAGTGACTTTGCAAACATCTCTCTTAATCCTGATCATGCCCAGTTATGAACTAGATATTTCCAGATGGCTCAGCAGACTCAGAATGAACTGGGTCTTGGCTGTTGCGTAAAAGTGCTGTGCCTCCTTTCTTAACTGATCTGGCTCCTGAGTGTTTAGTAACCGTTATGTAATAACATCCTGGTCATCTGTCCCCTCTCAAATGGTGGGAATTTTGTGAGATACCCTGTTGTCACAAGATTTCTGCCATTTTGGGCTGAATCCAAACCAAATCCAGAAAAGAGGCCCCTTAGAGTTTTGGACATAAAATCACAGAGTAGAATTCAGATCCAGGGATTCAAATCCAAACCCTGAAATTCAGGGAGGGTGGAGTTGAAACTGGTGTTCCCCCTATTTTGGTCCCTCTTTAATTTCCATCTAATTAGTGACCTGCTAGAGCTGCCTGTAGCAAACAATGCTTATTCTCAATTTCCTTTGTTTGTGGTTTTAAATGCTACTGATCCATTCATCAGGAAATGTATAGACATATATTTACCCACACACCATGCTACCTCAATACTCCAAAGGCAAATATGCCAGTACCTTTGTATGAAGGTGGTAAGGAAGCTGAAAAGACAATCAAATCTCCAGGAGGTTGCCAGCAGTTCCTGCTGCAGTACAATCACTGAGCTCAGTTAGCTCATATTTCATTTTACACTTAAATTGTAACAGTGGCACATAGGCCTGAATTAGGTCAATGCCATTTGATAAAGCAGAAGACAACTTGTACAAAGTGCTATCAAACGCAAAAGGAAAAAAACCCACGTCTGTTCACACTGTCTCCTTCCAAGGCCAGAAGTGACAAAATGTCTCAGGTAAAACTGGCATAACCAGAAGCAAGTTATTTCTGGTCAAACTGGATAATATCAGAAACCTCATGAAATATTCCTATTCTCACAAAACGTCCTGCATACTCAGCCGGCTCAGGTATTTTAGATAAGGATGGCTAAATGTAATCCAAAGCTCTGGGTACTTATCTGAACCAAACTGAATCTTTAGAGTGTTCACCCATAAATACTTGCAATGAAATAAACAATAAAATTATTTTAAAAACTGGACAAACCCATTGCTCCATTTCTAGATATGAGTATGCGCTGTTTTCCTAAGCTGTCAGCTTTACATTTTCATATGTGTGATTCTGAGAGAGTTTTTCACTAGGGATGAATCTTCTCTATCAAATACACTCGAGCTACACCACAATTTTTCCAAAAGCTTACCTAGGATCAAAAACGAGAGACGAAAATAATGATTTCTATTTTATGGGTCTGTTAAGTTGTTTGTTTCCTGTGCTCTCCCACCTGTCTGGCTGTATCCATCTGTTGTTCTCTCGTCTTACACATAGATTATGAACTCTTTGGGGGTGGGGACTGTCTTTTTGTGATGCTTGTGCATTGCTTAGCACTATGGGGCTGGAACCTCTAGGAGCTATCACAATACAAATAATCCCAAATTGACAACTCTCACAAGTCTCACACTATTTGGTGTCTTTTTGAAAGCCCCAGTGGCTGGAACCAAAAGATTGCTTGAAAATCTTGGCTTTCATTTCAAAGGAAGAGTCTTGTCCTTGTGGCATATAGAGAAAATCTTGAAACTGTGAAGCTAGTGTACCCCAAATACTCAGAAACCAGAAGGTAAATAAAAAAAGAATTCAAAATGTATTATTTAAAAAGAAAAATCCTCGTTTTGGGGGTAAGGAGGGCTGACTCACAATTTTGAAATGCTTTGGCTTGGCAAAACTGATAACGACAGATCCCACAGCTGGATAATTAGGCTGGCCATTTCAAATTGTTTTGCAGTGATGGGACATTTAAAAGACCAGTGACAATACTTTATTGGATGAATTGCACGGTATAGAAAAGCTGGAAAGTTTGTTCACCTGGTTCCTTCGACTTTCAGCGTGTTCCAGGAGAGGCCTCTGCTTGAGTTGCCTGGTAACATATACAAAGGTACCTGCAGGTTGGTTCTCTCATTGCAAGAACTTTCTAAGCACGCTAATTCCTGTGAGAAATATCAGAGACGTTTTTGTTTGGACTGTTGCAATAAACATAATCCTGCAAGACAGAAACATAGTAACATTGACATAGATACATGAAGCACAGGGGCAGAATTTTATTTGCGTCTATGTACTGAAGATTTTCTTTTGTTTCTGAATTGGATAGAGTTCTCAGTGCTATAGGCTAGCCAGAACTAGCCCTAGTCAACACACCCTATAATGCAAGTACAGGAACCTTCAGGGCACTAGGTAAATTAATCTTCCAGTTATTTTTGCTCTACCTCAGTCTCCTTGAAATTGTTTATTTTTAGCAATTCCTGATGTGCATGTATGATTTAGGTCAGTGACTTTCAACCTTTCCAGACTACTGTACCCCTTTAAGGAGTCTGATTTCTGTTGAGTACCCCCAAGTTTCATCTTGCTTAACTACTTGCTTACAAAATCAGACATAAAAATACAAAAGTGTCCCAGCACACTATTACAGAAAAATGGCTGACTTTCTCATTTTTACCACATAATTCATAAAATAAATCAATTGGAGTATAAATATTATTACTTCGCTAGTGCTTTTTATGTCACCTGTTGTAAAACTAAGTCATTGTGTGTATGAAATTTTAGTTTGTACTGATTTCGCTAGTGCTTTTTATGTCACCTGTTGTAAAACGAGGCAAATATCTAGTTGAGTTAGGATGACCAGATGAGAGGAAGAAAATATCGGGACACCGGGGAAAAAAAAAAAAAAAAAAAAAGCAGAGTGCTGCCGGCGGAGCAAAATATCGGGACAAACAGCTAAAAATCGGGACGGTCCCGATTTTATCAGGACGTCTGGTCATCCTAAGATGAGTTAATGTAATCCTGAAAGACCTCTGTATACCCCCAAGGGTTCACATACCCCTGGCTGAGAACCACTGCTCTAAGGACTTGTCTACATGGGAAAGCTAAGCTAAGGTAATAATATAAGCCAGGTATGAATTTAAACTGATACACCGGAATTAACCCTCCACATCATGTGGACACTTATTCTGATATAAGAATGCCTTTTGTTTGGTTTTGCTTCTGTTGCTTCAGAAGCAGTTTAATCTAAACTGATAAAAAAACACTCTTCCTTTGAACTGAGAGCATACACCGGGGGTATTAGGCCATTTTATAACTATAGCATTTTACCTACTCTGATATACTTATACTGATATAACTGGTAAAACTTACTCATTTTTACCTTTCTCTTCAAACTGGCCCTCTGCCCCTCCACTTTTTGCAGTGTGGTGAATATGGGGGAGGTTTTAAAAATGGAGAGAATTTTTCCAATATTTTGAAATGAGTTTTTCAAAAATGTCAAACTTTGACAAATATTTCCACTTCAATTTTTTTTAAAAGAAACAAAATGTGTTTAAAAAAAATATATATATTTGTTTCATGCAAAATTTATTTTAGATTAAACCCCATTTTTTGGTGGGGAAAAAAAACTTTGATAAAATTTCAGCCAGCCTAGAAATTTGGGAGCTAAGCCATCTGGCATTTTCTTGGTTACGATCTTCATTGATTAAATGGTTTACTAAAGTGTATCTGATATGGGAGACACACACAGTGTTGGGAAGTATTTTATTATATTGTTGCAGCCTGCAAGCTTTTAATTTGGCCCTATGAGTTATAGGGAGAGAGGGTGTATAAACTAGTGGTTAGAGGAGACTGCAACCCAGGTCTTTGGGTTCTATTCCTCACTCTCACTAATTCACTGGCTGACTTTGTAACTCACTTAGTCTCTCCCTGTCTCGATTTATTATATCAATAACCCTTCCAAAAGAATTCTCAGAAACATGTATTTTTTACAATTGTTCTGAGCAGTTCTTCATCACCCACATGGCTGCTAACTGCCAGCTTTTAGCAACATACCCACCCTCCTTGATGTGCCA
The DNA here is from genome assembly GCF_011386835.1 of Chrysemys picta bellii. NCBI lineage: Eukaryota > Metazoa > Chordata > Testudines > Emydidae > Chrysemys > Chrysemys picta. Next base: position 122,871,805 of record NC_088791.1, on the reverse strand, counting down.
CTTTGTAAAGTTCAGAGGGCTGAACTATACAGAGGTTTGTATAAACACTGCTACAGGATGGGAACCTGTATGCCAAGTTTTAGCCTTATGTGATTTTAAATGGGTGGGGTATGTACGAAACAACTGAAACAGGGCTTATAATGGATATGCTGACAGAACCTTATATATATATTGTCTGGTGCGACAGGGCTCCACTTTATATTCATTTGGCGTTTCTGGCTTCCCACTGCAGACTTTCAAATAGGTTGTTGTAATATAGGGTTACCATATTTAGTGCCTCCAAAAGGAGGACACTTTAAAGGGGCCCCAGCCCCGCCCCCAGCCCCGCCCCAACCCCGCCCCCTCCCCAAAGTCTCCGCCCCCTCCCCTGCTTCCCGCGAACATTTGAGTCGCGGGAAGCCTGAAGCAGGTAAGGGGGTGTGTGTGGGGGGGGGAGGAGGTGCGGCCCACCCCTGGCACCGCAGGTCCCCAGCCCGTCCCCCGAGCCCCCGGCCCGGCCCGGCACCGCCGGCCGAGCTCCCGACCCGGCCCCCGAGTCCCCGGCCCGGCCCCCGAGCCCCCGGCCCGGCACCCAGCCCCCCCGAGCACCACCGGCACCTGGCCCGGCACCCGAGCCGCCGGCCGAGCCCCCCGGCCCGGTCCGGCACCGGGCCCCCCCAGCACCGCCGGCCGAGCCCCCGGCCCAGCACCCGGCACCCGAGCTGCCGGCCGAGCCGCCCGGCCCCGGGCCCCCCCCGAGCACCGCCGGCCGAGCCGCCCGGCCCCGAGCACCGCCGGCCGAGCCGCCCAGCACCCGAGCACCGCCGGCCGAGCCGCCCGGCACCCGAGCACCGCCGGCCGAGCCGCCCGGCACCCGAGCACCGCCGGCCGAGCCGCCCGGCACCCGAGCACCGCCGGCCGAGCCGCCCGGCCCGGCACCCGGCACCCGAGCACCGCCGGCCGAGCCGCCCGGCCCGGCACCCGAGCACCGCCGGCCGAGCCGCACGGCCCGGCACCCGGCACCCGAGCACCGCCGGCCGAGCCGCCCGGCCCGGCACCCGGCACCCGAGCACCGCCGGCCGAGCCGCCCGGCCCGGCACCCGAGCACCGCCGGCCGAGCCGCACGGCCCGGCACCCGGCACCCGAGCACCGCCGGCCGAGCCGCCCGGCCCGGCACCCGAGCACCGCCGGCCGAGCCGCCCGGCCCGGCACCCGGCACCCGAGCCGCCGGCCGAGCCGCCCGGCCCCGGGCCCCCCCCGGGCACCGCCGGCCGAGCCGCCCGGGCCCCCCCCCCGGGCACCGCCGGCCGAGCCGCCCAGCCCCGGGCCCCCCCGAGCACCGCCGGCCGAGCCCCCGGCCCGGCACCGCCGGCCAGGCCCCCGAGCCCCCGGCCAGGCACCCGAGCCACCGACCGATTTTCCCGGACATGTCCGGCTTTTTGGGATTTCCCCCCGGACGGGGATTTGGAGTCCAAAAAGCCGGACATGTCCGGGAAAATCCGGACGTATGGTAACCCTATGTAATATCCTAGTTACGTTTCTGTCTCAGTTGGTGTGCAAATTTTAGCCCTGGTGTTAGAGGATGTGACTCCATTGGACAGCACTCCATCCACTGGCACCAGGTCTGAATTTAGCTCAAAACATTTGGTGTAATTTTAGGAGTTTTTTTCCACCCCCCTTCCCAAAGCCAACGCTGTAATTTTTTCTCCTGAAATATAGAGGCTGCTGTTATTTGCTGTGCCATGGTTCCATTTTCATTTTGACAGTTCCTATCTCCTCTGCTGGGAAGAAGTGAAATCACATTTCCCATGAGCTGTTGTTTTCAGACCTTTCTGATGAACAATGTTACTTCTGGATGCTGGCCAATTTCTGAAAACCATGAGAGAAATAAATATCAAACAACAATATTTCCCCAAAGGTGACAGGTTCATGTAGCAGAACAGAGTGAAATGCAGCTCAGTAGCTGACAAATTGCTGTAGAGTGACCTGCAAATAGGGGTGAGGAAATTGGACTTGTGCCCACTCCTCTTTTGCAGTTGCTTCTTTAAGATGTATAATAAAGTCCTGAAAGAGTTTTTAAAAATATCCCCTGGTTGTCTTACCTTAGAATTGCAGGTCTTTCTGCATTGGCAGAGTTTAGTTAAACTGTAACATTTCAGAAGCCATGAGAGGGGAGGGGAAGACATTTTCAGCTGGACTCTTTAAGTAACTTTATTTTTTGTAAAAAGCAACAAAGAGTCCTGTGGCACCTTACAGACTAACAAACAGACCTATATTCACCCACGAAAGCTTATGCTCCAATACGTCTGTTAGTCTATAAGGTGCCACAGGACTCTTTGTTGCTTTTTACAGATCCAGACTAACACGGCTACCCCTCTGATACTTTATTTTTTGTATGGTTTGATTAATGCATTTATTCAATCATTAATTTAACATTTGGGATGAAAGAAGCCTTTGTTAAAGGTCCATTCAATTACGGTACAGGCATTCACAATAAAAATCCTTGATTTACTCATAGATCCTTTAGCACAGTGGCTATCAACCTTTCCAGACTACTGTACCCCTTTCAGGAGTCTGATTTGTCTTGCATACCCCAAGTTTCACCTCATTTAACTACTTGCTTACAAAATCCGATATAAAAATACACAAGTGTCACAGCACATTATTACTGAGAAATTGCTGACTTACTCATTTTTGCCATATAATTATCAAATAAATCAACTGGAATTAAGTATTGGACTTACATTTCAGTGTATAGTACATAAAGCAGTATAGACAAGTCATTGTCTGTATGAAATTGTAGTGTTTTTTAATGTGGCCTGTTGTAAAACTAGGCACATATTTAGATGTGCTGATGGTACCCCCTGGAAGAACTCTGCATACCCCCATGGGTACACATACCCCTGGTTGAGAACCACTACTCCAGCAAAACCAGGAACGGCTGAATTTGACATACCTGATTGTGACGGGTTTAGGGTGACCAGACGGCCTGATTTTATCCGGCTTTTTTTTTTCTCCGCCCCCCCTCCTCTCCCGCATCCCGATATTTAATCTTTGTCATCTGGTCAGCCTAGACGGCCCCCCCCCCTTTGGGGTGCTGCCTGGGACTGGGGTACCACTGAGCCCACCTAACCGACGAGTCTAGGTTCCCTTTACACTGTACTGCTATGCAGCCTGTCAAACCCTTCCCCAGGCTTCAGACTGCACTCTTCCAGCACACATACAGGTAAGAAAATAACCAGCTGCAGCTATACACACAGATGCTGACATCAGCTCTGTATGGGAAGGAATTGCCCAGTACTCAACTGCGCACCTCCCTCTAGAGGGTAAACCCAAAATTGTACTGTCTTGCGCTGCACGGAGAACTGAACAGCAGAAACTCATGAAATTCGCCCTTCCCTCACTGTGGAAAGGGATATATGTAGCTTTCTCCCCCAAGTTATGATTTCCACACACTGGCTTTAGACCAAACAAAACAAGTTTATTAACTACAAATGGTAAGTTTTAAGTGATTATAAGGGATAACAAACAGAACAAAGCAGATTACTTAGATTGTGTGTTTGTTTTATTTGCTAAGCTTAATATACCAAAGAAACTGGTTATAAGTAGCAAATTCTCACCCTAAATGTTGTTTTAGGCAGAGAGTTTTGAAGGCAAGCTGCATTTGCCAGATAAAACACCAGATATTCCTTTCACAGGCTAGTCAACCTTCTAGCCTGGGCTCAGGCCTTCTCCCCTACCCAGTCTTTTTGTTCTCAGGTGTTTCCAGCAGTCCTCTTTCTTGGGCAGGGAGTCAATGAAGAACGAACCATGATGTCTCTCCCCTGCCTTAAATAGTTTTTGCATATGGCAGGAATCCTTTGTCTCCCAGTGTGATTTTTCCCTCCCCTCCCCCCACCCCCCGATCAGTGGAATACTAGTATTATCATGGAGTCCAGTCACATGTCCCTGCAGCCATAACTCAGAGGCTGCTTGTAGTGTCCCCAGGAAGGCTTCCTGGAGATTAGCATCTTCAAAGACCTACTGTTTTGCCTAATGGTCCTTCCCAGCGAGCCATCCAGGCTGATTGCATTCTGTCTCATGGGCATTCCCCAGGTGTAAACACATTAGTAATAGATGCATAGACAATATTCCTAACTTCAGATACAAAAATGATACATGCATACAGATAGGATAATCATATTCAGTGAATCATCACCTTTTCCATGATACCTCACATGACCTATTTGGTATAAAATACATCATAGTTATAGCATAATCATAACAATATCTCTATGAAGAATATGGGGTTAATGCCACAGTGATATTAAAAACTTTATAACAAACATTTCAGACAGTTTTTATCATTAAAAAAGCGCAAGCTCAGTTTTAAAAAAAGTCATTTATAGGCTATCTTGAAATCAAAAATATTGTAAGCTGTTTGTGGTAGGGGCAGACTTTTTTTGTTGACCATTTATACGAAGATGATTGACATTTATTTTCAACATGGCTTACCTAAGTGCGATGATGGTGAGATTTGGTTCCTGCCTGTAATCACTCTGCTCCCTTGCTCCTACCTAACTCAGCATCCTACTTGCTCCTTGATGATCTGCATCGTTTCCTCTTTCAAAAGTGCATCCCAGTCTCTTCTCAGTTGTGTGTGGCCACAAGATTGCCCAGGTAAGTCATAGTCAAAGAAGTGTTCCTCTTGGTGAGTTAATACAATGGTCTCAGAATTATTGGGGCTTACCAGGAGAGAGAGCCATAGCGGACTGCTTCCATATTATCAAGAAAATGATGCCTTACCTCCTGGCCTAGTTTCATAGTTGGGTTCTGATGAAATAAGAGTATTGCATGAGTAAAGGAGAAAATAATTGTCATATTTCAGAGTAGGCTTGGACTTCTGTTGTAAACAGCAGTGAACAGGTGGATGACTGACGTGGGCTACTCAAGGATCTTTCATCAGGGATCATCCGAACATGAAGGGGACCCTCAACAGTAGACCCATCAGAAAAAGGGCACTGTCTGTGGCCTTTGATTAACATTGTTTTGGGTGAATCTAGTGCTGATGAAAATAAGTGACTAACAATGGCCAGAGCCATGTATAACACAAGCAGGTGCTCTGAAAGCTTCCCCGACAGAGCTCTATCAATGCCTCTGTCTTGGCCACTTTCAATAATAGATACTAGCTGTTCTACAGTTGATTTATTCTTGAGCAAAGACTGTGAACTGTGCCCATTTGTGAGGTGTGGTTTTTGTCACGTTCACCAATAGAGACTAAGATGTGGCCCACCAAACGTATTGTGACCTAAGCTACCATTTGCACCCTTTTTTCCACAGGTAAAAGGCTAGTGCTATAACCCATTGCACCTAGCCCTCAAATGGGAATTGTTAGGGGGGAATGACCAGATGAGTTTTGACTTGCATAACTGCTTTTTGTCTGAAGCAGAATAATGGGATAACATCTTTGTTTAGGTCTAGAAAACAATTTCACAAAAGGACAACACTTCCCATATGGGGTCTAGATTTTCAAAAGTGGAAGCCTTAACAGTAGGCTCTTAAATCCACAATGAGGCACCAAATAAGAGGTCTGACTTTTCAGAGAAGCCGAGCATGCAACAATGAGGTCGGCTGGAGCTCTGGCTGCACAGAACTTCTGGAAAGCAAACCATTTATTTAAGGATTTATGGATTTAGAAGCCTAATGTTAAGCTCCTACTTTTGGAAATCTTGCTCTTGATTCTGTGGGACTCTTTTTGCATGGTTGTGGGGGTGTGGTCACTTGAAAAATTAGGTATGGTGCTCTTTGATACAGTGGCCACTATTAAAAAGCCATTTACCAGCAGTTACCACACCACAATAATGCTGTTATTTCCTTCTTAGAATATAGACAAATATTATAGAGGAAGAAGCAATGTGGTCTGGTGCCTGGGGCAGTGGCCTGGCAGTCAGGGGAGCTGGGTTCTATTCCTGGCTCTACCACTGAGATGCTGGGTGACTTTGGTCAAGTCACTTCACCCCTTTGTGTCTCACTTTCCCTTCCCTGCCCTTTGTCTATCTTGTCTGTACAGATAGTCAGTGCCCTGAAAATTTTATAGTGTGATTAGAACAATAATTGTCTCCAATACCAGTGTGGGCAACTAGGTAAATTTTGATATTCTATTGGCAGGGACTCCCAATGGCTTTTGAGGAAAAGAGTTTAACTCTAATCGTCCTATCGTTCATCCTGGTGCCTACTTTGTGTTCATACTCTGAGCTGTCAAAATGATAATTATCCTCATACGTTTAATAAAATGAACGACATGCTTTTTGATAACACCACCATCCCTTTTATACAGTGAGTTCTCTTCACCAGTAGATCTCCAAGCACTGTACAAAGGAGCTCAATATTATTCTCACTTTTTAAAAATGTGTAAACTGAGGCACAGGGAAGTGAAATGACTTGCCCCAGCAGGCCAGTGGCAGAGCCAAAAATAGAATCCAGGTCTCCTGAGACCCTGTTCAATGCCCTACCCAGTGAGTCACTCTGCCTCATGTATTGCTATGGCATTAATCCTTACAGGATCAGGCCATTGGAAGTGTCTGTGATAGAGCCTGTATATCCCCAAACTGTGCTTCTATTTCTCTGTGTGACGATCAGACCCAAACTCCTTAGCTCATGGACCCGCTTGGGGCATGACTGACAGATTTATGATAGAACACAGTTTCCTCTGTTTGTCTGGCAGGGACTGATCAGGCTTTGTGATTATGCAGCTGACTTCTTGCTTGGCTAACACTTCCAGCTGGATTCAGAAGACAGGAAATGATTTAGCTAAAGGCTTTCAGTGACAATTAACAGAATTCCTGCTGATAATTTTTCCCTCCAGTGTATTTATTTTTTTTCTAACAGGCTTTCAGTAGCTACAAAGTGCCATTGTGTAGGTGGGTGCAATACAAATATTTGAGTACTTTTATAAACAGCCTTTCATTTATGTTTCTGTTTAAAGTACTTTTTCATCCTCCAACTCCTCGCTATTCCAGTCAGTGGCCACAGCAACACTAACACTTGCATTTGTTACCAGACAGTCATCCTGAAGAGCAGCCCAGCTAGTGCTGACTTCCACGTGCCAGTTTGATATATAGGCTTGCTCTTAATTTCTGCTGGGCAGGTCAGCCTCATGCAAGAGGGTAGCTATTGCGAGATGAACCTAAATAAGTGTGTGATCTGGGAATCGCAACCTCTGGCTCATGATCCTGGATGGGGGCCGTTTCATGCCTACATCAGACGTGTGCAGTCCGAGTTGTAAACTGCTGACTTTGGCAGCAGTGGATTTGGGATTCTGATATAGGACTTGTGGTGTCTAAGGAAAGGGGCTTGAGCTAATGGTGTGGGGGTAGCAATGGCATTGTGAACAACTGAAATTGTGTTTTTAAAAAAGATGGATTTCTCTGGCACTGTCTGGGGCGAGGTGTTTGCTCTTGTGAAGAGGGAAAATGAGGCTTGCTATTATGGGCTAGCAATGTATGGCTGTGGTGGAGAAAGCAGCATATGGATCCTGGATATGCAGGTTAGAAAACTACTGGAGTTGGGCCCAGGACACTATGACATTCGGGGGAGCAATCCAGGCCAGGGAGGGACTGTGTCACCACTTGCCCTGCAACTTGGGGTGCCTCACAATGCTTTGCTGCTGCAGCTCCCAACCTGGGCTGCTCACCAACAGCTAAACAGCATGTAGGTCACACCCTGAGTGTGTGTATAGCCACAGCCCTGGTCCAATACACTCTTCATCCCTCATTTCCCCCCTAAAATGTCTGTTCTGCGCTGACCAGCCCTCTCCTGGACAGTTCAGATTTGTTAAGTCTGTTGCCCTTCTAAGGGGATCAATATACAACAGTTTGCTTCCATAAATGGAGTTACTCACGCAGTCTAATGACAACACAGCATTAGTTTTAATTTAAAAATTGTTGATTTAAGTACAAGGAGAGAGATTTTAAGTGAGTATAAGTTATTAAAGTCAGAAGTGGTGACAAGAGAAATAAAGATAAAACACATCCTAGTGCTAAACTTAACAAGCTAGACTTGGTTCAAAGTAAAATTCTTACCACATGCTTCCAGCAACAGGGCTCCCCAAACTTCAGGTCAGGAGCTCTCCCCAGAGTCAAATAGGCTGGTTTCTTTTGTCTTCTTAGGTGAAAGAGCGAGAGATGGGTAGGGAGAGATAACCTGGGGTGGTTTTGCCCCTCATTTTTATAGTTCAGTTACCCTTGTAATGCATTTTCCTGTGGGTTACCCCTACATAAAGTGCATTCCCGCTGGCAGGACAGAGACAAGGCATCTTGTAGTGAAAGAGGTTTCATGCAGCTGTTTGCTAAGATGTGAATGTTTGTTCCTGCCCACCTTCCTTGCCAAAGCAAGGCCACTCAATAGGTGATTGCCCCATCAGTTTTGATGACACCTGGCTAGAGGTGTCAGCTTTGTTTTTGAGAAACAGGTTTACCCACTCCTCAGACTTGTCTGGTAAACACACTTCAGTCATAATTTCAGCTTAAGTTCATGAATTTACATTGGCCACAGAGGCACGGTTGGGATCCAAATCTTTTTAAAGTTTGGGACTTTTCCTATCCAAGGTCTTATTTGACTCTTTAAAAAGAGACTGACCAGCCACAAAGCTTGTATCCCTTATTTGCGTTTTGATTTGGGTTGGGGAGGAAGCCTAAGAAATTATGCAACTGGGGAATTGACTGCAACAGTCCAATTTTTAACAGAACCATTACAATTCTGGAAGTAAGGTACAAGTGACATGGATATTCACAGTAGGGTAAATTTACCCCTGTTTGGAGATCCCTATTTTGAGAGCTTAAGAGGTGCATAGGCTTTGTGCTGGGGGTGTATTTCACCCAATAATGTTTATTACAATATGGTTCTCTGAATAGGAAATCATTAATTTTTTTTTTGCAAGCATGATAAAATATTTATTTTAGGCTTGTAATGTGGTTTAATTAATCATAATTTCTTTATTTTGTCATTAACACATTATGAGGAAGTGCTGTATGTAAAAATGACAGGGGCTTTCCTTGTATGTATATGGTGCACAGGAAAACTGTTTTTGCTTACCTTCACACCAATTTGAATATTGAGGGTTCAGATATTCAGCTTCCCTTAACCTGACCATTATGGGATTTGCATTCTGTGTAGAAGGAACTCAGAAATGAAGCAGAGATGGGAGGGGTAGAAGATAGCACAGGCTTCCCTTCAGCTAGGAAAAAAATGTATTTAAGTTGGGTTACTGCTGTAAAAAAAATACTTTTAGATAGTTGGAGTAGGTGGGCAGGGAGGTGAGAGAGATGCTGGTTTTGAAAATTAAACTATTTTTAAAAAAAGAAACCCAAAATAGCCTGTGCGATTTGCAAACGCTTGACTTCCACAAGGTTCCCCCATCCCTAATTATAAGTGATATCTGGTTCATATTTGTGTTGCTATGTATTACGTTTGTGGCTTTGTGTGACACTGTTTTGTGGTTAAATTCTAGCTATTTTTAGGTTTCTGTTTATCTAGAGGTTTTATGGCATCCCTCCCCATGGTATCTGAGCACAAATAGGTAAGCACAACAGTTGTAGCCAGCCCTTATGTGGCAGAAGAGTGGGAGGGCTAGGAGTAAGAAGACCCTGTGCCCCCACCCCCTCTAACATGGCCTACATAACAACTGCCCAGAATCCTAGTTCCTTCACTCAGAGGAGAGGGTAGAAGGCAGAGTTGTGGCAGAGCTGGCCAGCCACACAGAATGAGTTTGCTGATCCCCTTAAAGGGAGTGGAAAAATACTCCCCACCCTGTCCCCCAGAGCACAACAGAGATATAATAGGACAGCTTAACCCTTTGTTATTAAAACAATAAAACGGTCTGAAAATACTAGACTGTCCCTGCTTGATGATAACCTGTTTCTCTTTAGTCACTTTGGTGTAAATCCTGTGCTCTTTACTTAGGCCAAACTCCTGTTGGCCCTGTATCAGGGATATGTGCCACATATGCGCTACTGAAAAAATTAAATAAAGGTCCAATGATCACAGGATGTTAAAATAACCAGATTCATAACTGAACTGTGTATCCAAATAACTACACGCAGTACAGTGAACCCACAGGCTGCTGATATGAGAAAATGAGGACTAAATCTTTGGAGGTGCCTATGTCAAAGGTCAAGTTTGAAGGAAAAACTGTAATGGCTGAGCTAATTACTCCCAATATTTTAGTCATAAATCTCCACCAAATTCCAGAGGAACCATGACAATTTTTGTCTCTGAGTGCAAAGATTGCTTGGATATCAATGCTTGTTGAGGAGCTACCCAACTGCAGTGCTAAATTTAATAATCCTTTTTAAAAGAAGGCTAATGATGTATCATACTCCCATTTCGCTGGATGCAGCTGGAAGAAGGAGACTAATTGGCAATGCATTCAGCTGTCTGTAGCTCTCCAGGCCTGCCTATACCCATCCTTGCCCTTAAACGCCAGGTGCCGTTGGAGTAGAGTGTCTGTCTAAAACACTGAAAAAAAAACTTTACTTTTTAATCTCCTAATCATACACCAATGCTTCTTCTCTGTGCTTGTATAAATATAGGTGTAATAGAAATACACACGCTATGGAGTGTGTGCGTGCGTGCACGCGAGCGAGTGCTTACATGCTGAAGGGAGGATGTCATTGGAATTTGCACCAGTGTAAATAAGAGAGGAATCTGACACCCTTGTTAGGTTAATCCTCATCTTCTGAAATTATCATCTCGTCCCTCTATAGCTGGTCCCTAAGGCACAGTAGACGGCAGTGTGGGCTAGCTTGCTCTGCCAGGATAGCAGCAATATTTCTTTTATGCAAATAACAAGAAACCAGATCCTGCAGTCCTCACTCAAGCAAAACTCCAATTGAAACAAGTGTGAGAGGTTTTTTTGCTTGATTCAGGTCCACAGGGATTGAACCGGATCACAGTATTTTCAGTGCTCTTCCATTTCTGTATGTTGGTCTCTCTTCTCTGGTTCTGATCTTCCAAACCATGACTGGGGTTTCCACCTCAGTTTAGCTGCTGTCAATTTACAGACCTCTTTTATGTCACTTGTGGCATTATGGACGACCTAGTAGAATTCTTCAACATCTCCAGAACGCTTTTTCCTGGAATAGAATGGCTACTGTTTTAGACCCAGAGGTGGCTGAGTGATCCTTGTGTATACCTCGTGAAAATCTATTTTCAGTTAGCCTAGGGCAACACAATTGAAACCAACAGAATTGCACTGGTGTAACAGAGAGTAGAATTTGGCAGACATTTTGTAAACCAGCTTGGAAACTTTCTGGATGAAAGGTGTTCAATAGATGTTGGAGAATTCTATCAGTTTTCCTAGTAAGGATTAGGTAGTGGTAACTGACTACTGAAAAAAAACCTGTAGCTTTTGTAGCAACGAGTCTCTATTCAAGCAACTGTTACTGATTTTTTTTCCAGATAGGTTGAAATAGAAGATGATGGTGACAGATAATTGTTACTTTTGCTTTGTAGCTGTATGCTAAGATTTCTCCAGTTGATCGTGTTACACTTCACAAACTCAACCTGGCCTCACAAGTTAAAAGACATTTGAGACCTGATCCTGCCCTCATTTAAGTAAATGGGAGTTTTGCTATTAATCGAAACAGGATTGGAACCAAGATGTTGTAGGTGGCTTTGTGCCAAGTGATATAAAAAAAGGGAGGGGAGGAGACATCCAGCGCCTAGAAGCATCTGCCTGCAATTTTGTGTAGGCAAAAGGCAAACCAGTATGTTTGTTGCTTGAGTTAATGAACCAGTTGTTGGAGCTGTTTATACAAGAGGGTTCTCTAAGCACTTACTTTTGCTTATATATGGATCCCATCTGCTAATCTGGTGGCAGGGCAACAAAGGCTGGAATAAGAAACAAAATGTCTGTTAGAAATATTCGCTGTGCATTCCTCAGTGCCTCTAGGCAAAGATCTACCTGTGTGGACTTGATTAGAGGACTGAGGTTTACTTGTGGTGTGTATGGAGCTTTAAGAACCATGGTGACTCTGTGCAATGATGGTAGTGCAGGGGATCTGAGCGTGGGATTCAAACTCTCAGCCCCTTGTTCCCAGGCCATCGGGAGGTTGGAGGACTGCACTCTTTGCAGGAAAAGGAGGACCCTTTGCTGCATTCTATCCTCCTGTCTGACTGACATGGGAGTGGCAATGACCAGCTCCAGAGAGAACTGTGTCCAGGCATCTTTAGCTGGAAGGCTGGCTATCCGGATGCAATGCTGAGTTGAGAAGGTTGAGTCAAAAGGGCACAAGAAATTATTTTATTTTAACTTTCTGAAGAATGCTTTTAAAGGATGTGTGTCAATCAGAGATATACAAGAATGCTTTGCTTTTGAATGATCTTAAATAAATAAATAATGGCACAAAACAAAATATCTTCTTCTTCGAGTGATTGGTCATATCAATTCCAGTTAGGTGTGCGCGTGTGCCGTGTGGAAGGATGTCGGAAACTTTTACCCTAGCAACTACCCGTCGGGCCGGCTGGGGAGCCACCTGGAGTGGCTCCGAAATGGCGATCTATTAAAGCTGCTGCCAGCCCGACCCCCTTCAGTTCCTTCTTACCGCCTGTGATGGTTGTTGGAACAGTGGTCTCTTGTCTCTTCAAGTGTTCCACTTATCCCTAGCGTTCTTTCTTATCCTCATTGTAAACAGTTAGTAGTTAGTAAGTGTTAATCTTTCTTTTATAGTGTTAAGTGTAGTTTAGCTGTTAAAGGGCGGTCTTGTCAATGACTGCCCTGCGGGGCCCTGGGGCATGCCGTCTCAGGGCTTCAAGCCTTGCAAGTCTTGCAGCAGGCCTATGCCCATGGGCGACCCCCACGACTCCTGTCTTAGGTGTCTGGGGGAGGGCCATCAAGCAGATAAGTGCAAGATTTGTAAAGCGTTCAAACCCCAAACACGTAAGGAGAGAGAGTTCCGTCTTAGACAACTCCTCATGGAGTTGGCCTTGCGGCCCTCTCAAGACGCAGGCCCGAGCACCTCGGTGCGGAGCACCCCTCCGGCGGTATCGGCTCTGGCAACGCAGAAGATCCTGCGCTCATCTCGGGACCGGCGTTCTCCCGGGCTGCAAAAACGCCCACCTCAGCACCGCTCCCATTTCCCGTTTGCTACCAAGAAGCAAGCTGTGGGAGGACCTTCTCATAGAATCGAGACAGTTGTCACAGGGCCGACGGTGCAAGACCCTGGACAGACCTCTGATCAAGTCACCGTGTCTCGATCTCTTCAGACCACCCCTCCACATGAGACGGTGTAAGTGGAAGAGATCATTCTTCTGTCCACGCCAGACACCTTTGAGGCAGCGAAAGGCCTCATAGAGATGACAGCTCCGGTGCCTCCGGCCCCAGCACCAGCCCCAATTCGGGTCTCGGTGCTATCCAAGGGCAAGCCAGCGACCTTTCGGCTGTCAGACCCCGGACCAGCATCTCAGCCCTGCTCAGAGTCCCGGCGCCATTCTGAGTCCCGGCACCGCCCCAGGTCTTGGTCTGACTCACGGCACTGGTATGACTCTCGGCACTGGTCCCACGGTCTCGAACCTTGGAGCCGCTGACGCTCGAGGTCGTTTTCGACTGCTCATACATCGTCCCGCTCGAGGTCCAGATCTCGATCTGTGACCTCGTGGCACCGTTTGGTCCGACGTGCTGCGGGTTCCCGATTCCCGGGTCAGCGATCGCCATGGCGGCACCACTCTCCAACTCGACACCGATCCCGGTTGCGGCACCTCTCCACATCGCGGCACCACTCACCATCGCAGCACCGCTCACCACACCAGCACCGCTCACCGTCCCGGCACCAGTCTCCAGCTCAGCACCGCTCAATGTCGCAGCACCGCTCGCAAGCTCGGCACCGCTTACCAGCTCAGCACGGCTCACCATCGCGGCACCGATCGCGGTCACGATCAGCCTCAAGGCGCCGATCACCACGTGACCCACATCTGCCAAGAGACTCGGTGCCTGCGTTGATCCATTCCTGCACTGCCCCTCCTTGGCCGTCGCGGTCTAGATCTCCTTCTGGCAGGTCGGAGAGAGCATCTGGGGTCTCGGACATTCCTCACTCTGGCCCAGGAAGCCTCGGTCAAGTCCCTCCAGCGACCCACTGGCAACCCCAGTGGCAATTTTGGACACCCTGGGCATACCATCAAGCCCAGGGCGCTCCCCCAGTTGCCCGGCCACCGTCTCGCTCGAGCAACAGGCCTCCTGAGGCAACCTTTAGCTGCCCTCCTCCTGACACAGATCAAACTGTGGCTCCAGCGCCTCCGACAGAGGCTACTCCATCTCCCCAGGAGGAGCCTCCCACGTCTGATCAGGATGTTCCATCCGCATCTGTCCTGCCGGTGGAGTCATCCTCATCCTCTCCTGACGAGGCTGTGGCTGGCACGTCCATGTCTGGACCACCTCCTATGGACTTTAGGGTCCTCCAAGAGCTGTTGAGGCATGTGGCCCTCAATATGAACCTCCAAATTGAGGAGGTTGTGGAGGATGAGGACCCCATGGTGGACATTCTAGGCACAGAAGGGCCCTCCAGGGTGCCCCTTCCCATGAACAAAACTATACAGAACAATGCAAAGTCCCTCTGGCAGACCCCTGCCTCCATCCCCCCCACAGCTAAAGGGGTGGAGCGAAAGTACTTTGTTCCCACCAGGAGTTATGAGTATCTGTTTACCCACCCTGCCCCATGTTCGCTGGTGGTAGATGCGGTAAATGCCAAGGAGAGACAGGGCCAGCAGGGGCCTGCTCCCAAATCAAAGGACGCGAAACGGCTGGACCTTTTTGGGAGAAAGATTTATTCTACTGGGGGTCTCTCCCTGCGGATCGCTAATCAGCTGGCGATCCTCAGTAGGTACAATTTTAATTCTTGGTCTGTGGCCCTTAAGTTCCAAGATCTTCTCCCATCAAAGACTGGTACGGAACTGAGGGCCATTGCTGAGAAGGGTAAGCTGGTTGCTAGGACTTCCCTCCAGGGTTCCCTCGATGCGGCGGACGCGGCTGCGCGTACCCTGGCGTCAGGAATCGCTATGCAGTGGAATGCCTGGCTTCAGTCCTCCAGCCTCCCGCCTGAGGTCCAGCATACCATCCAGGACCTCCCTTTCGATGGCCAGGGCTTGTTTGCAGATCAAACTGACTCCTGCCTGCATACCTTAAAGGACACCAGAAACACAATTAAGTCCTTAGGTATGCATACCCCGGTTACCCAGAGGAAGCCTTTTAGGCCACAGACCACCCAGCAACGTCCTTTCCCTCCGAGACTGAGGCAGAACCCTTCTCGTCAGAGGAACAGATACTCCCGACATAGGCCGTCTCGTCCTCCCTCTGGACAAGGACAATCTAAGCCACCCCCGGGCCCTAAGCACCCATTTTGAAGGTGCGCCAGAGGATGGACTACCAGTTCTCACCCAGGACAGTCATCCCTTTCTCAATCGTCTATCCCGTTTCTACCATGCTTGGTTCCATATTACCTCGGACCGTTGAGTCCTCCACATGGTGTAAACGGGATATTCTATCCGCGACAATCGATCCCCTAATCGACGCTCTTACTCCACCAGCGGAGGTGGGAGTAAGCGCCGTCGACAGGAAGCCGCGGAGGTCGATTTTGCCGCGGTCCTCACAGCGGGGTAAGTCGGCTGCGATATGTCGAATTCAGCTACGCTATTCACGTAGCTGAATTTGCGTATCTTAAATCGACTCCCCCCTGTAGTGTAGATGTAGCCTTAGACCTATTCTGGACCTCACGGAGCTCAACAAGTACATCGTCAACCTGAAGTTCCATATGGTCTCCTTAGCCACTATCATCCCTTCACTGGACCCTGGAGACTGGTATGCCGCCCTTGATATGAAAGACGCGTACTTTCACATTTCGATTGTCCCGCCTCACAGACATTTCCCAGCTTTCTGCTCGTTCCAGAGTCACAGCCCGGGCTCGTTAGCGGACGCCTTCCAGATCACGTGGTCGGGACAATTGTTGTATGCCTTCCCACCGTTCCCTCTGGTTCACAAGGTGCTCCTCAAGATCCGCCGGGACAAGGCACATGTAATACTGGTAGCCCCTGCCTGGCCGCGTCAGTGTTGGTACCTGACTCTGCTGGACCTGTCAATTCAGGCTCCCCTACATCTTCCTCTCGACCCCGACCTCATACCCCAGAACCACGGTCGTCTCCTTCACCCGGACCTCCAGTCGCTCCATCTCATGGCCTGGAGGATCTGTGGTTGAACCAGGCTGAACGCACCTGTTCGGACTTGGTACGGCGGGTCCTTCTGGAAAGTTGCAAGCCGTCGACTAGGCTTACCTACAAGGCAAAATGGAAGAGGTTTTCCAGCTGGTGCGTTCAGCGGTAGGTGCTCCCACTCCAGGCTTCCATTTTGTGCATTTTGGACTACCTGATGTCCCTAAAGGACCAGCACCTAGCCTTTGGATCCCTTAAGGTCCACCTTGCGGCCATTTCTGCATTCCACCCAGGCATGGCGGGACGTTCAGTGTTTGCACATCCAGTCGTGTGGCATTTCCTCAAAGGCCTGGAGAAAATCCATCCTCCAACGAAGCCACCCGTGCCTGCATGGGACCTCAACTTGGTCCTCTCCTGCCTTATGGGCCCTCCTTTCGAGCCGTTGGCACCTGCTCTCTTCTCTATCTCTCCTGGAAGGTGTCCTTCCTAGTGGCCATCACTTCCGCACTTTGAGTCTCCGAACTACGGGTTCTCACGTGTGACCTGCCCTATACCATCTTTCATAAAGATAAAGTCCAACTAAGACCTCATCCAGCCTTTCCACCAAAGGTGGTATCCCGCTTCCACATGAGCCAGGATATCTTCCTACTGGTTTTCTACCCAAAACCACATGCTGACCTACATGAACAGTGCCTCCATTCTCTCGACATTAGAAGGGCACTTGCCTTCTATATAGACCAGACAAAGCCCTTTCATAAAACAACCCAGTTATTTGTTGCCTTTGCAGAGCGGATGAAAGGCGCCCCGGTCTCCTCTCAACGAATATCTTCGTGGATCACTGGGTGCATTCGTGCTTGGTCCCTCTGCCTGCTGTTACAGCTCACTCCACGAGAGCTCAAGCATCATCAGTTGCCTTTCTGGCACACATTCCTCTCCAGGAAATCTGCAGGGCTGCCACGTGGGCCTCGGTTCATACTTTCACGCCCACTATGCTATCGTCCAGCACTCTCGGGATGATGCGGCCTTTGGCAGAGCGATCCTTCAATCTGCGGTTCCTTGATTCTAACCCCACCTCCGAGGTAAGGCTTGGGAGTCACCTAACTGGAATTGATATGAGCAATCACTCAAAGAAGGGAAAACTTACCTTTCTGTAACTGTTGTTCTTCGAGATTGCTGCTCATATCTATTCCATTCCCCCCCCCCCCACCTTCCTCTCTGTCGGAGTAGCCGGCAAGAAGGAACTGAAGGGGGGTCAGGCCAGCAGGGGCTTATATAGATCGCCATTTTGGCACCACTCCAGGGGGCTCCCCAGCTGGCCCGACGGGTAGCTGCTATGGTAAAAGTTTCCGACATCCGTGCATGCGGCGCGCGCGCACACCTAACTGGAATAGATATGAGCGACACATCTTGAAGAACAACAGTTACAGAAAGATAAGTAACCGTTTTTTCCTCTCCTGAGTCATACTTAAAGGACAGATGCACTCCCTTTTTCTGTGACACCCACTCAGCAGAACAATGGAAGGGTTAGTGTTATGCCCAATAGAGCTGTAATTTAAAAGCAATTGTAACCTTTAGCGGAGGGGAGGTTCCCATGGTTCCTACCCTGCTTGCCACCTAATTAATACAGGAGTTTGGAGTGCTGTCCGCTTCTGTCTGCCCCATCACCTTCCACCAGTCCCCTACTGCTGTTGGGTGGAAACCCAAAGTTGGACACTTCTCAGACATCATAGCAGGAAGTTGCGCTGTACTGGTGGACAGTCTATTCTGCAAAGCTGAAGGCTCCAGGTTCAAACTCGGATAAAGCATAACAGGAGGTGCTGTTACAATTGCACATGAGAGAATTTATTTTGAAGCTGTGTAGCTTAGTGTAAAGGGGACTAGACAAAGCCTCAGGAGTCCTAGTTCTAGTCCTGGTGCTGCCAGTGGCCTGCTGTGTAACCTTGGCCAAATTGCTTTATCTCCATGTACCTCCATTTTCTCATCTGTAAACTGGGGATAATGATGCTTTAAATCATTTTGAGATCAATGGATGATAAATACTGTATAAGAGCTAAATGTTATTGTGAAGAGCCAGAGAGTAGGGCTGGTTTGAAAATCAGGCTCCACTGTTTCCAACCTACCCAAAGGATGTCATGTTTTCAAAAACAAACAGAAAACTCCCCTATATTCTCATGTTGGACAGTTACTAACCCTGACTGGGTTTGGCTGTGGAATTCTTGTTCTGGCCCCTCCGTTTCAGAGGAGTAACAATGCATGATTATATAGCGTGAGCTGCAGCTACATCAATGTAAATCACCCAGGCATGTTATCTCTCTGTTTAATCAATTATTTGTTTGTCATTTGGGTACAAGAAGTGCTTGGGTCAGTTTTGTTAGAAATAACTTGGATACACCTCTGTTTAGGAGCATTAGCATGAAGTATCGAATCATTCAGCAGGGGAGCTATAGCTAAAAAAAAAAATACATCTAATGTTCTTCATTTCCCCTTAATACTTCATGCACTGAACAACCAGCTAGCTTTGCACAACTGTAATGCAAAATGGTGCATGCTTCTGCACCTCTCCTGTTTATGGCCTTTCCAGTTAATCTTTAACTTTTAGAAACAAATGTACAGTTCTCCTGCTCTTGGTGGGAGTTCACCATGATTTGAATCCTGCTTTTCATTTTTTGGGATGTCTGTTTTTGTTATTAACCCCCATTGTATATTACTGATCATCACAGCTCCTTTTTTGTGGGTCAGAAACTGAATATTGAACAACTGGGGTAAGAACCTCCCACCAAGCTGTTACCGGACCAAGTGAATTTAAATTGTTCTTGTTATGACTGGTAACCTAGGTACTTTGTGTTCTGAAGGCAAGGCTAGAGAAATCCCTCAGCAGATGAGAATGTGTGTGCGCGCGCGCCGGGGGGTGAGCAGGTGGTATAACTGCGCTATGGAGCTGATTCAAAGCCCACTGAAGTTAATGGAGAAACTTCCACTGACTCTGGATTTTGGATCAGGCCTTAGGTGAATACTTCCAATTTCCCACGATTATTTCATAGTATTGGCAAGGAATGCATGAGAAAGTCTTAGATTGCAAGCTCTTTGGGGGCAGGGACCATCTTTTTGTTCTGGTTATACAGTGCCTGAGGGCCTGCTCCAAGACTAACACTCCTAGGCACCCTAGTAATACAAATAAAGAACAATAGTTTTAACTCTCAGGTCTTTCGGTAGGTGATGGTTTTATTCTTCTTGCATGGTAGACAACTAATGTTTAACTATTTTTTCATTCGTGAATGCATTGCAGACCCTATATTTCTGAAATCCTTGACCTCTCATGTATTAATTCCACAATTTGCTGTGTGATGATAGGTGAAAGGAGTAGCTGAGAAGTTTTCCGCAATGTAATGAGTGACATAGCAGCTATTTTGCTGTTTGTCAAGGCGGACGTGGTGGCAAACATTTGATTCTGGGTGTAGAGAACTGAACCAATAAGTCTCTTCCACATTCCCTCTCCCTGGCAGCAGGAATTTAAAAATGAACCCTTAGAATACTGGGATGTTACAATATTACAACCAGCTGGTTTCCTAACTGGGAGGAAGGATAGTCCAATGGGTAGGGCTAGGGCACCAACCTGGGACAGAGAGACCTGTGTCCAATTCATGCCCTGCCATGGATTTTTTGTGAATTTGGGCAAGTCATTAAGGCCTAGATTTTTAAAGGTAATTAAGTGTTGCTCCACTCCGCATTGTAGCCCCTAATTGACTTAGATTATTAGATTCCAAGGCCAGAAGGGACTATTGTGATCATCTAGCCTGAACTCTGGTATAAAACTTCCCCAGCATTATTCCTAGAGCAGATCTTCTTGAAAAACAATATGTACCCTTAGTGTCATTTTCAAAAGTGACTTAGGCAGTTAGGAACCTGTCTCAATTAAGGCCAATGGGACTTAGGCTCCTAAGTGTCTCAACCACTTCTGAAGATGAGACTTAGGGTTCTAAGTCAGTTAGGCATAGCAATGCCTTACAGCCAGATTTTCAAAGGTATTTAGGCACCTAAAGATTCAGAGAATCCCACTTTTCAAAGTGCCTAAGCAGGTTAGGTGCCTAAGTCCCACTGAAGTTAAGCACCTAACTTGCTTAGGTGTTGTGGGACTTTCAACTAGGTAACTATATGAATTTATAGGTACTTAAATACCTTTGAAAATCTGGTCCTTAGTCTCTCTGCGCCTCAGTTCCCCATCTCTGTATGTGTGTTAGCTAGCTAGCTACACACGTGTGCTCACACACACATGTGTAACAGCACTTCCCTACCTCAGAGGGGTATCGAGGTTAAATACGTTGATTGTGAGGTGCTCAGTTACTGGTATGGCCCACTTTACTGTGGTATCCTTTATATAGTGCTCCCTTTTAGCTACCTAGGGGGTCACTAAGGGACAGGTATGTCTACACAGCAGCTGGGAAGTGTGATTCCCAGCTTGGGTAGATGTCTATGCATTAGTTCTGCTTGAGCTAGTGCCTAGGGTTACCATACCTAACAAATACAAAAAGAGGACCCTCCATGGGCCCTGGCCCCGCCCAGTTCCCCACCCAGCCCAGCCCCAACTCCGCCCCTTCCCCGCCCTAACTCCGCCCCTCCTCCCTCCCACTCCCAGCCACGCGGAAAGGGCTGCCCGAGCGCTACCGGCTTCACGGTTTGCCGGGCAGTCCCCAGACCCTGCGCCCCCGGCCGGCGCTTCCCCAGCGCAGCTGGAGCCCGGGAGGGGAAGCGCCCAGACGGGGGCGCAGGGTCTGGAGGCTGCCCGGCAAACCATGAAGCTTGGGCTTTGGGCAGCCCCCTTGCCTCCGGACCGTGCGCCCCCAGCCGGGCACTTCCCCTCCCGGGCTCCGGCGGCGCAGGGTCCGGAGGCATGGGGGCTGCCCGAAGCCGGTAGCGCTCGGGCAGCCCGGCTTTTAAACAGAGCCGAAGAGTCATGGGAGGAGCAGAGCCGCCGCGGCCGGAGGCTCTGCTTCTCCCCTGACTCTTCGGCTCTGTTTAAGAGCCGGGCTGCCCGAGCGCTACCGGCTTCGGGCAGCCCCCATGCCTCCGGACCCTGCGCCCCCAGCCGGGCACTTCCCCTCCCGGGCTCCGGCGGCGCAGGGTCCGGAGGTATGGGGGCTGCCCAAAGCCCGTAGCGCTCGGCTCTTAAACAGAGCCGAAGAGTCGGGGAGGAGCAGAGCCGCCGCGGCCGGAGGCTCTGCTCCTCCCCTGATTCTTCGGCTCTGTTTAAGAGCCGAGCTGCCCCAGCGCTACCGGCTTCGGGCAGCCCCCATGCCTCTGGACTAGTAGTAGGCGCTAGCTCAAGCAGAGTTAGTGTGTGTGTGTGTCTGTCTGTCTGTCTGGGCTGGGAATCCTACCTCTCAGGCTGTGTAGATGTGGCCTAAGGATCTATGGCTCCTGGAGTGAAGGTTCCTCCTCTCCACCCAGGCTGGAAACCCTTTCTCCTTCTCTGTCCTAGGTGGAAGGTGCCTTTCCCTGATGCCATGACCCATCTTCCGCTTCAACAGTGTTGGGGGAGGGGAAATGGGGCTCAGAATGGCAGCTGGGGACAGAGGCTTCCTGCCACAGAATTATGGAGTGGCCCTGTGGCTCCAAAGGGGAGTTAATTCTAGGAGGTGGAATGAGAATGAGTGTATGGTATTTAAGGATTAGATTCTGGAGCACAAGTTTGCAGCAAATTCCACAGCTACGTAATTGCAGAATCTACAGGGCTCTGACCGCTGCAATAGCTTATTCTTCCTTTGGATGCAATAAAAATAGGTTTGTTTTGCTTTTGTATTCGAATGCATACAAAGTTCCTCTAGTGCAATAAAGACCTTTAAGAACCAGAATGTCTGCCACTTCCACAACAACGGAGGTGCTTTAGCAATTGCTTTACTCCCTTCTGCGATGTTGTATTCAGATAGATAATTGCTTATCCCTCGCTGCATTATTAGAGAGCCACCAAATAGCCCCATGTGGGAAGGAGAATGTTCTGAGAGTTTCCAGAAGCATACCGTTGCTACGGGAAACTGCCTCGTGTATCTACATCTTAAGTATGTTTGTTTCTTTCTCTTGGATCTCAGAGAGGAAATTGTCATGTTTTAAACAGGAAAATTCAACTTGTCTTTACATCCTTGTCTTTACATTCATATTTTCCCTTAGAAATAGCATTCTCCCATCCAGCCTGTGGGAGTAATCTCCCATCCAGCCTGTGTTCTGGCATAGACTAGCCCCTGCTCAACATTTGAGATTTATTGAGATCATATCTTGATGTAATATAGCTGCAGGCATTAGGAGTATGCAACGCTGGTTAAATCACCTCCTAAGTGAAATTCTGGGTGTAAAATTATGATCCAGTCACTGAAAAATCATACACTGGCCACAGTCAGAGACATGATACTGAAATAGATGCACAGACTATCTGGGCTGGTGTGGTGAGCCACTGAGTCTTACATTTCCCAAGCGCTGTCATGTGTAACCTTAATATTAAATCACGGTGTCGATGCTGTAATAATTGAATGTAGCACTGATCAGGAAAGTTCAAGTTCCAACACTAAAGCTATGTCTAAATATATATATATAGCTCTTGTTGTTTTCTTCCTAAAAGCTGATACAGATTCTCCCATATGCAGATGCTTGTAAGTCTTTACTATCATCACTGACGATTTAATGTTTCATTTTCTACCCAGGGATGAATGTCACCTTCTGTACTGAGAAAAAGGAGAAGGAATCATTGATCCTAACTCCTACTGGGTGCAGATATAGCAGAATAAGGATTATTTGTCTTTCTCCACCAGTGGAATAATGTATCCCCTCTGCTGCTGATTCTTGCTTTTTCTAGATTAATAGATGGGTGGTGATCATTTTAAATGATGCTATTTTACTGTTACCTTCATGTGTTATATAATTATATAAAACTTGTCTCTAAGTGCAACAATGAATAACCCCAAAGCATTTTGCAAGAAAAGTTAAGTCCTCTGGATGATTTATCTTGTACAAATATTGAAAGAGTGGTTTGCTTCTTTAATTCATGAAGTGCACACCTCATTTAATCATTTAAATATTATGTAGCTAAAGGAGGTGAGATTACACCTTTCAATCTGTCAGGGCTCAAATGTGCTACACTAGTGAAGACACCAAAATGAATGTTCAGTTTCTCGGTTTTCAGCTTTTTGACAAAAAATGTTGAGGAAAGCAGACACTTGCTGTAAAAACTTTTGTTTAGTCAAAACCTCAGTTTTCAGTTACCAAATCAAAAAAAAAAAAAAAAGTTTTGACTGAAGATTTTCACCCAGGCCTAAAGAAAGAGGCTTTCATCAACTAGGTTGAATAGGCCTGTATAGTGCTCAATGTGGTGAAGGATAGAGAGTAATAAAGTAGAATTCGCCACTTACAGCTTATTCCAGTGGCTCTCAACCTTTCCAGACTACTGTACCCCTTTCAGGAGTCTGATTTGTCTTGCGTATCCCCAAGTTACACCTCACTTAAAAACGACTTGCTTACAAAATCAGACATAAAAATACAAAAGTGTCACAGCATACTGTTACTGAAAAATTGCTTACATTCTCATGTTTACCATATAATTATAAAATAAATCAATTGGAATATAAATATTGTACTTACATTTCATTGTATAGTATATAGAGCAGGATAACCAAGTCGTTGTATGAAATTTTAGTTTGTACTGACTTCACTTGTGCTTTTTTATGTAGCATTTTTTAAAACTAGGCAAATATCTAGATGAGTTGATATCCCCTGGAAGATCTCTGCACACCCCCAAGGGTCCATATACCCCTGGTTGAGAACCACTGTCTTATAAGACACTGACTTTAATTATATGGCAGTTGCATTTGAATTACAGTGATTTTACACCACAGTGATTGTTTTGTTCTTTTTGAAAACTAATTACCACTGATTCATATAACTGGAATATTAATTGCATTATGGAACTCATTATTGCTAGAGCTGGTCCAAAAATGGGAATTTTTGTATGAAAAATTTGTCCTTTTTTCCCATTGAAATATTTAATTTCAGTGAAAAAAACTCAGTCAAAATTTGGAAAATTTCAACCAGAATTATTACCCCTTTTGTTTTATATACAATACACTATTTTATTTTATTTTTGGGGGATACATTACAGTCTAGATGTAATGTAGTTAATCACTGTCATAGTTAAATTTTCTTCTACGAATTTAGTAATTACAGGCATCCTAAAGTAATTACTGTCATGGTATTATGAAGTGGCACTGTTCTTTCTGGGTGTGGAAGTGATGGTTGGGGATGGATCAGGACTAGGGAGGAGACTGGTACCCCCATAATGAGAAGCTGAAAAATGAGGATATTCCTTTTCTTTCCCTTCTCTGCAGAGGATTCTATTTGTTCCCTTGTTCTAAGGGTTAAACATTGCATGTGGTAGCTCCCACTTTTTGAGGGTTTCTAAAATGCTTATAAAAGAGAAAATTAAAACAATGTCTGTATATCTATATCTTATAAAAAATAGTTCATTCTATACAGTCAAGAGAAAAGAAAACCTGAAAAAAAATCCCAAACCTCATTGATTGACAAGCCTCTTGCAACTGACAGTGGATTCTACGTGGTTGAATGCAAACTTTAATGTTACTATTGGCCCTCATTCTACAAGGGAATAATAACTTCATTTTGGTTTGCTTCCTGATGCTAGTCCTGCGGTTGTGAGCTGCTAGAAGGCAATGCTTCTACTTCCTGAATCCTCTAAATAAAGTGTGCTTTCTGCACAGATGCTTTTAAAGAAAGGGAACATTGTATTTTCTGCTTTGATAGATGTTTATGTTGGTTCTCTGAATGAACAAGGTTAGTTAAAAAGTAGAAAAATACTTGAACAGGTTTAAATATATTGCACTGGAGCATATCCTCACAGCTGAGAGAAGTTTATTTACATCACTATTGCTTTATTCTACTATTTGAAAGGTTTCCATTTTGTTTTGTCTAAACCCTTTTTATTTAGACACTAAGGCAGTATTTTTCATTATTTCTAGGTTTGCTATTTTCAAGAAAATATTACAGTAAAACAACAAACTTCCAAATCCTAAAATAAAAATGCAAAAATTAGCATGTATAAATTCAATGTTGAGAGGAGCAAGTGAATCTGTCCCATATATTGCATAGACGTTCTAATTTAGGCAACTACTGTGCACAGGTAGTGGCAGACAAACTCATCCACACCCTCCTCAGCCCGGAGCAGGAAAGATTCCCTCTGAGTTGAGAGGGTTATTCATTTTCCATGGCCATTCATTACTTAGGCCTATTTGCCTAGAATGACAGTGATACCAGGCAGCCCCAGTTATGGTGGGAACTAGAATGAGCCCTCCAGAGACAATTCACACAGATAACTGAATTGGAGAGCACTGGACCAGGACTGAGGAGATCTGGATTCC
The DNA here is from genome assembly GCF_011386835.1 of Chrysemys picta bellii. Classification (NCBI taxonomy): domain Eukaryota; kingdom Metazoa; phylum Chordata; order Testudines; family Emydidae; genus Chrysemys; species Chrysemys picta. The sequence continues at coordinate 122,846,240 of NC_088791.1, read as the reverse complement.
ATTCCTGGCTCTGCCTGCTGGGTGACCATGAGCAAGGTCACTTCACCTCTCTGTGCCTCAGTTTCCCATCTGGAAAATGAGGATAATGATACTGACTTCCTTGTAAAGAGCTTTGAGACCTAGAGATCATTATATTATCAGGTAGCCATAATTTTGTCACTCCAAAATGGCTTGGATATAAACTGACAAACTAGAGGTAAAAGATTCTATATTCCATTTGTATCTCTTTCTTGATCTGAATTATTTCCAAATAATGATCCTTTTAAAACTCATTAGAGCATTATTTTATGTGTTCCACGGGTTTCTTAATGGAATAGGTTTATACAAATCACATTTACCATGTTAAAATATTTATTTTTTCAGCAAATTAATCTTTCTCTTTATTCATAATTTTCAGTACTAATCAATACCAAGGTGTTGATTAAAAAAAAAGGACAAGTTAACCCCAAAAGGAGAAAAAAGGACAAGAATCAACCCACATAGCTATTTTTTAAATTTATAAACCAAGAAGTCATATAGAGTTGTATTCTGGCGTTAATTGTAAACAAAATAAAAACAAGCATTGCCAATGATAAATCTATTCATATGCAGGTAGTGCTGAATAATCTATCACATCTTTCTCTGACCCATGCTTAAAACAGGTCCTCTTGGTCATCCCTTCCTTTTATTTGTGCATCCAAAAATTCTGTAGCATTATCATAATCAAGGAGGACATAGATTATTTTTATGGTAACATTCACAATGAGCTAGGCACCATGGGCCTGTATAGGAAGACATAATTGCTTACCCTTAAAAACTAAGACCACCTTGTCTTAAATCATCCTTAATTATACAGAGCTTGAGATAAATCTATTAAAATATTACAATGACAGCTTGGCCCAAGCCACAACATTCAGATCTGGTTTTCAAATATCAAAAAGTTCTGGAGTGTTCAGCGTCTGGTTTTATTCTGACTCATTATGAAGACAGGAAATAGGAGCAAGATTTAGGGTCCAGAATCTAAACTATGCTCCACCTCCCTTCCAGAGCTCAGGGGTGTTTGGATTCAGGATTTTGGTCCTGTCTCATCTCTAGCTGTTAAACTATGCTTCAGCAACATTCCTTTCCAACTTTTCTCCTGCAGCTGGAAAGCAATATACTCTGTTTCCATTAAACAAACATCAATGCTGCTTATTGTATAAGCCTCTAATTGCCCTGGTCCGCTGTCACTTGAATGCTGTGTTTCTATAGTTTTAAACAAGAGGTGTATTGTGTAGGTGCAGGATGAAAGTCTTTTGAATTAAGTATTTTGCACAGCAATTAAATACCAGGCTTCTCTAAGGAACCTTTTCAGTTTATATAGGATGGAAAGGAAACACAAGCATCTTCCTAAGAGTGAGGAGGAGTTAGAATGTGATATCAGCGTATTTAATTTTTGTTTTATAAAGTTTAAAAATAAAATTTTAGAGCTCATATTGCACATTTTTGAACCTAAGTTGAATGCCCAAATCTTACATTTGGATGCTATTATTGACATTTAGGTAATTAAATGCCTATATTTTATGCCTAAAAGCTGATTTAAGCATTCAGATCTGGGATTTGGAGATAATGATCAAGCTTCCCTATGGCAAAATTGGATCCATGGTATTGCCATTTCTTTCCCCAGATTTCATATTAGATATCCCCCTAAATATAATCTAAAACTGCTCCTTGTATGAAAATAAATAATAGACTTTGAAAAAAGTTTGAGCAGGAAAAGACACTGACGCATACTCTCTGCAGGGTAGTTGATTCACCGAAGCACAGTTTATCAGCATTAACTGGTGACTTTTTTGCATCTGGGCACTATTTAACAGAGAAGCATGTATCTTTGCAACAAAGGATTATCAAAAGTGAAAAAAAATGGAAAACTTGTTATGTTTATTGACTCAGCAGCCTCACCCTCACCTTGAGGCTGATTCCAAGGTTAAGAACTATAACAAAAACAACCCCCCTCTTACTCATATTTTCTCAATAAGTTTTGCTTAACTTTCACTGCGGAGAACGCTCTAGGAAGAACATACATAAGAACAGCCATACTGGGTCAGACCCATGGTCCACCTAGCCCGTATCCTGCCTTCCGACAGTGGCCAATGGGAATGAACAGAACAGATAATCACCAAATGATCTGATGGCACAATTCCATCCAGTACTGGGTTTACCATGGGGCCGGGCCCAGAGACAGAAGGGGCCCCGGCCAGCCCGAACCCCTGGCTAGCTCAGCCAGCCAGGAAAACTGCCCCTGCCCCTGCTCTGCCCACGGCCCGCCTCTTCCCACCCCTGCTCCGCCCCAGCCCCAATCCAACTCTGCCTCTTCCCGCCCCCCCGCCAAGCCTCCTCCCCTGAGCTACACGTCCCAGGGGACTGCAACAGGGATCGGGCCCACCTACACTCACCATGTGGCAGGAAGTGGAGCGACCTGGCCCCAGCCTGCTCCGCTAGCTCCCAGCCGCATCTCCCGGTGAGTGCCAGAGGGCAGGCCCACCTCCCCCAAAGTCCGAGAGCCAGGGGAGCAGAGCTGAGCGGACTGGGGCCGGGTCACTCCACCTCCCGCTGCCCCGTGAGTGTGGGGTCGGGCCCGCCCTGTAATCACCAGGCGGCAGGAAGTGGAGTGACCCTGACCCGGTCCCAACCCGCTCCACTCTGCCAGCTCGTGCTCGGAGGTGGTTTCCCCTCCTGACCCCCAAGCCTGGGGAGGAGATGGAGCCGTGGGGAAGGGGCATGGGATGGGGAAGAGAAGGGATGGGGGAAGCGGGGGCACGGGGGAAGCTGGAGCCCAGCATGCAGCATCCCCTTGGCAGAAGCTGGGGCTCCCCTGTTAAGCAGGCCCATCAAATCCTCACCCTAACAAGCTCCACCTCCCCTGCATCTGTACCACCATGATGAGGCCCCCCCAGACACCCTCCCCACTGAGCCCCATCCATCTGCACCTGGACCCCCACCCAAATGAACCCCACCTCCCCTGCACGTAGACCCCCCCTGCTGAGCCCCAAACACCTTCACCTGGATCCCCTGCAGAGTCCCATTGCCCCTGCACCTGGAACCCCCAATGAGCTTCTGTGCATCCAGATCTCCCACTGAGCCGCCCGCACCCAGATTGCCCCACAGAGAACTCTCTTACCCCCACCTGGATCCCCCCACACTAAGTCCCTCTGCACTTGGATCCTGCTGCTGGGCTGAGCCTGCTCACCCAAACCTGGTGCGCCTGGCACGGGGGCAGGGCCCCAGGGTGTTTCTGGGGCCAGCCTGGCCCTTGCCCTGACACAGTGCAACCAGTGGCCTGTGCTCCTCACTGTCATGTTGGAGCCTCCACATTTATTTATTGACAAATAAAATTTGCAGAATTTTAAAATATTGTGCACCAAATTTTTAATTTTTTGGTGCAGAATCCCCTCAGGAATATGGGGTTCTGTGCTGCTGTGATGGTGGGATTGTGAAGAAGGTGGTGGGGAGTGAGGAGGTCTATGGGCAGGGGGTGCTGGGCGAGCGTGCTGTGCAGTTGTGGTGGAAGGCCAGCGGGGGAGGTCTCTGGGGTGGGGTGAAGGCTGGGCATAGAGATCTGTGGTGGAGATCTCTGGGCGAGGGGGTGCTGGGTATAAGGGTAGGGCACTGGGCAGGGGGGCGGTATGGTGCAGGCCCGCCCTCAAGGAGAAGGGGCATGCTGGCAGCACAGGGCTGGGCAGGCCAGTGTGCGTCTGGCAGATGCAGGTTTGTAAACAGTGCCCTCCTGCTGGGCTGCGCAGAGCGGGGCTGCTCCCGCCACGCTGTGCCTCATTGCCCCCAGCACCCCCTTCACTCTGGAGACTGACCATCCTGCCCCCCTGCACCTTGCCCCTGGGGGCCCACAAATATGTTTGGCGCTGGGCCCACAAAAAGTTAATCCGGCTCTGATTCCATCATCATCTTGCACCATATTCTCCTTTTTCTTGATAGGCTCGTTATGAAAAACATGTCAAGTTCAATTATAGTTTTTTAGCCACCATCTTCAAAAAATTTACATTCAGAGATGAGCAACCATTTTTAGAAGAGGATTAATGCTTATTAATGGTGCCATATGAGCAACCCTTAAATCTGAAGTTTTCTCGCCATAAATTGGCATTGGCAATGCCAACTTCTGTCAGATTATTTTCCCCAGTCAGCCCTTTGACCAACAGATTTGATCCTATTTTGGAGAGAATCCACCTAGGAATATGAGTAATTTAGTCATCATACTGATTTAAGTCCCAATCCAGCAAAGCATTTAAGTGTGTAGTTAACTTTAAGCGTGAGTTGCCCAGTGACTTCAGTGGGGCTATTCATGTGTTACAAGTTAAGCATGTGCTTAAATATTTCCTGGATTGGAGCATTTGCCTTAACTCTTCCTTTTTTAAAGCACCTTTTAAGCAGAGTTAATTAGTGCTAATTATCATTGACTGTGGGCACCCTTTTTGAGGGAGTGGGGGAAGACAGCCAATTCATTTCACATATGTCTCTGAACTGCCATGAGAGGGTAACAAGTTTCAGTCACTACCACCTACTAGGCCCAGATTTGAACAGTTGGCCTAGAAATGAAAGGAGATGGGCTCCATGCATTGGCTTTCTTGTTGAAAAAGAGACAATGTGCCCTCATACTCTGCAAATCAAATCACAGCAGGTGGCACCACTTCTGTCCTATCAGCCTTGACTCTGCCCTAATAAGTAATTCCTTAGTATTAAAAGAAAAAAAAAAAAAGACTAAAATCTTAGTTAGCCCTCGCTCTTGGAATTCTTAAAGCTCAAAATAACAGGATACTGTGTATATAAATACTGTGAAAGGGCAATTTACTCCCAGGGCCATTGTATGACAAGTTTTGGCCCAGAATGAACAGTAGTTGAGGTCAGGTCAAATTCTAAAGTTTTTATTCAGGAAAAACTCCCACTGACTTGAGGAACTTCAGAATTTCCTCTGCTATTAATAAACACTGATGCAGGGCCATTTATGTGCATGACACTTCACAGAATAAAGAAAAGATAATCCCTGTCCTGGGGAGTTTACAATCAAATCAAATGTGCAATAATACTTAATTTGTAGCTGAATTATAAATTGGTGACAAACCAGTTTCAGTAGTGTCTAATTCAACGTTGTCCGCATCAGGCTTCATATTTTTATTTTGCTCAATTAGAAGAGCCTCCATAACTCCACTCTTCCAGCTCACTAGTCAGTTCCACAGTGAAGTCTATCTACTTCTGAAGGAATTTCTACATAATCTTGCTCCACCTATGTATCATTTGCCCCTCCTCCTCCAGTTCCCTACACTCTTTTTAACTTCCAAATTTTACTATTCTGCTTTTTTCCCTGTCTTCTATCACTCTTCTCACTATGCCTAAAACACTATCCCAAACATCATCTCTCTCTCTCACCAAACGCTCTCTGGACCTGCAATTGGATCTATGTGGGATGGACCTCTCTGCCTGCACAAAGTCCTGTAGTCTTCAATGGGACTCTCTATGGGTACAAACCATGCAGATCCCATTGCAGGCATGGGCTCTGGGTTTGCAAAGAGCTGTGCAAATTTGACTGCACAAATATTTTATAACGACTCTTTGCACACCTTGCATGTATATCATAAGTTTAACCAGTTCCCCATTATATGACATAGTGTGCCTACTGTCGGTCTACTTTTCCAACGTTTTCTTGTCTGTTCCCTAAGGAATGTATGCATTGGATCCTCAGCTGGTATAAGTTTTGATAGCTTCAGATGGAATGAAGACATTTTACACTAGCTGAAGATCTGTCCCATTATCCTTGATTTTTTTTTTTTTAAATCTTTGGTGGAAGGTAGGCCCCATGTAACAGTCTAACATTTTAAAGTTTCATTACATTAGACTTTGAGACTGTTGCATTTCTTTCCCATACCTGTTCCTATTTGTTTTATATTCCAGACTAGTTCCAAGCCCTTAAATTGTAGATTTGATCCTTTACATTGCGTCTATCTACTGCACATGCAGACAACATACAAACGCCAAATGGTTTTTAAGTAAGTATTGTTAGGATACAGATATTCAAGCCAGTCTGCAAAAGCCCATACTTTAAGAATTTAGGTGTATTTTTATCACTTAGCTAGTTATAGAGGTATAAAAGAGAAAATCAAAATCACTCTCTGTATGTGTAAGGAACAGTCTAAGGCATGGTTCTTAGGCTAAGACCTTTGGCTAAGCAGCAAAGGCAGCCGTAAACTGGGAAATGTATGGTTACATCCTTACATTCCAAACTAGTCACATAAAAATAAGGTGCTATTGGGCTGTTAATAATACAATCCTGTCCTAATATTCCTATCACCTCCAGAGAAAGGTAAGAGCCTAAACGATGTAAAAATAAACTTAGTTTAATAGCATCCTATCTGGCAAAAACTCACTTATCAATAGCCAGGATGTGAAATCCTCATTTCTGTATTGTTCTATCACTGTAGTCTCCACTTCCCTATTGTTTGTCTGTATAATCTCTGTCTGGTTCTGTAATTGTTTCTGTCTGCTGTATAATTAATTTTGTTGGGTGTAAACCAATTAAGGTGGTGGGATATAATTGGTTAAATAACCACATTACAGTATTGGTTAGTTAAATTTCAGTAAAATAATTGGTTAAGGTATATCTAAGCAGAACTCAAGTTTTACTATATAGTCTGCAGTCAATCAGGAAGTAAGGGGGGAATGGGAACAGGAAAAGGGGGGGGGAATTGGTATCATGTTTTGCTAAGCGGGGGGATGGAAACAGGGAATGGGAACAGAAACAGGAACACAGGCAAGGCTCTGTGGTGTCAAAGCTAAAAAGAGGGACACTAAAAAAGAAAACTAAAATCATGCTTGCTAAAAGTTCACCCCAATAAACATTGAATTGTTTGTACCTTCAGACTTCGGGTATTGTTGCTCTCTGTTCATGCAAAAAGGACCAGGAAAGCAAAAGGGTAAAAAAAATAATCCCCCTAACAAATATGCAATACTAAAAGAAGACACAAAATGAAAAAAAAACAATGAAAAATTGCAGAGGGAGGAATTTGGAATGTTATAGAATCCATTTCTTAAAATGCTAAATGGGTAAAGCTTTGTCTTGCCCTCATATTGAAGATTCAGCAATTTCCGATATAAACATTTACATTAATAAAGAAGGAGAAAACACTTGGTTTTGTGAAGGTGGGAAGTTAAATGAGTGGAAAATAAAGTTGGCACACTTTCAGTTTGTTACTCATTCCCAAAAGGTTGAAGCCTCTCTCACGCAGATGTACGTTCTTATTATTTTGAAGTAAGTTGTTGATCATGTTATTCATTTGACCACTAGGGTGCATGTCACAGCTTGCATCGAACATGGTCCTGCTTTATACAGGCAAGAGCAAAGGGAAAATAACACAATTTTGGGGCCTTGTGCCCCACTATCAAATTCTCATTGGAAATTTTTGTTTGAGTGGAGACTACAAGATTAGATCTTAAATTACAGTCATCTTTTATTATGCTACAGGTCTTTCTGGAGCTCTTCTATTTCTTAATCAGAATTTTGGCCATCCTTATTAAATCAATGGCAACATTCTAGAGTCAGGTATTGAATTATCTGCTCCAGTAATTCCTCCTAAAGTGATCAGAATGAAGGGTAGAGGTTATTTTCTTTTTAAGGAAAACTTTATTTTTATTGTTTTTATATAAAATATAAACACAATGAAACAAAACATATATACACACATGCACAACACAGAAATAGCATATAAAAATTCCATGTACATTAGTTGTAAAACCTGTAAACAAACATACAATCCTCAGCCTGTATAGGTCATGCAGGGCATCAATTATTAAAATGACTAAATAGATAAATAAATGAGAGCATAACCTATGTGCAGTGGGAACTATACTAAACTGCAAATGTATGCAATAGTTTCATGTGTGACCAAGAAGTTATTTTCAATAAAAATGATTCGGTGCCTGAGGTTTGCATCATATTAAATGGAGGATCAAATTAAGTGCATTGGAAATGCTGACGCGCGAAAACGAGACGGCCTGAAAAATAGCAGAGTAGGAAAAAACTATACATGACACTCTACATTTCCTCTTTTCCCTCTACTCCACTCTCTCCCCCAGCCTGCCATGTTCTACGAGGCAGAGTGTGGGGTCAATCAGTAGGAAGCGATCCTATCACTGGCAAAGTTCTGCCTGGGCAAAGTGTTGTGGGTAGGGGAACACATGGATAACTAGTGAAGCTAAGGTTTAAGACAGATGAGAGAGAGAGAAGGGGAAATCCGATGTCTGGGACTGGGGTCAGATGAAAGCAAGGAAATACAGCCCTGCAACCAACTAGGCACAGATCAGGCCACCCCAGCTCGGAAGGGCGCCTGGCACTGATGCCCCGGCAGCCCTGGGTAAATCTCCCCCCAGCTCAGGCACTGGCCAGTGCGACTGGGAAACACACACACACCTTGTTGCATTTCGGCCGCTTGTGTCTCCTTGCTCTCCCCCCAACGCTGCCGCGCTCTGATTGGCGGAGACGCCCGCGCGAGCCCCTCCTCCCGGGCGCTCAATGGGAAGCAGCCTTTGCAAAAAGTTCAGTGGGAGAGAAAAACTGCGAGCGCTTTAGGGCAGCGGCGGCAGGAAAGAGACCCCAAGAGGGGCTGAGGGAGGAAGACGAGAAGGGGGAAGGACGAGGGGAGAAAGCGGAGGCAGGAGGAGGGATCCAGGGGGACAGCCCCCATCCCGCAGGAGAGGCAGAAGGAAATGAGGAGAGGACGGAGGAGTGCAACAGCAGCAGCGCGGCGCAGATTTCCCGCAGCAGCGCGAGCTCCGCAAGCGGCGTGGTGAAAGGAGAAGGACACTGCTAGAGAAAGGAGGCGGCGGCGGCTCAGGATCCAGGCTCGCCCAGCAGCTCATGCCAGGCTGCGGCCGAGGGGAGGCAGCTGCTGCCACTTGGTTGCTCCCCCTTCGCAGCTTTGCAAACAAGCGTCGGGCTTTGATCGCTGCCGGGCGGCCCCTCCCCCTCGCGTGCGCTGCGGCCCCCCCACCCCCAGGCTGTTCTGTGACCGGGGGAATGAACGGAAAATGAGCAAAAATGTCTGACAAAATGTCCAGTTTTCTGTACATCGGGGACATCGTGTCCCTCTACGCGGAAGGCTCAGTCAACGGCTTCATCAGCACCCTAGGGTAAGGAAAGGGCTGGGGGTGTGTGTGTATGTGCTCAGTGTGGGTGACTGCTCTCTCTGTGCGGCGCATGTAGCTGTTTTCTGGGACACCTCCCCCCCTCCCCATGTAAATGTCAGGCTAAGACATCTAGCTGCAGGACAGGGACCCGTGAAGAGAGCATTAAACATTGCAGCACAGGAAACAGCGGGGAGAGGAATGTGCTGTGTAGCTGCAACAACTTCACAACCTTCTGTAACGAGAGAGATAAAAGTAGGAAGTGATTTAAAAAAAAAAAGTTCTCGAAAAGGCCTGGGGAAGTAGAGCACTTTAGCAGCTTTGCTGGCAAAAGGCTGTTGCACAGCGACACTTTCTTTTATTTATTCTCACACCAGCCCTTCCCTCCTCAACTTGATTTACTAGCTAGAGCAGAAGCTGATCATGTTAGAGAATAAGATTAGCCCTTTCTGAAGTTCAAAATCAGTACATGGAAAGAAAGAAGAAAAAGTTTCCATGGATTTTTTTTTTTTAAAGAAGTTAGGCCTATTCTGTTTTTTTAAAAAGCAGCATATCCTTCTTGGGGCTGTTGTTACTGAGCCAAACCTGCTAATCACATACATTTGGCCAGTCCTGGGAGCATTCAAACTTCTGGAAGACGTATTCCCTAGCAGCTGTTTGTCACCCTTTTAATAATTAAACCACCAGCACCTGGAATCCAACAATCTATTATATTTAAATACCTCAGGGCAATGGAACTCACCATCATAGAGCCTTCAGGATTCTAGAACCAAGAAGCATTTAGAACCTTCTGGGTTTTAGTCTGTGTGAGTGAAATCCTGGACCGATTGAAATGGCAAAACTCCTGTGGACTTCAGTGGGGTGAGGATTTTATAGACCCTGGATTCCTCTTGACCCACCTCTGAGAGCACCCTGAAGAAGTTGGTCAGATAACATGGTAGTAGGAAAGAATAGAAATAGAAGAAGTCATAGGTTCTAAACTCTAACAACTTGAATGTTCAGGTTCTGTTGCGAAATGGAAAAGAGTAATTTCTTACTAAAACCTTATGCTTAAAATATTAATGTAGGCATCACAAAATATGGAACTTGGCTAGGTTTTCTGGTATCTCTTAATAAATAATGCCGTTAACATTTGTATCAAGTTGGTGTACAACAACAAGTTGATCCTGAAAACACTTATTCACTGCTTAATATTAGGCACCTGACTAGACCCATTAACTTCAGTGGAGCTATTCAGTTGCCTAGATTTAAGCATGTGTTAGTGTTTGCAGGATGAAGACCCGAGGGCCTCACTTGGATGGTGCTGAGCACTTACAACTTCTGTTGAATCCAGTTGAAATATTGTCTGATGACTACAGACTCGTGTCCCAAAATTGCTCTGTCCTGTAAGGAGTGCAGCATGGGGGCTCTTTAAGACCATATTTTAAAAAACCCCAAACAATACGCTTACATTTTGCAAAAACTTAGTTCACGGAGAAATCTAATTCCTTAAAACAAACACATTAGGAAAAGGAAATATGTTCATTATTTTTTAACTGAAGCTACTAAACTTGTTCTAAACTACTTCATACATCATACTTTACAGTTGTTAATAAAAGCATTCGGGTGAAAACTTTGAATTTCTTGCTCCCCTTTGTAACCAACTTGTTAAAAATTCTTCAGCTGCATTTGTCTAATTACATGTTTGTTTATCCATTTGGTGGTGGATTTGATTTGCCTAAAGTCTTTTCTGTTTTTAACATTGATCAGACATTTAATTCCCTGTGGATGATTTTTCCTGAATCTCTCTCTCTCTTTCTTTAAAAAATGACTTACTGAAGTAGCTTTTCTTCAGGATTTGTCATTAACCTGAACGTTTTGGATCATCCTTTCAGTTTTATTTTGAAAAATATCCACTATTGAAAAATTCTATTGTTGAAACATATAAAATGACATTATTATAAAACCAACATTGTTACAGTGACATGCCCAAAGGCTTTGGTAGTCCACACTGATGTCAGTGCGAGAGTCAAAACAGTGCCAGTGATATTTTTTTTGTAGCAAGTCCAAAGCAAATGTGTCCTTCCTTAATGATGTGTCGTTAGAAATGTCTTATGGATTGTATGAACCTCAATGATTCCATTGGCACATATTGGAACAAAGCAGCTCCAAACCTAAGAGTTCCAGTGTGGGTTGTTTTTTAAATAGTGGCTATTAAATACCAAGTACTATATTCAAACTAATAGTTAAGGTCTAATCTATACCAACGGAAGATAAAATTCACTGTTAAAGCTGTGACTTCATCCTCTGCTAATTAACCCTCTTGTACCTAAGTGTTGCAGAACATATGTAAGATTGCTTATATTCTGAGACTCCTACACCAGGAAAATTTGTGGTGAAATAAGGATGGAGTGGAAGCTTTAACAATGAATTTCTGTGTTTTGTCTGTCATTTAGATGTTTAATGTTATTGGAAGGCAGTTGGTGTTCAATGTCTTTCGTACCTTTCATCTTACTTCCTGTTCGCTCACTTAATCTGTTTGCAAACATCTTTCCATGATGTATTCCTCCATGTCTAAATTTTGTCTTTCTTCTTCCACTTACAACTCTGGTATTCATTTCACATCCCTATTTTGCTGACTCTTGGAATTTTAAATCCCATCTCAAAACTTTCCCTGCTTTCTGCACCTTCAAATAATTGGATGGCTCTTCCTGTTTTTTTTTTGCAAGCTCTGTATTTCTTCTCAGTTAGGACCTATTGTTGTTGAATTGTTTGTTTTATTTATTTGTGTCATACAGCTAGGGCTGCAGGTTTGTCACAGTGGTAAAAATGTCACAGATAGGATGATTTTTCTGTTTGTGACTTTAATAAAGCAAATGGTGCCTCGCTAGGTGAGGTTTGGTGGAGGAGGAGTCAGATCAAATTTGAGTGAGTGGCATTGGGATGTTGGGCAGACCTAGGAGTGTTGAAGTTATGCTATACCCTGTAATATGTTCTGTGGCAATCATTCCCTTTAGGTTGGTAGCAGCTATGCAGGGATAGTTTCACCAGTAGTAGTTTCTGGGAAGAATTCTGCTAGGAAATCTGTCCCGCTGAAAGGGGAGCATGCTGTGGAGTGTGATTGTTCCTGAGTTCCTTTCCCTATTTACCCTCAGATCTTTCTTCCATTATCCAGAGCAACAGAGCCTCTTTCATATACAGGTGCTTCTTATGTGTCTGGAGGAAGTGGGGAGCAGGCAGTGGAATTGCTGCTCTCTATACCTGACTGATTTAGGCCCTCATTTCCACATTTTGCTACCATTCGGACTGCATAGTAAATGGTAGCCACGTAGCCCAGTATTTTCAGAGGCAGTAGGAGAGGGAGATAACCTAGACACTGGGTGACGAGGTAATTTATTATTTAGTTCACCAGGTAGCCTAACACAGTTGCAGTAACTTTAAATCCAGCTCAAGTATACTGATCGTGAAGAAAAGACTTAGTTCTGTTTTATTTTAAGCTGCCAAAGGCTAATTGTTCCTTAAACAAAGCATGAGGGAGGCAGCTCTATAAATAAGATGTAAATGTGCACAATACCTCTCTAAGCAGGGAGGTCTGTCACGTAAACGGACATCGCTCCTTACGGAGTTGAATGAGCCAAGTAAGTTTGTTTGAGGAATGGAAGTTTTAAGTGGATGCCTAATTCCACAGGTTTGTCCTTTTTTTGGCGGAGGCAGCACTTTCCACACTCCCATTTCCTCTGGGAAACTTTAATTTAAAAAAAATTTTATAAATCCAAGGATGAGCGATTTAAGGTCAAGTTTGGGATCAGTTTAGTGCCTGGTACATCCTAGGACCTAAAAAAAAATTTATTCTGCACTTGCAGTGTGGATGGAGCTGATAAGCTAATGATCATGTAGGAGCTCTGGCACTCAGATGCAAATGATTGGTACAGTATAAGAACCTAAATAGACAGCTAGGTGTTTCTACCTTTATGATTTTATTGTTTCCTTAAAAATAAAAAGGAAGCCCTCCTATGCATAAACAAGAAGATAATATTGCAATGTAGTGAAGCTGGCCATGAACCAGAATTTTCATTGCATGGGAAAATCTAGCATTTTGATTGTATTTTTTCATTCCAGACTAGAACAAAAGGCTGAAATTTCCCACAAAATGAAAATTCTGAACCATTTCAGTTTGGGACCATCAAAATGCTTTGTTTCAATAATATTTCAATTCATTTTGTTTCCACTTTTATTTTAAGTACAATATATGTTAGACATATAGGTATAAATATAATGTTGAAATTAATATTTAAATATGAAAGTGGAAATTAAATGAATTGAACCAAAAGTTTTGAGTTTGTCAAAATGAAATGTTTTGACTTTTCCTACTGAAATTTTGTTTAAATTGATACATTCCCATGACACATTTTGATTCTGATGAAACTGTTTTTTTCCATCAACATTTTTTTTCCAACCAGCTCTATAATTTAGATGAAAAAATCAGGAATTTTTTTTTTTTCCTTTTTTGTATTCCAGTGCTGCTTGGTGGCTTCTACAAAGATTGTGGCCCCCTTGTGCTAGGCGCTGTATGGACATATAATAAGAGACCGTCCCTGTCATGAAGAGCTTATAATGCAAGTAGCTAAGACACACAGAGGGGGTACCATGAGAAGAAAAAGTGTGTGTGTGTGTGTGTGTGTGTGTTAGGCAGACACTGACGTGGCTGGGGGGGGGAAAAAAAAAAAGTAATGCCAGCTCCCAGCCTCCTGGGTGGGAGATTTGGCTGATCGATCCATTAGTCAGAAATCCAATGGCTACATGCCTTGTCTCGCCTCAGTAATGCTGCTCTGTGCAACTGCAGACGGAAACCTCATGGAACATCGCTATGGAGTGTACTGCCCAAAAGGCAGCTCTTGGTGGGGAGGGACAGGGTTTACACCATTTTTGCTCTTCTTTAGGGGGTAACATTTCAGCATATGCATATTTTTTTTCCTTTAGTTTGCTGTTCTGTGTTGTCTTTACCTGCTTCTGTTAGCCCCTTGGGACAGATACCATACCTTTCTACATCTTTCATGAAGTCCCTAGCACAATTTCAGCCTAGGCTTTGTAAGACCCACATTTAGCATGATGTGGCTTTATTGAACCCAAGCTTCGTGCATAGACTGTATTTGTTGGACTATGTGAGGCAAAAAGGTCAAGTAGAAAACTGAGTGTTAGTGGAAGAGTGCTAGTTTGAGTACTACAAAGACCATGCAAATTAAAATTAGCATCGCTGGTGGCCTGAGAGGAGTTATGGTAAAGAGTCATAGTGACCTGGGGTGCTTAACAATCGATGTAGCATACATGCTATTCCCACTCCCTGCAATCATACTGCCTGAAAATGTGTGATTGGTGAGGCACATGTTGCACTGGCTTCTTTATTCATGAAGTTTTATTCTGCTTTTATGAACTAGAGAAATGTTAATACTTGGGGTAGGTCTACACTTACCTCCTGGTTCGGCGGCAGGCAATCAATCTTCTGGGATCGATTTATCGCGTCTTGTCTAGTTATTAACGTAGCTGAATTTGCGTACCTTAGTCCGAAGTGGGGGGTTAGTGTGGACCAGGCCTTAGGATGAATGACAAATCAGTATCAGGTGCAAGTCTGGTAGTTAGTGATGTCAAGCTGTCTAGAGTGGCTCACAAGCCTGTGTGCCAACCTCAGGGCAAAGTGGGTGAGGTACACCTCTACCCCGATATAACGCGACCCAATATAACACGAATTCGGATATAACGCGGTAAAGCAGTGCTCCGTGGGGTGGCAGGGCTGCGCACTCCGGCGGATCAAAGCAAGTTCGATATAAAGCGGTTTCACCTATAACACAGTAAGATTTTTTGGCTCCCGAGGACAGCGTTATATCAAGGTAGAGGTGTAATATCTTTTATTGGATCAGCTTCTGTTGGTGAGAGACAAGCTTTCACACTTACACAGAGCTCTTCTGGGAACCTAACTCAGACTGTTAACAGATCCCAAACTGGTTGTGTATTCTGTACTCAGATTTCACCAACTAAGCAGCAAGTGTGAACTCCTCAGGCACTATAACAGCCTTAACATGGAGTCACAGTCAGTCCTCTTGGGCACTCCTTTATCTTGCCACCCAGGCAACCCTGCCTTTGTGATAGATGGGCCCTTACACCAAAAAAATCACAACAGTATTTAGGTTACTTCCAGTTCCAAAGGACCAGTCACTTATCCCAGGTCAATTGCACTTCAGATCTCAAACCAAAGACAATGCTTGTAGCCAATCATATAATACTAAACTAAAGATTTATTAACTAAGGTCAGGTCTACACTATAAACTTATATTGGTATTACTCTGTTGCCCAGGGGTGTGAAAAATCTACAGTCCTAAGTGTAGACCAACCGAACTCCCAGGGTAGACAGCACTATCTCCATGGGAGAGGGTCTCCCATTGATATAGCTATCACCTCTTTTGGAGATTAACTACACCAATGGGAGAAGCTCTCCTGTTGGCATAGCAGCGTCTTCACTGAACTGTTACAGTAGACCTGTCCTAAGAAAAAGAAATAGAAATATTTACAAGGTGAAAGCAGGTAAACATTCTCACACAAATGAGATACAATCATAGGTTCCAAAAGATAATAGTAGCTGCTATAATATGCAAGGTATTACAAGTAAGAGTAATACATGTAGCTTCCTACAAGCATTTCATAAAGTCTAAATACATTCTTATAACTCTAATACCTATTTTAACAATATCAAGACACAGGTGAGCCAGACTGGTTTCCAGTCATGCATTTGTCAGTGTTCAGTGAGGCCTAGGGGCTTGGCGTAAGCTGGCACCTGGTCTGCCAGTGTCACAAGTGGTACAAATACTCAGAATTGCACCCATAATTTATTTTGCAGGCACAGTTTTATCAAGACAAACAGCAGCCCCAAAAAAGGAGGATGAGCCTCAACCCTGCTGAAAACATGAGTCTGGGGTCAGAGGGTGTTTTATTCTCCAGGCCCTTTGAGTCACTGCCCTCCATGCTGATGGTGCCAATGGGGGTGCTGGTTTTGAGGGTGCATTTTGTGATGCAGACACTTGTTTGCTAACAGCTTTCTTCTCGTCAGGGCTGGCCTTAGTGAAAATAGTGCCCTGGGTGAACTTGTGTTTTTTGGCACTCCTCCTCCCACCATCACCCCTGGCTCCTATGGTCTCCACCCTTCTCCTCCCCCCCTCCCCCCGGGGCGGTTACCTATACTTCATATGGAATGTCCACAGGAAAGTCCATTCAATGTAGATGGGCATTTCCTAGGGTGACCAGTCAGCAAATGTGAAAAATCGGGATGGGGTGGGGGGTAATAGGAGCCTGTATAAGAAAAAGACCCAAAAATCGGGACTGTCCCTATAAAATTGGGACATCTGGTCACCCTAGCATCTCCCGTGATCCATTGTGAGTTAAGTGTCCCTTGATGAGCCACGTACTTTGACTAATAAGTGAGATGTGCTGGATAACTACCTTGTGGGCGTTGCCCTAGGAGCAAACATTTGAAATACAGGTATAGAGCCAATACTTATAACTTCAAATACAAAAATGATATATGCATACAAATAGCATAAACATATTCCGCAAATCATAACCTTTTCATAGACATCTTATGCCACATTTTGTACAAGATTTGTTGCAAATATATAACAGTAATTGCGACAATGATCTACGTGGTCATGTTTTAATCAGATAACATCACAATGAGTAACTGCTACAACTAGCAAATTCCTAGGCCACTGTCAGCAGAAGTAAGAGTGGCATGGTATATGGTATATTGCCACACTTACCTCTGTGCTGCTGCGGTGGCTTGTGGTGCCTGGCGCTTGGCCTGCGGCTCAAGGCAGGCTTCGTGCAGTCACGTAGGGCCTGCATCTTGCCAGAGCCCACAGCTCTCCTGCAGCCCTCTGGCCACTCCTGGCTCACCACGAGCATTTTGACAGGAAGTACCAAGCAGTAATAATAATACAAATGTGTGTGCACGTGAGAGAGACAGAGAACGAGCCTGTGTGTGCGTGTGAGAGACTTTGTTGGGGGGATTGTGTGACAGTGTGTGTGTTGGGGAGTGTGAGACTGTGTGTGACACACAATCTGTGTTGCGGGCAGAGCCGTAACAAGGAATTTTTGCGCCCGTGGCAAGTGCCGGCTCCAGGCTCTTTGGCGGCAATTTGGCGGTGGGTCCCTGAGTCCCTCTGAGGGAAGGACCCGCTACTGAAGAAGTGGCAGCGGTAGAGCTGCCACCGAAGTGCCACCGGTCGCGGCTTTTTTTTTTTTTTTTTTTTTTCCCCCTCTGCCCCGCTTGGGTGGTAGAGCTGCGTCCCTCCGCTTTGCGCGCCCGAGGCAAGTGCCTCACCCACCTCGCCCTTGTTACGGCACTGGTTGGGGGACTGTGAGAGACAGAATGTATGTGGGTCTGAGAGCCTGTGTGTGTGTGTTAGGGAAGTTTGAGACCGTAAGCGCACTGTCACTTTAAGTCCTCCCTCTTCCCCCCCACCCCATGTGGAAGCCTGAGCCCCTTGTGGCACCCCCTGGCTATGGCGCCCTGGGCGTGCGCCCCGTTTGCCCAGCCCTGCGTCTCGCTGATATATTCAAGGTTCTAGAAATGTGTTGCTCTGCATGTCTTCCTACTGTAAAATGACTGGTCTGAATTCTGCTGTGATCAGTGGAGTTACTCTAAATTTACATCATGTAACTGAGAACAGAATTTGGCTCATTAAGTATTATTTTTCAGCTACCTGGTACATTGCATTTCTGATAAGTAACTATTCCTACTTAAACACAGCCCATAATATATACTGTACTAGATATTTGTATTGATTTTACAATAATCTCAACACACACACAGATGTAAATATATAAATAAAACTCAGTGGCTTCCGTTCCCTGCAATACAACACATTAATCAAAACCTGTATCCATTTTAATGCTCCCACTTGAAGTGGGAGCATTAAAATGAAGCTATAGAACACTCTATTTTAACTTAGCCATCCATAATGAATTTCTTTAAATGCCTATCTGAAATATTCTATTAGTGGTGCCATCTTTAGTTAAACTGTAACAAAAAGCTTCACATAAAACTCTCTTATGAGAGCTGCGCTGGTGGTAAACTCCAGAGCTGGATTGTCTGTATTGGAGATTTTTGCTCCCATACACTTTCAATGTATGGGAGAAAAGTATCAGACTTAAACAATAATTCTTATTTGTGAGAGCACCCACTATGTGTGGATGCTTTCTAAATATTTAAGTAGTACCATCCCTGCTCTGAGGTGCTCACAACCTAAGGAAAGACAGACAAGTCTACAGACAGTAGGGGAAGGGGAGAAAAAGGCAATTGATTTATATACAAGTTGATTCAAATAACCATAAGCAGAATGGAAACAGTGGTAAGAGGGACTTAAATGAGGATAAGAGAAAGGGTCTTACCAACACTTATAATTCTCAATAAGGTTACAGGAGATAGGGGGCCATAATCAACCTCTCCTTAGTCTTAGGACTAAGGCCCAGATTTTTAAAGGTATTTAGGGGTTGCTGTGTTCAACGTTGCAATGCGTAACTGATTTAAGCGCCTAAGTCTTGTTTTCAAAAGGGATTTAGGCACTTGGGAGCCTATATCCAATTGACAGTCAATGCCTAACTACTTCTAAAAATCAGGACCTAGCTGCATTGTGCCTCTACCTTTCCCACACGCAGGGGGAAGAGATTTATATAAAACACTTCTTACTCTCATAGGTACTATCTCTCCAGCAGGGCCGCTTACAGGTGCCAACCTCATTGGGAGTCAAAGGTGATATGTAGAAGATTAGATCCCAGGGAAGGGTGGATTAATTACAAACCAAGTTCTACTTCTCAGTGTGGGACTCAGTACCAACTTTATCTAAGGATTTAAAATCCTTAGGTGCATATAAAATCTTTTTTTTTCTTCCGTTTTCTTGCTGTTATTTGGAAGTTTGTGTTTGTGTCATGACTGCCATCTAGGTGGAGAGCAGAGATTGACCCAGTGATCTATAGTGTTAAAAGGATGAGTCTTGACATGTTGAGTTAGTCATGCTTATCACCAGAATCTGTTAGGCTTCTATCCTCTGTTGATTTGTCGCAGATGGGGGGATAAGTAACACATTGAGCAGAAAGTTACATTTGCTTTGAAAAGTTAATTATTTCTTGCAGGGAAAAAACTCAGATGCACTGGTCTATATAAACATTACTATTATTTTATTATTTGTATTGCTATAGAACCTAGGACCTTAGTCAAGGACCAGGAACAGATTATGCTAGGTGCTGTACAAAGACAAACAAAAAGACCATCCTGTGACGTTGCACTCTATATGATTTTATGAAAGTATGCTGATGTGTGTGAATATAATGTAACTAAAATATGCTTCATGCAAAAGGTCTCTTGTAAGGTATCATTACAAAGCCTATAATCTACTGAGTGTGGTCATCCTATTTATATAAATGTATCATTCTTGTATCTGAAACTAGAAATATGAAATATAACTGAGGGCCTATTGTAATCATGCAAAATGTGGGCCATTAATGATGGTTTGGAATCTTTATGGCTCCCATCAACCAGGACAATTGACTGTGGATGGCTCTGTTTGCAGGCAGGCCTTCCTGTGAGTCAGGCTGGGAGGAATGAAGGCTTGGGGTCTTAGTGACATGTGATCACGTCACCTGAACTGGAATCCATCTTTAACCTGGTGTTTTTCTATTGAGAAGGAGGGGTGGGAATCCAGAGGGACAAAGGATTCCCGCCTTATGCAAAAGATATATAAGTGGGTGGAACAGAACAAAGGGGGCTCCAATCATGAGAAATCCTCTAGCTACCACCTGAGCTGGAAGAAGGGCTGTACCAGGGGAAAGAATTGTGCCCCGACTAGGAAGGCATCCAGTCTGTGAAAGAAACTTATTAAAACATCTGAGAGTGAGATTTTTATCTGTATTCAGTTTTATTACTGTACTAGGCTTAGACTTGCATGTTTTATTTTATTTTATTTTGCATGGTGATTCACTTTGTTCTGTCTGTCACTACTTGGAACCACTTAAATCCTACTTTCTATATTTAATAAAATCACTTTTTACTTATTAATTAACCAAGTATGTATTAATACTTGGGGGGGGGGGGGGCGGAGAGAACAGCTGTGCATATCTCTCTATCAGTGTTATAGAGGGCGAACAATTTATGAGTTTACCCTGTATAAGCTTTATACAGGGTAAAATGGATTTATTTGGGGTTTGGACCCCATTGGGAGTTGGGCATCTGAGTGTTAAAGACAGGAACACTTCTTAAGTTGCTTTCAGTTAAGCCTGCAGCTTTGGGGCAGGAGGTTCAGACCCTGGGTCTGTGTTGGAGCAGACTGGTGTGTCTGGCTCAACAAGACAGGGTGCTGGAGTCCCAAGCTGGCAGGGAAAGCAGGGGCAGAAGTAGTCTTGGCACATCAGTTGGCAGTCCCAGAGGGGTTCTGTTATCCAACCCGTCACACATCCCTGCTCCTAAAGAGTGTACCACCTAAGAGGGATATGTTGGGGCACAGAGGGAAGGAAAGTGGAGTGGCAGTTCATGAGTTTTGGGGGGATGGTAGTACATTTTAGTTATGCATTTGTTCAGTTTTTGTTATTTGTACATAGATGTCTATCATTAAAAATAGATTGAGAAAACAAACAGGAAAAAGATTGTTCTTTAAACCTTCATACACACCAATTATAAATCAGATTCCATCTAATTATTGGCGCTGGTAGCATTCCCTACACTTAAGATTACCTAGCACTTCCCATTATGGATCCTGTTTTCAGTTTCCTGTAACTTTGCAAAAGTTTGACCATTTGGGCTGAAATCTTTCATACCAGGTGTTTTGACTCAGGCTGATTTTTTGTGTGTGTGTGTGTGTATGTTTTGTTGAAAAGTTTCACTAAAATGCTTCAGCCATTTCAGAGAATGACATTAGGAAAAAATACATTGTACAATTTTTTTGTTCTTTTTAACATGGGCAACCCCATTTTTTTTAAGAAGCTCTTTTGCTACCAGGCTTTGGAGCAGAGTCTTGAAATTTGGCTGAGGTGTCGTCCTAGCGTCAGGGACGGGCCTTTTGGAATCCCCATGAAAACTTAGCCAAGTTATAAGCCTCTGACAAATTTCAGTTTGTACGTAGAGACTTGTTAGAATTTGGCCGCTAAATTCACCAAAGATTCCGTCTGTGGTGAATATGCACCAGACACTCAAGCTCCTATATGCTGACCAGACTGCACCAGGGCTGGCGCAAGCTATTAGGCGACCTAGGCGGTTGCCTAGGGCACTACTATTGGGGGGGCGGTGACCGCAGCAGTATTTTGGTGGCGGGACCTTCTGCTGCCTCTGTGTGTGTGGGGAGGGGGGGGGGAAGGGGGGTGTGGCATTTCGGGGCAGGACCTTCCGCCGCCTAGGGTGGCAGAAAAGCTGGCGCCCCTCCTGGACTGCACGTTTCATTCCTGCAGAACAAATGAGCACACTCCATCCCAGGGCTACGGACTTTCCCTGCCATTACTCCTCTCTGCAGCAGCTGGGAGGGCCACTGTGGCATCAGACACGGAACTGAGAAGACAGACTGTCTCTCATGGGCTCTCATCGATCCCCCAGATGGGGCCTAGGTAGCAAATAGGAAGAGAAGGTAGCCACACTGGAATGCTGAGGGGTGAGTGTGTGGAGGGAAGGAGAAGGGGTTGAAAGAGGATGGGGGTGGGGGGAGCAGAAGGGGAGGGTGACAGCTGGTATGTGAAGGTGGATAGTAGTGGGGTGGGGGAAGAGGCAGAAGCCACTGTGTGTGTGATGAATAGGAACAGAGCAGCAGGGAGCCATGATTGGATAGGAACAGAGGAGAGAAGGGGAGAAACTGGGAGCTCTACATTGCTCTGCTTTCTAACAAATAGCTATGAACCCACTAGCAAAGTGTGTCTCTCATCCCCTTTTGTGATTAGTCCACATAGAGGATCTAAAAGTCCAAACCCTGATGATGACCCAAATGGGGGGGTTCAAGATGGTTCCATGTATTAGAATTTGTGGGTTTTTTTCCCCCCAGCCTTTTCTATATTTGGAAATTACATTAAAAAACACCTACATTAAAAGAATGTTAAGGTTGCAAAGTGAAGCTCTCAAAAGGTAGGAAATGCCAAAGTTAAGGTAGCCCATGCAACCTTAATTTGCCCCCTTGTGCATATGCATTATGACACAGTCTTTAATTACATGATCACGTTATTTTTCCACAAAACCCCTACCTCATTGAGTACGCAGGGTGGATAATGCACTCGGAATGAATCAGGGTTGTGTAGTGAAGGAGGCTGTTGTAATTTCTATATAAGAGAGTTTGGACTGACAGGTTTGTAGGAACTTCCTTTAGTTTGATGGCCACCACATGCCAAATAGCACACTGTTGAAACTGAGGTGAAAATATTTTGAAACCGAGGGAGACTATAAAAACATGTTCAAATGTGATTTCCAGTGTTTATCACATTGAACTGGATTTACTGTAGCTCCACTCTGTACAAAGAAGAGGTTTCAAGACAGGAATTGACTTTTGGTCTTTGACCTCCTGACATATAAAATCATTATCACAAAAATAAAACTGAAACCAGACAACTATAGTGAATCACAGAATATAGAAACTTGCTAATGATGCATGTTTGGAGTTCTTATCTTGATGTTTTTCTTTTAATGGCTTGTTTGACTTTGAAACAGTAGGGTTTTTTTTCCCCTGCACTTGGTACACATATCTAACAAATGTACTAAAGGGAGCTAAAAACGTATACGCATAGGAGAGTAAATATCTCTTAAATGTACTGTTAGCCCCAAATTTTCAACCTTGTGAGCCTACAATTAAAACCTAGTGCCAGATTTTCTCTGTGCCAAGATCTGTTTATGCAGTTGTGTGTAGTGTGGAGGTCAGGTAGGCAAAGGTGGTTATAAGTCACTCAGGTCACACTCAGAGGCTTGCTCTGGGAAAGGGGTAACCAGTACAAAAGTTTGAGAACCACTGTATTAGTGGGACTCTCGCTAGCATGCTAATAAGAGCAATGTGGATATTCCAGCTTGGGCTCTGAAGCCTAAGAGGGTGGGGTGGGGTTTGAGAGCCTGACTTCCAGCTTGAACCCAAACATCAAAGCAACGTCTACACAGCTATCTTTAGCATGTTAGCCCAGGCCCCACTAAGGCAAGTCTGTTGACCCAGGCTGTGAGACTTGCTCCCAGCAGCTGTGCAGACATACCCTTAGCAGCTTTTCTGCCTCCCTTTATCCTAGGGCTGAACCAACCCTTGGTATAAGAGTACCTACAGAGACTGTTCTGCTGGCCCAGGATCGCTGGAGCACAGTACACTACGGCCCCACATCCTTTATCCCTAGTTGTATCCCAGGAATCCCTAGCTACCCTTTCAGGGCAGGTTTTGGGTTTGGGCTGAACATCTGGTCCCTAAATTCACCTGCAGCTCAACATCTCTGAAAAATCAGAGAACTTGTTTAGGTGTTTAAACTTGAGGCACTTAAGTTTGACATATTTGGCCAACTGGTTTTAGAGAACTACCATTTTCAGTGTTGCCAACAGGATTGTCTCACAAGTCCTGTCGATAGTTGGTCTTTTTCTTAAAGCCCCAGCTCCTGGGATTCTTGGGATAGCCTCAGCTTTCATGTAAGAAAAAGTAAGCATCTAGCTGTTCTGACTGTGCAAGAACGCTTGAAAATGTGACTCCTAAAGGTTCAAAACCCAGAACCCAAGTCATTCTTATTATTTTTAAGAATCTCATGATTTTTAGCTACGCTCCTGGGTTTTTTGGGACTTGATTTATAATATTGGAACCCTTGGGGTTGTAAATGCTGCTTTTTGCATGACCTTGCTGATAATGTTTTTTAAGTTTGCTGTATTGAGATTGCCAAAGTGTTATCAAACTGCTTCAGACTAATTGACCAACAGTGCTCTTTGGCCAAGTAGTAGGTAATTCCATATTGCTTTTTTAGTACAATAGGATTTAGAAAATAATTAAATAGGAAAATAAAACTGATGTACTAGGAAGGACTGGAATGGAAATCTTTAGGGTAGTCAGAGCAATGTGATTTAAAAAAATCAGACAGCAAATTCATTATTCTAACAATAAAATAAAAATAACAAGACTATCCACAAAGTTTTAAAAAGGATTAAAAAAATTCACGTAGAGTGAAAAGGTTAACTGCTTATTAAGAGTATTCACTTTGATGCCTTGGACAAATTCCAACTTGGGTAATTGTGTTTTGCCAGTTTAGAGTCTATTCTTCAGTTTCAACTGAATGCATTCTTCTTCACTTCCTATCCTGAACTGTGTACGTAACTCCATAGACTTCAGGTGAATAACTGCTGTTATTTATAAGTGAGAGAAGAATCAAGTCCATTAATGCTTGATGTTTCTCACCTATATCTATGTTTGTAAATCATGAGTAAATTAACAGAAGTTTGAATTACATTGTTCTAAGACCAGTGCAAGTAAGAACAGAAAAATTAAAGGAGGGAAGGTGTCTGGTGCTCTTCAGGTCAAATACAGATCTCAACAGGCCAATCTTAAAAGTAAAGCAGGTTTCTAAAGTAATAAACTGAAGACACCATAAATGTTGCTAATTCTAATTTCAATGTATCATCAGTCAAGGTTAGGGATGCAATGAATAAAAGAATTTCAAATCTCAAATTTGACTTAGTCTTTCAGATATTTTAATGAGTCAAGTTGTTTATAAAATCCCTTTGAATATAATTAAAAATTATAAAACATGCTTCCAACTTAATTTATTTTGTTTTTGTTGGCAGTGTTGAGGCAGGAATTTTATTATTATACCAGACTACAGACTGTGTGTATTCTGATTCACAGCCATAAAATAGTGCCAGAGTCACAGAAGTTAATTTTTTACAGGTGTGCTGCTTAAAAATAATAAATAAAAGCTGTTTAAGGCCCTGTATCATTAGAATACATTGACTTACAAATTGTAAGTAAATTTTAAGACCATTTTGGAAAGTCCTTTCCTCTTTTACTTATCTGTCAAAGATCTGAGTTAAAAGTTCTGTTTTTCCTGCTAGAGTTACAGGTATTACTAATATATAACTTAGGCCTCGATCCTGCACGTTGCACAGGACTTTTGTTGACTTCAAATGGGAGTTATCTGCAAGGAGCTGCTACAAGATTGGGTTGGCTGCTTGCTCAGTTTATATATTAGTGGCCTCTCTTGCAACAAACAAACAAACAAAAACCCACTAACACTTCTGAGGTTTTGGTATTCAGGTCTTGGCAGCTAAAACATTTTTGTTTGCCTGTTACATTCGTAATTCTTAAATCTAAGTATGATTCTCTGTTGCTGCATTTGGATCTCAGTTACTTCATATTTTGTGTGTAATAGCCATGAAATAGTTAATCCATTATATGCAAAGTTCTGTCTTATACTTTTGCATTTGGATGAAGATTGTACGTTTAATCTATAGGAAGTGCTTGTACCAGGTTGGGGCTGCTTTTATAATCATCACCCATGAATATAACTGGATGTTGGAGAGTCCTGATTCTAGCACTCTAAAGTGCTGATTTAAAGGGGCGAGGAACTATCTCCTGTCGTTTGGTTCCTACTGTTTTCAGGAAGACAGTACTTCCTATGTTCTTTGTGTTTAAATAGGATTGCATCTGCAAAGTATCTGCTTCCATCATCAAATTCTCCTTCTAATGGAAATAATCTCTAGACCCATCCAAATTGGCTAACTGGTGAGGTCAAAAAGAGATAATGTTACTGTCTTTGATACCCGAGAGAGTCACAGTGAAAATTATTGAGCAATCTGTAATTTCTATAAATGAATGTTGAACACAGCCCCAACTCCCAGTCCAAAATGTTGTTTCACTGTTTTAGGATATCTGTCCAACCATCCAAGGGTTTATACTGCTGCCCATCTCCATAATATTTGAGTGCCTTCCACATAAAATCAATAGCAAAGTCCTTAGTACACTTCATGAAGTCTCTGCCACTTCTCCCTTTATAGGGTAAGAACGTTGCTTGGAGTAGTGTTTTTTTTTTTTTTTTGTGTGGGGTGGGAGCACTGGGGTTGATAGGAGTTTTGAGAATAGAAAGGCGTGTTCATAATGAGAGTGTCATTTGTAGTGGAAAGACTTTCTCAAAGAGGAAAGTTTCACAACATTTCCTAAAGATGATCAAACTCTGGATTTGCCTGATCCCTTCTGGCAGATTGTTCCATAGCCAGATATCCTTGACAGAGAACATTTTGTCCCCAGCTCTCATGTGCTTCGTCCTTGGTGTTGCATTGTCCCATAGAAGTGCAGCTGTTGCAGAGGTTCACACTGTGCTTAATTTGTAATGAAAGAGGTGCCGGGGCTCAAGCAATGGTTTACTTTCATAACTGATGTGCTAAACCCAGTGGTGCTGGGACTATGAACTGCCAAAACTAGAGGTGCCAGCCAGGGCTCAGCTCTGGCAAGCCCTGGCACAAATTAAGCACTGGGTTTGTAGATCAAGTTAGTGGTTTGATGTAGCTGGGGCGTGATATATTAATTGCTTTGAAAATTGGAGCCAGGGCCTTACACTGGCATTGGAAGCCGACTGGAAGCCAGTGGAGGGACCTGATGTGCTCATGGCAGCCTGAGACACCGAGAAGATGGGCAGCTGCATTCTGTATCAGCTGGAGCATGGGCGTCCTCTTCCCATTCAGTTTGATACAATGACTATTTCCATTTTGTAGAGCATGTAGTAGTAGCCCCTCCTGTCTGGTAAAAGCTAGTGAACATGGCTCCATTTCATACTCAAATATTTTTCAGGGTTTTTTGAGCTTTGACATATGTGATGGGGGGCCAAACTCAGTCAGGGATGGCAGGGCACATAATACAATCTGATTAGGGTGGGATTTTCTTTGAGTTAGTTCCATATGTATTCAGTTGATCTAATCCGTGAAGTATGTAGAGAGCTCTCCGCAGTGGTTGATGGTTAGGACTGGTGTTGGGATTGTGCACTCTGGGTTGATTAGCGGGTTCACTATGTGAAATAACTTTGCTGGCTGTGATTCTGCCACGTTCTATCTGAAGGAGCAGAAGGCTTGTTTTTGCCTCTTTTATTGCAGTCCTGTAAGAGTTGTTTGGTGCTGCTGGTGGAGGGGTTCAAAGTGTCTTTTGTGCCATTGGTATTTTAGCTTTCTGCCAGTGCACTTCATCTGCCATAGTTCATCTGTGAACCATGGTAATCTTCTTGCTCGGTGTGCGGGGGAGTGCATGGCTTGGGCCAAAATGTTGGTGGTACTGGACATCAGGTGAGTTATTCTCCTAGGGTAAGATGAAAACCTATGGGAGTTCAGGAGTCTTCAGGGGTGGACTATCTTTTGTTGATCACTACCTTAGTGGGAAGTAGGGAAGGCTCTGACTTTTGCTTGCATGAGGTGGTGATAAGGCCAAGAGAAAGGTATGTTGGTCCTATGCTGAAGATAGGGTCCAACATATGTCCTGGCTGCATGTGTAGGTTCAGACTGCTTGGGAGAATCCCATGGAGGCCATGATATCAAGTACTACTGTATCATTAAGATTATTTATGTAAAGGCTGAGGTCTGGGGGATTCCAATACCATCATGGGTGGCAGCTCTGTAAGTTCATCCAGGAAGTTGACAGAATTGTTATCTGCAAGTCTACACACCACTAGGAATCCTCGGTTCCTCTTGTCCTTTACCTCACAGATCATATGGATGTACTCCTATGTTTTTGCTTCTGGGATGGAAAGTCTTCTGTAGCTGAAGGGGAGCAGGACTACTACTCTACTCTCCCTCCTTTTGTCTGGTGCATTCTGAGGTCTGTTTTGGCTTCTAACATATGGAATATCCTGGGAAGCCTATCTATGCTAGGATAGGCATTGAATGATGCCTCAGTGATGCAGGCGTGCCCAGGTGTTCAATCCAAATGAAATCATGGCTGGCATATTGAAGATGTTTCTCCCTGTCTGTGTGAAAATGATAGTACTGAGTTGGCTCTAGGCCTGGTTATAAAGGTTTATGTTCTCTTCAGTTTACGATCTGATTGGGAAGGGTGGAGTGGCCTGTGGGAGCCATTTATGCTCCGTGATTTTTCTGGGCTGATCCATGCCAGCCCCATGATAGGTTACGTCAGCTTTGAGGTTGCTCTAAGAAACATCAGCTGTTAATAGTCCCCAAGTGATTGTGTCTGCTGGGGCTTGCTGGAGTGCACTGTGGTCTAGCTTCACCTCTGCCCCTCTTGTGCAGCCAAATGGGGGAACTGGCACCAGGGTATCTTGTACCAACTGAGAGCTCCTTCACAATGGGAGAATTCTCAGTTGGACAGATCAAGCTGCTTTTTGGGTCGCTTTGCAGTGCCAGAGAAATGCAGAAGAGGATCTGTCCTGAAACCTTGGCAGAATCTTCTTTAATGTGGTTTCCAGTAATTTTTGCATAGAATTAGTGAGCATAAATATTATGGTATCTCTTTCCTGTATTGGAACTGTAAGTACATAAAAATCTGTCTTCATGGCACTTTTATATAAAAAATTATAATTATGTTGGTTCCCTTTTTGTGGTGCTTTTAAAAAGTCACCCACTACCTTTAACAATTTAAATAAATCAGAATGCAAAATAAAATAAAACCTATTCAGACTCTGTGCGTGCACATGCGTGTGTGTAAAAAAACAAAAACAAAACAAAAACAAAAAAAAACAACCCCACCCACAACAACAACAACAAATGTCCAACCTTATCCACAACACCTACACTTGCTAACATGAGAGCAGGTGCAAATCACATAAACTTAACATTACAGTGAAAACAAAACAGTATTCAGTATTGGCTTGCAAGACCCCAAAATCAACCTCCCTGGAGACAGAATATCAAACATGCTGTCCTTTTATGGAGTAATTCCTGCTTCCTGGCTGTTCAGAATTGTTCGTAATTAGAGTTTCACCATTTTCAGTTATATTAGGCCAGAAGTCATCTCCCAGAGTCCTGTTTAGGGCATTGCACTCATGTGAAATTCATAGGTGAGTGGAATTGTGGCATTAGAGGTTATTCATCAAGCGATGAGGCCTGATAGTTTTCCAAACCACTAATTGATCTGAAAGGAGTGAACTAGTCCAAAGTACACCAACCAGGCCAACAATATCTCACAGGTAGTGTTATCAAATGTAGCTTACAGAATGGGCTTTGGAGCGGAGCCCGGAGCTGGAGCGTGGAGCAGCTCCGGAGCAGTGGAGCTGCAGGTTTTTGCCTGGAGCTGGAGCGGAGCCGGAGCACAGCTCCAAAGCCCTGGCAGACATCAGTATGTAACTGTGTCTCAAACTCATCGCTGACAGCGAGTCATATAGCCTGCAAACAAATGGTGCCTCAATGCTGTACTGAGGCCAGCAGCCAAATCAGAGATCCCACGTTGCCTGAAATAAGTTGGCAATCACCATCTCAGAGACGAACATTTGAATCTGGCTGATAATAGAATAATAAACATTTGAGAGGGCTTTCTTAGCAGGGGGGCCAAACCTTGATTGACACAGCTTGACTGACACAGTGCCCTCTGACAAGGGGCAGGCGGAGGTAATAATAATTTAGCAATTGAACTGTTCCATGGCAGTGTACGAGAGTATTCAAGACAATATATTGCAAAGTTGCTGGAACAATTTGTATCGTGGGGGTGCTGAAAGCCTTTGAACTAACAGTAAACCCTGTATATGATGGAAATCACTTCAAGCCAGGGAGTGCAGCAGCTCCAGCACCCCTAGTTCCAGCATCCTTGATATGTTGCTTTCTTGGGGAGAAGAAAAGCTTGTGTAATCAGTACGCAAAGCTCTGC
The DNA here is from genome assembly GCF_011386835.1 of Chrysemys picta bellii. Classification (NCBI taxonomy): domain Eukaryota; kingdom Metazoa; phylum Chordata; order Testudines; family Emydidae; genus Chrysemys; species Chrysemys picta. The sequence goes on along the minus strand of NC_088791.1, from coordinate 122,816,301 downwards.
TGCACAGAGGGCTGAATGGCTTTTGATTATGCAATGAAATCTAGAAGAGTGATTAAAACAATCAGAGCTGATATTGGGTGGGGTCACTTTAGCTGCACTGAAGAGATAGTACAGCATAGTTTATTTTTTGGGTACACATGAATGACTTGGGGAATTGTAACCAGGGTGATTAGAAGGCTTTTAATCTCAATGCTCTAAGCAGTTGTATAGCTACTTATAATGGTATCTAGCAGTCCAGAAAGGGATGTGGAACTGTAAAGAAAGGATTAGAATAGTCTTACGCTTCTGAATATCACTGCACAATATTAGATTGACTTCCACAAGGCTGTTTTTAAAGGGGGGCTATGTACATTAATTAGCTTAACTAGAAACTAGGTTTAAGCTTTGGTACACTCTTTTGGCCTCTCATTTGTAGAGAAAGGATCCAATAACACTGCAGCCTTGCTAGCACCATTGGGTGTGACTATGGAAACCAAAAGGGTTTGAGTCCTAAGGTTGAATGCAATTGTCTTTAGGAGTACATGTTGGAATAGAGGAGCTGAGTTAACTAGAATAAGTTGAAAAGTGGAACGTTCCCCAAAAATATGTCCCTTAATTTTTTCATTGAAAAATTCTGAATCTTGACATCTTTAGACCAGCTCTAAGAGGAGGAGGAGTTGTTGTTTTGTTGTGTGTTTGTACAGTACCTAGGACAGAGGGGTCCTGGTCTATGATTCGGGTCCCTAAGTGCCACCATAATATGAATAATAATAATAATCTCATTCTTGCCTTCTGCTCCTCTTTCCTTCTTTGCTGTGGTCCTGTGGCCCTCTGCAACCCAGGTCTATCTCTCTCCCTCTGGTGCCTCTCCACTCCCGACCTGTCCCATGTTATGATCATTGCTCTCCTACCTTCTCCCAGCAGGTAATGAACCTTCCACGCTCTTCCTGCCTCCTCTGCGACTGAGTGCTTTAGGGCTCTCTGCCAGAGTGTCGCCTTCCTTGGCCTACCCTTCCCAAGCAGAAAACCTCCCCTAGCTGGTTTCCAACTTGAGAGCATGTGGGCACCAGCTGTTGGTCACAGGTTGTTCACGATGGCAGGCCAAGCTAGGAAAGCAGGTGGCTCCTTGCAGGGACAGCTAGGACTCTGTGTAAAGGATATAAATAAATTAACCCTGTCTCTCAGTGGCCAGAAAACTTCCTTTCTGCTGGCCCAAACTAAGCTGGCCAGTGTTTTAATAGGTAGCAGAGTGAATGGAGAGTGGGAAACGTGCTTTTCTATGTATGCAATAAAAGGAAATGTAATATACTGAGTGAAATAAAAAACTTTCCCAGCACATTACCTCGTAACATTTTTTTTCATCCTGTTTCTCTGTTCCAAGCCCTTTTTGGAAGACCTGTGCTGATTACTAATTTCTTAGGAAACACTGAGAATGTTCACGTTAGAGTTTGGCCTGGTGACAGCTTGCTAGTTTTGCTGCCAGCTGTTTGAGGCTCAAGTTTCTCAGCTACAGTAGTGGGGATCTGGTGCTCGGTATAGGATGAGGGGCCTGTGAGCATCACGCTCCTCCAAGTGCTACAGGCTACCGCAGTGCTTAAAGTAGATTGATGAGAAGCTCTCAGGTCACCAGCCAACAAGGAGGGGGAGCTCTGTGTGAGCCCTGCTCAGCCAAGTTGGGGAGAGGAAGGGAAGCTTTTGCTTTGTTTTAAGTAGATGAAGAGGAGCTGTGCTCCTCTTGCTCCTGTTTGCCTTGGCCCCTGGCCGACGAGCCAATTGGAGCGGCACCCTGCTTGCTGTCGAGGGTGTGGGAACAAGAAAATGGCTTGGAGTAATGTTTTGCAGAGTAAGACATTTGCCATGTTTCCAATGCTGGATGTGCAAAAGGCCTGAGTCAGAACCCCCCAAGTTATGAGATTTGGTGTAAAAATAATGGAATTTAAAATTAATAAATTCTGAGGTTTTTTTTCCTTTGGTTTTTGAGCCTCTGTGATGCACTTGCTTCACATTTTCATGCTTTTCTGAACAACCAGGAGGGCTTGAAACTTTAAAAAAAAAAATCTAAAGCTGAGATTCCTACGTATTCACTTGACTCCAGGAGCTAAAGCATTAAGACATTCTCCTAGGGCTCATTCACATTGACTGTGGGTCAGCCCCCATCAGATGCTGTTGGTTTTTCCTTTGATTTTATAAAATATTTTAATTGGCATAGATAAAGACAAACTGGACTGTAGGCAAATACTCATTAGAGTGTGTTTGAAATAATAATGCGTTCAACTATATAAATCATGATTTGGAGAGGTCAGAGTCCTCTTGAAGGACCTCCCAGGTTTGGGGCAAGACTTGGGTGTTTAAACCTTTTGAAACCTGTGAATTTAATGTGGACTGTGCCATCGGTGTTAAGCGGAAATGAATGCATAGCATTAATATGCCGATCAGCAAGAATAAAGTAGACTCCATTCATTCGTTTACTGTACCACTGAAGTACAGGCTTTGCAAAGGATGCCATCTTACTTCCTCTTTGGTTAACCCTCCAATTAGCAGTGAGCTGTTAAAGAACTCCAGGAGTCTCTTCAGGTAGGAAGTGATTATTTGCAATCATCTGTGGTCTTTTTGGAGGCCAGTGTAAACACTTGTGAAGAGGGCTGAAAGTGTTTGGGTTTGAGTCGAAAGAATGCTGGAAAGCCAGAGGAAACATGAAAGCCTTAAAATCAAGGGGCCAAATTCATCCCTGTATAACAAAGCTTATAGTGAAGCTACTCCTTAGTAGTTGGTTTTTGCTTTTTGGAGAATTGACAGCACAGCCATAGCATCATTGTTCTGCACAGCTAACACTGAGCCATAGCATTGGTATGCTACCTGGTGGTAAAAATGTCTGCCACAAGTCAACACTAATGCTCTCATTATTGCTAGCACGAGTGGAACTGCTAAACCATTGGTAGGAGAATTGCCTACAATTCTTAAAAGGACACCCATTAATTTGGAATCTAGTTAGTTTAAGAAATGAGTTGCAATCAGTATTTATTATGAAACCTGCCAATATGTCATTATGAAAATGTATGGTATTTAAAAATGTTCTGTCTCACCAGTTGCTGTGTGAAAGACCCACACAAACAGCAGCAGAGACTGATTAATTAAGTCTCTGTTGCCACTAAACTTTTTCTTTCCCCTTCTATTTACCACTGTTGGTAACCAATGGGTGCTCTAGTGCAGTGGCTCTGAACCTTTCCAGACCACTGTACCCCTTTCAGGAGTCTGATTTGTCTTGCGTACCCTCAAGTTTCACTTAACTTAAAAACTACCTGCTTACAAAATCAGACATAAAAATGCAGAAGTGTCCCAGCACACTATTACTGAAAAATTGCTGACTTTCTCATTTTTACCATACAATTATAAAATAAATCAATTGGAAAATATAAATAAATAAATAGAGAGAGAGAGAGATAAACAAATCATTCTGTATGAAATTTGTTCTGACTTTGTGAGTGCTTTTTCTGTAGCTTTCTGTACCTTGTACACCCCCCATGTTCATCCTTATAATCTGATTGCATGGTATCTAATGCAAAGTTTGTCATGTCGAGTGTCTTGAGAAAGCTCATGATGTACTGAGCATTGTTGTTATGGTAATTTTATAGTAATTGTTTTTATAGTAATGTTATAGGTTGTAATTTCATGTATATTAATTATGAGGCTGAAAATGTGTCCTCATGGCTTAAAGCAAGCCCAGGCAAAAACTCCCCAAGAGCAGAGGGGCAATTCACACCTCATCAGGGCATGTATGGGACAAACCCAGCCCAGCCTCACAGGAACAAAGGACACTGGCCTAGGCAACAACAAAGCATCTGTTGGACTCTTGAGTGAATCACCCTCCTTCTCTTGTTCAGTTTGGGACCCTGATGAGTTAATGCTCACCTGACTCTGAAGTGTGGGGAGGGGGACGAGGCCAAGAGGGAAGAAAGGACATGATAAAAGGGAGAGATGTTTGCCATGCTCTTCCTCTCTTCCACCTCCATCTACAGACACCACACCAAGCGACTGAAGTGCTGATCAAAGGGGTGAGCCTGGCTGAAGAGCAGCCCGCCAGCCTGTGGTGAGAAGCCTCTAAGTTTGTAAAGGCATTGGAAGTGTTAAGATCAGCTTAGAATGCGTTTTGCGTTTATTTCATTTGACCGAATATGACTTATAATCACTTAGATTTATTAACTACAAAGATATATTTATTTTGTTTGTTCTACCTGAAGCAGTGCATTTGGTTTGAAGTGTGTCAGAGACTCCCCTTGGGATAACAAGCCTGGTACATATCAATTTCTTTGTTAAATTGACGAGCTCATGTGAGCTTACAGCATCCAGTGGCCATAACTGGACACTGCAAGACGGAGGTTCCTAGGGTTGTGTCTGGGACCGTAGCTATTGGCTAGTGTCATTCGGTTGCACAATTCAAGGAACAGCTTACATGCTAGAGCCTGTGCGTGAACAGCCCAGGAGTGGGGGTTCTCACAGCAGAGCAGGGTAAGGCTGGCTCTTAGTGTCGAGGATTGGAGTGACCTAGCAGACCACCAGTCCAGATAACACCAGGGGAATGTCACAGTGTACCCTGTTGTAAAACTAGGCAAATATCTAGAGGAGTAGATGTACCCCCTGGAAGACCTCTGTGTTTCCCCAGAGGTATGCATATCCATGATTAATAACCACTGTTCTAGTGTAGGCAGCTGTCTGCTGAGAGCAGATCTGGAGGACATAGGCTTTGGCAGCTGCTAGTGTTTTAAACACTTTCCACAACAGCACCCCCATTATTGCTGCCACCAGCAATTCTTCCTATTGTGGTGGGAAGATTTAAGAAAGGATCTAATGTATAATCAGTTAGGTCTTGTTTACAGGAGAAACAGTGGAACTGACTATATATACTATGTACAAAACAAACTAAGGGGGGGGGGGAAAGGGATGGGGGTCCCTCTAATTTTGTTGTTACAGCCATCTTAGGGGTTACTTGTATAACGGGGGGATATACAGATATATAATTTTTTTTTTTTACCTGACAGAAATGTGATTTTTAAGAGTATGGTGTTCCTCTAGTTGGGAGCTGCTCTACAGGGGTCAGTATGACTGGTCTCTTCACACTGTGAATGACTATCGGTTGCTGAAGACTAAGAAGGGCTTTTTCTTTAGTTCACCAGATCATTTTGTGGTGTGAATTCCTCCACTTGCACATTTTACTCTTTTCCTCAGAATAGGAGGAGAACAGACAGCTCTGTACGAAGGTTATTTCTGTGTTCCCTTTGTCTAGAGCAGGAGGAGTAGGAGTTCTGGCTTTTGGGAACTACTCCTGCATGTGCCTGTGGCATACTGTGTATGTGGCTGTCAGTGTTAGCCTTACAGGGGTCTTCTGAGGCTAAACTAATGTTTGTAAAATGTTTGCTGTGATTATTCATTATGTATTTCAGCAGTAACTAGAGGCTCCATTGTGCTAAGCCCCATAGATCTATTAAGAGACAGTCCCTGACCCAAAGAGCTTATGGTTTAAATAGAAAAGACAGATAAAAGGCTGGGAAAAAGGAAGGATTTTTATCTCCATTTTACAGATGGAGAACTAAGGCACAGAGAGATTTAGTGACTTGCCTTGGGTCACACAGGAAATCTGTTGCAGAAGCTGGATTTGAACCCAGATTTTCTAAGTGCTTGAATAACAAGACCATCCTTCCTCCTTCATGCCTTAAGATCATTGTTCAGTGACCAGGCAGAGAGAGGCTGGTTGTGGGTGGAGCAGAGACCTCTGAGGACTGCTCCAAGTTAATGGGAGAGCAACTCTGAAATGATCTGGAACAGCTCCCAAAATGATCTGCCGGTAGGAAGCAGGCTCACCTTACTTCAAGAACAAGTAAACAAAGTCTATGTAATTTCTCCACTGTTTCTCGCCTGGAAGGCGATTTTTTTTTTCCTGATGCAAAAGAAACAGGAAAGCAAAGAGAATCTGCAAGTTACTTGGCACAGCCATTAAATTTTTTAAACATTTGTCATTGGGAAATTGAAACGTGTTCATGTGTGGGGTTCTTCTCTTTTTGAAAAGTATGCATAACTCCCATTCACATCAATGACAGTTGGGCATATATATCAAAGGATAAATAGACTTCTTTCAGTGGATTCTTGCAAAGCAAGTCATTGCCCATGGAGGCAGAAACAAATGCTGAAACCAGAAGTCGAATTACATGTCTGGTACTGCTTTGGGATTGCTGTTCGGTTAAGTTGCAGGCTGTCTAATTCATCAGAATGCCAGGGTGGCTGAAACAGACTGCCAAACTCAAGAACCTGTGTCTGCAGGGGACCCCAGGCTTGGAAAGGTTCTTGTTCCAAGTGTTAAGGCCCAGATTTGCTCTCCCCATTCCTGGCAAGAACAGTGCATTCCAACAAACCGAAGAGAGATGAATCTGTAATAGAGCTAAAAAAATCAAATCTCTACAAATCATTTACAGGCATCCTAGCGGCCCTATTTCTAACACTGGGACGTAGCAGGTATTTTGTTCTGAGATAGTGTTGTTATAAGAGAGAAAAGTAGCACATTAGTCCCTTAACTTGTACAGCAAGATTTTCAAAGGAACTCAAGTGTGTTAGGCACCCAGCTGGGAGTTGGGTGAACACAAGAATGGCCAGGCTGGGTCAGACCAATGGTCTATCTAGCCCAGTATCCTGTTTTCTGACAGTGGCCAAGGCCAGGTGCTTCAAAGGGAATGAACAGAACAGGGCAATTATCAAGTGATCCGTCCCCTGTTGCCCATTCCCAGCTTCTGGCAATCAGAGGCTTAGGACCACCCAGAGCATGGGGTTGTACCCCTGACCATCTTGGCTAATAGCCACTGATGGACCTATCATACATGAATTTATCTAATTATTTTTTTAACCCAATTATAGTTTGCCCTTCATAACATCCCTGGCAATAAGTTCCACAGGTTGACTGTGCATTTGGTGTACATCCTTTTGTTAGTTTTAAACCTGCTGCATATTAATTTTATTGGGTGACCCTGGTTCTTGTGTTATGTGAAGGGGTAAATAACACTTCCCTATTCATGTTCTCCACACCATTCTTGATTTTATAGACCTCTATCATATCCCCCCTTAGTCTCTTTTCCAAGGTGAACAGTCCCAACCTTTTTAATCATTTCTTGTAAGTAAGCTGTTCCATACCCTTAATCATTTTTGTTGCCCTTCTCTGTACTTTTCCCATTTCTAATGTACCTTCTTTGAGATGGTACTGCACAAGGTATTCAAGGTTTGGGGGTACCATGGATTTATATAGTTATTTTTTCTGTTCCTTTTGTAATGGTTCCTAGCATTGTTTGCTTTTTTTGACTGCCGCTGCACATAGAGCAGTGAGCTGGTAGTTTACAGATGGTACAAAATTACTCAAGATATTTAAGTCCAAAGCAGACTGCAAAGAGTTACAAAGGGATCTCACACAATTGGGTGACTGGACAACAAAATGGCAGATGAAATTCAGTGTTGATAAATGCATATTGGAAAACATAATCCCAACTATACATACAAAATAGTGGGGTCTAAATTAGCTGTTACCACCCAAAAAACAGATCTTGGAGTCATCGTGGATAGTTCTCTGAAAACATCTGCTCAGTGCAAGGCAGTGAAGAGCCATGTTCCCTACATGTATTCAGAGCTGCTTACTCTAGGGACAAAATTAGATTTTTAGACTTAAATTTTTACTAGATTCCAGATTTTTTTTTCCAGTGTCAGCCCCGAAATCTCAGTTTAAAATTTATTTTGCTTTGTCTGTGTTTGATTTCTGTTGTAGAAATCATTGAGCACAATAAACAGAGGACCCCAAAAGATGCTTATAACAGTTACCTTGGTGAGATTAGGAGTGCACTTTAAGCAACAGTGTACTTACACCCTGGCATCTCCGGCTTTGTGACGCACCTTTGTGTCAGTGCAAAGCTTTTCTATTGTTTCTCTCCTTTGGCATGTGCCTCCTTTTTATATTATGGGTTGACTTTTTGATGTTTAAGTGTGAATGCCTTAATTAACATATGAGGTCATTTTTTTGATCAGTGAACAGATTATGGTATTTCTCAACAGGACCTTTTGAGTACATTTATTTTTTCAGACCTTTTCTATGCAGTTTGTCATTGTAAACCCTATTTAACGAGTCACAGCCTTTCAATTTCTTCCAGGTAACATTTAATACTTCAAAGCAATTGTTTGAACCTGGAGTAGATGTTTAGCAGTTACAGGCATACTGCTTTAGGAAATGCCTAACAAAAATAATTAATTCTCCTAGTGTGACTGTCTGGCTGGTCTTGGAATAGTTTTCAGTTATACTTATGTTCTCTCTCTATACCCAAGTTCTCCTTGCAATCTCTTTCTGAATGGTTAGCCATGAAACAAGATTTAGGGTGGGATTTTTAAAAAGCTCCTATGTCATTTAAGAGCATAAGTCCTCTTGATGGTCTATGTTCGTAAATCACGTAAGTACTTTTGAAAATCCAGCCTGTAATTTAACAGTGGTCACAATCTTAAAGTAACTGTATATCTTCAGTAACTTCTTTATATTGAATGAACAGGGTTCTGTTTGTCACAACATGCATGTTAGAAGTCCTGAGTTACAAAGTTATCATCGGTAACTGTAAAGAGGTAGAGCAAAGGGTACGTATTCAATTTTGATTTTCTCATTTCCAGATACTTGCATGATTAACTAAACACCCATAACATTGTGTCCACATACAGCCAAATCCTGCAGTACCTAAACATGTTTTGTAGTCAGTAGGATCTTGCTTGTATAACGACTGAGTAAAGGGATTGAAGCAGTTAGGTCAGAGATTTTTTGCACGTGTGCCTTAGAAATGACTAAAATAGATAAATGATTTGTAGAGTTCCACAGGTGTACATGGTGCTTTGCCAAACACACAAAATACAAGGACCTGCCTTGAAGAGCTTAAACCCTCCATCAAATACTGTATATGGGACAACAATTCAAACTGAAGAAGTCATGTAGACACAGTACATGAGCAGATAACGTTTATTGAGATATATATGGACAATTGTATATCCATTGAGCTACAATATATTTCAATAGTGCAATATAGAAAGGCTTTAAGATCCATTTTTAAAATGTTGGCTTGGAATTATTCAGTTTCCAAGTTCAACTGTAATGTAATGAGAATTAATATTTTTTGGCAATCTTTCCTGCAGATTTCCAAAGTTTTGCTAGGTTTAACTCGCAGCTTAGGTTTAACTCACAGCTCTTGCTGTAAGTGAGGAATAGTTTAGCAACCTTAACTTAAAGTTAACAGAGGGGTTTTTGCTCGGTGTTAGTATCTTTTGAAACAAACCATTTCAACTAAGAAATATACCCATGCATTATGAGACATATTTGATATGTTTTCAGGGAAGACTTAGCAGCTTTGTTTTGAGGGACATGTTCTCAGGGCGTAAGCATGTTAATGTGTGTGTTCTTTGATCACTGCAAATCTGGTGATGACACTGTGCTCTGAAACTGCACGGTCATCAGTCTAATCCAACTCCGTGTTAGACAGATGTTCTGTTGGTAGAAGAGTTGCCTGAGGAACTTCTCACCCATGCCCGGCATCCACAGATTACACTGCACAGGATAAGATGTCAGCATTCTTGTTAAAGCTGGGAGAGGGCCTACTAACGTGGCTTCCTGGTGGTCCACAGTCCCCAAGAGTACATGGTCAGATAGGGTGACCAGATGTCCGTTTTTAAGGGACAGTCCCGTTTTGGGGGATTTTTTTTCTTTTATAGGCGCCTGTTACCCTCCACCCCCTGTCCTGTTTTTTCACAGTTGCTATCTGGTCACCCTATGGTCAGACAGCTTGGGGATGTGTGCAGGTACCCGCCCCATCTGCATGTAAGCTGAATTTGCAGCAGGTGTGTTTGTAGGAGCTATGCAACCATAACCATACTGTTGTGTGCCAGCAGACTGGCTCCCAGACTCACCACTTCATTTCCGCTTTCCTCCAGAGTGCACCTTTTGGCGAGTTAGAATTGGGGAGTTTTGTCATTGCCAGGGTTGTACATGTGCATTTGAGATTGTAATCTTCTGGCCAATGCAGAATTGTTCTCTGCTCTACACTTAAATTAGATGGGGCAAGGACTCTATTAAATGTCCCAAGTGATGGGGCTTCTACAGTTTCCTTTGGGAGACCAGTCCATGAGCTAATGGATCTCACGGTCAGGAAGTTTTCCTGGTATTCATCTTAAACTTTCCATTTATAATTTCTAAATAACTTCTCATCATTTCATCCTAAATAATGTATTTTCCTTTGTGGTTTTTAGACCCTTCAGATATTTGTAAACTGCTATTATGCCCTTCTAGTAGGGCAAGATTTTTGCCCTTTATTTTTTTAAAAATAAGAATAATTCTTCTTTATGTTACAGGAACGTTCTTTGGCTTCAGTACATAGTAAAATGGATTCTGAAATAGTTAAATTGAATTAATATAAATTTACTGTATATGGTCCTTTTGGTGCAAGGGTTTTAAAATATTGTACAAACATTAATTTACAAAATCCTGTAATATTGACCGGTATCATGATTCCCTTGTACATATGAGGAAGCAGTCACGAAATTTAAGTTACTTACCCAAGGTGTCATAGGTAAGTCAATGGCAGAATTAGGGCTAGAATCTAGAATTCTGATTCCTGCCTCGTACTGTAAACATGGCATAACACTACCCAATTATTATTAATAATTAATTTATATTCTTCAATTTACATAATGTTATAAACATGGTTGCTGAAAATAGATAAAGTCTAATAAATCCCTGAACATTTTACAGTCTAAAGGCATGAGTGGATACAGCACAACACAAAACAACAACAGAATGACTTTAGGATGTTATAGCTGGAATTGTTCATGGAACAACTGAAACATCTGCTTTTTCTCTGGTACACAAGTTTACAGGAATAGTGACTGGTAACAATAATGTTTAAATTTTACTTGCATGGTCAAATAAGAGAAAAGCTCTAACAGTGGCTGCTCTTGCTCTATTCCACACTTTCTGTTTCTGCCACCTTGTTTCCTTGGTATTTGATATGCTTTTGCAAGTCACTTTGAATTGTTATATCTCAATATGGTAAATGCAGTTCTTAATCTGGCTCAGATACACGACATTTGCATTGCTCTTTTATATAGCAGAAGGTATATGCTTAATAATCACCTATTTAAGACACTTTGATAGGTGCAGGATATTTTTAGTTTTGTGTAGAACTTTCTGTGAAGAGCTGGCATTATTTAATAGCATGTTGCAATCTGGCTGTAATAAATTTGTATTTGTAGCAGTTTAAAAAAAAATGCTTTCAAAATAAGTGGCATAAAATTACTGAAGTCGGAGGCAGCAAAGACTTGCAAAATCAGGTGTTCTCTAGCCTATTTCCTGTGCAGTTTTACTCAGGCTAAGTCTACACTACCCGCCTGAATCGGCGGGTAGAAATCGACCTCTCGGGGCTCGATTTATCGCGTCCTGTCGGTACGCGACAATCGATCCCCGAATCTACGCTCTTACTCCACCAGCGGAGGTGGGAGTAAGCGCCGTCGACAGGAAGCCGCAGAGGTCGATTTTTGCCACCGTCCTCACAGCGGGGTAAGTCGGCTGCAATACGTCGAATTCAGCTACGCTATTCACGATGTATCTTAATTCGCGTACCCACCACAGCGCACACCCCCCCCCCCCCCCCCCCCCCCCCCCCCCGTAGTGTAGATGTAGCCTCAGACATGTAGGCTATGTTGTGTCACTGTCTGGAGTGGCTCACGACTGAGAGTACCTACATCAGGGCAGACACCCCAAATTGGTGTATGTTTGTTTATAATTCGATTTCACCAACTCACTACCAAATGTGAGCTTCCAAAGTTCTACAATAGTCTTATGGAGTCACAGACAGTCCCTTTAGACACTCCAGTCTGTCTTGCCACCTGGGCAAGATGGACTATGTTAGAAATGATCCAATCATCATACACAACGACCACTTGATTTGAAATGCACAAGAATTAGCACTTTGCTGTTAAAGTTCTTCATTTGCCTTACACAAGGTTTCTTTCTCATTTGATGGGTTATTTAGTTACATGGGTATATATAATGTAAATGTTTGCTATTACATTATAACCTGTAATAATGTAATAGCAAACATTTAGTTAGGTAAGTGAAAACAATGCATACCGCATCCCATTAGTTTTCATAAGGTTTAAACACTAAATGTATTCCTATATGGTTAACAATCTCTCTGATCTATATTAAAACACAAGTGAATTGGCCTGGCTTCCAACTGTGAGTTAGTCAGTTCTCTGCTGATACCTAGGCTTTGCCCAGAGCAGGCACTTGGCTTACCAGCATATCACACACATTTCTCGGATGAGCTTGTATGGAAGTCTTAGAATGGATTTTTGATAGTTAAATCTGTGACCAGGAATGCTAATCTGGAATGTGTGTGTGTGGTTAACTACAGACCTTGGTGGAGGGCTCTCATTGTAATGTGTTAAGGTATGGAAATATACAATTAAGTCACCAATATAATGTAATTGTGTCCTATAGTGACACTAGGGGAGAGGGAAGATAATTATTTTTAAAAATCAGTTTAATTTAATTGGGAATGGTTATTGCTTGGTGTGACGACAGGGCAAAATTAAGGTGGTTTGGCAGCCTTAACCTACAAAGATTTTAGGCTTCACAAACTTTTACTGGAGGCTTATTTTGAATTTTTCAAAACAACCAGAGGCCCTCACTGCTCTACTCTGATTAAAAAGCCCAGTTCCATTGGTTGCCCAAGGCCCAGCATGCATTTGAGCAGTTGAAGCTTGCCTTCACCACCACTCCAGTATGGCCCACCCAGACATGATGCAAGTTTTTATTGAGGAAGCTGATACCTCTAGTACGGCAATTGTGGCAGTCCTGTCCCAAAGGCATGGACCCAAGCAAACACTTCACCCCATCGCATACTACTTGAGGAAGCTTACCCCTGATGAGATGAGATGAGATCTTGGACGAGGAGCTCCTGACAGATAAGACTACTTTCAAAGAATGGTGATGCTACTTGGAAGGGGCCCGTCATCCAGTTCAAGAGTTTACCGGTCATAAAAACCTGGAGTACCTGCACAAGGCCAAGGCCCTAAACCAGTGACAGCTCCAGTGGACCCTATTTTTCTCCTGGATCAGCCTTATCTTGACCTCTGTCCTGGAACCAGAAATTGCAAGGCAGACATTTCCAGAGAGATGGCTCCAATCCAGGAGGCCCTGGTCTGGAGTCAGCCCACATTGTCAAGTCACATAATTTCCTCAGTGTGACTTGCTGCCAGGACCTGCTCACGCTCATCTGTTCTGCTTCTGTCTCCAGAATTCCACCCACTGCGTTGGCCATTATAAACATAAAACCACATGAAAACCAGGAAGGGAGCACGTTCCTAAGGAACACTGCAACTTTGTTCCCCCTGGATCTGCCAGAGTGGCAGTTCTTCAACTGTGCCATGCCTCCACCCTGGCAAGACTCTTAGGGTGATATAAAACCTGACGATTAATGTCCTGTTTCTTCTAGTGGCCCCGAGTGTGCCCCAGAATAGAGTACTTTGTAGCTTCCTGCCAGGTACATGCTTGCACCAAGATCCCACTCCAGAAACCTTCTGATCACCTCCAACTTTTGGACACTATATTTCAGCCCTGGGGGGCTATTTCCTTGCACTTTTGGGCGGAATTACCAAGATCCAGTGGTTTCATGACTATCCAGACAGTGGTAAATTGCTTTTTCTAGTCCTATTTCATTCCGTGCATGGATTTACCCTTTTGGGGAGAAACCGCCTGGTTCTGGATAAAGAATGTAGTCCATCTTCCTGGCCTCCCAGATTGTCACCTGTGATGGGGGGCCCCAGTTTATTGCCTGCTTCTGGCACAAGGCCTTATGTTTATTAGTAGTCCATGCACACCTATCCTCTGCCTACCATCCTCAGTTGACTGGCCAAATGGAAAGAATCAACCAGATCCTCTAACAATACTTACGATGCTATATCAACCATCACCAGGATGACTGGTCTTCATTGTGACCCTATGCTGAATTTTTAGTACTATAATGTAGACCATGCATCCATAGGCCCCACCCCCTTCTTTATCAACTATGGGTACCACCCCCCAATTTCACCCACAGTTAACCACATCCTCCCCCAACCCATCTATCTTAAACCTAGTACAACACATCCATCACATCCAAGAGGAGGTGAAGGGACACCTTGAAAAGGTGAGGGAACACTACAAAAAGCACGTAGACAAGGGTAGACAAAAGGACCTCACCTATTCCATAGGACAAAAGGTATGGCTTTCTACAGAACACCTCTGCATGGACAGACCCTCTTGGCCCATATTGGCTTCAGCAACAAATCAACCTGGTCACCTTCAAGCTTCAGCTCCCTCAGTTGACTAGAGTCCATCCCGTATTCCACATCTCACTTCTAAAACCATCCACCGAGAACACATTTTCCCATAGAGCCCAATCACCACTCCTACCGGTGTGAGTACAGGGTCAGGAGGAATACATTGTTCGCTAAGTCCTCGACTCTAAGATCAAGATCAAATTATGGTGCCTGATAGATTGGGAAGGCTATGGCCTAGAGGAACTTGGGACCCAGCTGAAAATGTTCGTGATTCCACCCTGATTTGGGCCTTCAACAGGAGCCACCCTGAATTAGACTCCTGCCTCAGACCATCTGGTATCCTGATCCTGCCTGACTCTTGTTCTTGATACTTGGTTTTGATCTCCGGTTTCTCTTGCTTCTGCCCTCCCAGAATCCTGACCCAGTTGACATACTCATCTCATGACTGTGGATTCTGCTCTGACTAGTAGGCTTGGCTGCCCATGACCCAACTATGACACCCCTTTAAAAAAAAATAAAAAAAAAATCATAGCAACTTCAAAACAACAAGTGGCTTTAAATCAAAAAGTCAATGTTTTTTTAATTGAAAATGTCAAAATGAAAAGTTTTGACTTCTTGGCACTTTTGCTTTAAAAAAAAAAAATTTGCCAAAATTGACATGAATTCACAAAATGCTTTGGTTGACCTGAATCCCCATTTTTTCCCCCAAAAAAGTTTTGATCAAAAACTTTCATCCAGCTCTAGTAACAGGTTCCCTATGTGAAGGCGACGAGATTGCTGGTGGTTGGGTAGGTGTTCTGTGTGTTGGGGTGTGGATGATGATGTGGGTAGGAGTGGAGCAAAAGAGGCCCTCTATATGGGAAAAGTTTGAGGGCAGGTTCTTCATGTGTGAGAAGGGCTTGAGGGCAGGTTGTCTTGGAGATGCGTCTTGAACATGGTTTGTCCTTGGCTATGCTTGTAGTTAAAATGTCCAGCTCCCCCTGTTGCGGACACACGTAGTCAACAATGTCCTCTCTTCCTGTGCTGACAAGGCTTATGCTGATTGGAAAATGAGTGAAACCATAACGATAAGGGCTAAGAGAGTGAAAGCTGAGCAACTGAGTGAGGAGGAGACTTTTAGTCTGTCTATCTAAAGCTCTCTGTTTTTGTGTACCCAACTGTTTGAGGAGCAAGATTTACTACTCAGAGTACAGCAAGTAAAGGTATCAAGCCTGCCCCCTGTGCATGTTCCTGGTGATTTTTAATAGTCCTATATTATTTGATGCTTGCTTATTTTGTTGACCTTACACAAAATAAGATGGAATTAAGTAATTTAATCTTTGTTTTTAACAAAACAACATTCAGCAAAGCTTTAAGGTCAAATTCTTCTATGTGTAACTTCAGTGGTTTTACATCAGAGATTAATTTGGCCTGTGAGATATCCAAAGAGCTTAGGAAAAGTTTCTACAATTCTTCTTCTTCTTCTTCTTTCTTTTCTTTTTCTTGCATAGAACCTTTTTTCATGTCCCATGTTGTGTGGAACTCTAAGTTCCTTATGGCTTCCAGAATGTGTGTGTTTCAGTAGCAGTTTTAATTAACTGCACAGCTACAATAAAAATTCCTTGGCTCTTTCACATCATCCATAAGTCCCTTAAAGTCTCTGATGTGCTTACGTTAAGGATGTGCCTTCAGTCAGTAAACAGGACGTAATTGGCCCTGTGCATTTTGGTAGATCATGAAAGAACTGCCACTTCCCCAGCACATGTTCCTTACCCCCAACCAACCTGCCCCTCTCATCATTAACCATTCCTGCTCTTATTCCCATTCCAGCTCCCTCCCCCACTCATTCTTGCCCCTCTCACATACACCTCCTCACTCTAGCTGCCCCATATGCATATTCCCTCACCTTATTATTCCCATACCCCTACTCCTGCTTCAGACCCCACCTCTTAACAGACTCCACCTCTTGAAACAAAATTCCTCCCTTCACATATCTCTGCTGAAATCCTCCCGCTGCCCCCTCTTGCTGCTTCCCCCAGGGATTTCACTCCGGACTTGTGTCAGAACTCCAGGGGAGAAGGTGGTCCTTGGAAGTGGGGGAGAAGATTGGAACTGTTTATGTTAGGAGAATAAGAAGGGCTATAATAAAGGTGTTTGAAATAATGAATGGTATTACCGTAGCTGGAGCCCTTCTGTTCTCATAGTACAAAAATGGCAGGACACTGAATTTGAGAAGCAGCAAAAATAAAACTATAAAAGGAAATACTTTTTCGCAGTGTGCGATTAACCTGTGGGATTAATTGCCACGAAACATCGCTGAGGTTGAGAGTTTAGTCGAATTCAAGATAGGATTTGACATGCGAGCCATATCTACACTGCACTTTTCTGCTGGCACAGCAATGTCAGTCTGGGCTGTGCAGGGGTGTAGCTTTGCTGGCATAAGGCCCAAATGGAGTTTTGCCAGTATAAACTGTGTTCACAGTAGAAGTGTTTTGTTGGTACAGGAATATTCGTATAGCATACTGGCAAAGTGCTCCTAGTGTAGACATGGCCACAGCTGGATAATGAGAACATCCCAAGTTACAGTAGGTAGGATTTAAACAAATGTCTGGAAGGGATGTTCTTCAGGGCATAAGCCAAACCCTCACTAATGGGGATTATGAAAGAACTCTCCCTGTGGGCAGGTTATTCCATAACTGCCTACTGCAGGCTCCTTGAATCTTCACCTGAAGCACCTGGTCCTGGCCACTGTCAAGACAGAATGCTAGGCTAGATAGATGAGGGCTCTGATTCAATATGACAGTTCCTATGTTCCTAAAAATGACCACCACCTTCCTAAAGTCAAGGAATGGGGAACCATTGGAAACGGAAGAGGAAATCTCCTAGAGACTTTTGCTTTATCGACAGCGAGGAGTATGTTGTATCTTCTAGGCATATAATCATTATTTTCAATGGTTTCCATTTTTGTGTAGCCTGGTATTGTACACAGTAGCATGGAGTACAGTAATGCAATAGAGGCCAATTGTATTGAATTCACCAGATTCGCAAAAGAGTTTCCCACTGAAATAAATAGGAAAACTTCCATTGACTTCAGTTGGAGCAGGATTTAGACCCAGGATAAGAGATCCCCATTTTATTGTTGCTTTCAGAATCTGATTCCATAATGGCTGAATGCAGGGGTGTAAGTAAAGGTCCAGTGTCATAACTGTTGTCTTGTCTTCCAGAACACTGATGGTATATTTTAGGCTGCACTGAATTACAATACAACTTAATGACTACAGTTAAAAAATGGGTGTACAGCATTCACTCATAGGCATTGTACATAAACCAGATATTTATTATGTTCAAAAAGAACGTGCACAAATAAAAATCATGCCATAAACATGTAGAAGATTCCTTTGTCTCCTATAAGTAGCCAACATGTGCAGAACTGAAATGGAATCATGTTGTACCTGATATGTACTGTATTACAATATACAATACAGTATTGTCTGTTTCCAGTGAGCAAAAGAATAAAGCTATTAAGCTTTTTTAAGCGTGCCAAAACTTCTTTGATGATATAATGACTAAAATAGTTGCTTTATAACTTAACTCTTTATTTTAAAGAGTTAGCTCAGTATATTGTATAATGTAGCGAGCTAGTTCTCCCCATGCCAGGTTTTTTAATTCTTTATTTGCACTATAAAACAAAACGGCAAACAAATGCGATTAAAAAATAATAATCAGATCATGTCTTTGGAAGTAGTTAAAAAGCTCTGAACCCGAAAAGTGCTTAGCCACCTGCAAATTGTATTGGTTCAGTCAGGACTATTATTAATGTCATGCATTTTAAATTAATTTTGCAAGCACACCGAAAATGAATCATTTTGTTTGTTTGAAAACCAAATGCGACTACCTAGTACGTTTTCAATGTCTCTTAGGAGTAACAAACCAACAGATGCTTTTAATCTTTTTATTTATGAAATATAGGCTAGGAATATTGATTCTGTACTAGAGTAAGTGCTGTAAGTTTGGGAACTATATATTTTTATTATGGAGGCACGTCCAGTGCCTTCAGAATCAGCATAGGTAATAAGCAAATGATTACTGACCTTTTTTTAATAGATACATGAACATTCTTTAGGACTGAGATGTAGAAACATTTCCATATATTATATGGACAAATTGGAATTTAGTCCAGGTTTTGTGTGCTGTTGTAAGATGTTTTGCAAGAGAGAAAGTGGTCAATGGTTAAAGCGCTGGACTGAGATTCAGCGGATGTAGGTTCATTTCCCAGCTCTGCTACAGACTTCTGTGTCATCTTGAGCAGGTCACTTAACCTTTTCATGCCTCAATGTCCCATCTGTAAAATGGGAGTGATAACACTTCCTTTTTCCTACTCTGTATCTCTCTGGTCTGTTTAGACCAGGGGTGGGCAAACTTTTTGACCCTAGGGCCACATCGGGTACAGAAATTGTATGGAGGGCTGGATAGGGAAGGCTGGGGGAGGTTATGCCTCCCCAAACAGCGAGGCATGGCCTGGCTCCTGCTCCCTATCCAGCTCCCCAGAATCCTGACCCTCATCCAACCCCCGTTGCTCCCCACCCTTGACCTCCCCCCCACCCCCCCAGGGACTCCCACATCCTATCCAAACACCCCTACTCTCTGCCCCCTGACCATCCCCCCCGGGACACCCGGAACCCCCGTCCCTATCCAATCTCCCCTGTTCCCCACCCCCTGACTGCCCCCCTGGGGCCCCCCTGCCCCCATCCAACTCTCCCTGCTCTCCCTGCCCCACATTACCTGTGGGGTGGGGGAAAGGGGGGCTCAGTCCTTTCCCTGTGCGTTTCCCCTGCTCGTTTGGCTGCTCTCCCTGGCAGTCGGGCAGGGCTCGCTACCTGTCTGGGCTTGGCTGCTGGGGACGGGCTAAGCATGCTGGGAGTGGAGGGGGGGCCCTTGCTTGCTCTGTCCCTCTCCCTGGCAGCAGGGCCCAGGCCCCTTGACTGCCCCCTGTAACCCACCCTGCTCCTCACCTCTCCCCCTGCTCCTCACCCCCTGACTGTGCCGCCCTGGAGCACCAGGTCTGGCGGCGCTATAGCTGTGCCGCCCGGCCGGAGCTGCAGCCACACTGCCCAGGCGCTGGGGGAACTGTGACTGTGAGGGAGGCAGGGAGGGAGGGGAGCAAAAGGGGAGGGGCCGGGGCTAGCCTCCGTCCCACGGCTAGCCTCCGTCCCGCTCACTATGCTGCTGGGGGGCTGGGCCAGCTCCTCGGCAAGCCTGTCCTGACCCCGCTCCCTGACAGGAGCTCGGGGGTCAGAGGGAAGGGTCCTGTAGGCCGGATGTTGCCCGTGGGCTGTAATTTGCCCTCCTCTGGATTAGACCCTAAGCCTATCGTGACAAAAGGGACTTTTTCTTTCTATGTGTCTGTATAGCACGTGAGAGGCCCTGATTGGGGTGGGGCCTCAAAGCAGTCCAAATTATCAAGGTCACTGAGGTGTGGGATAGAAATCAGTTATGCAAATTTATTTCTTGCACTCTCAGAATACCAATCCAGGCTCATGGCGAAAGCCCACCTCCCCACCCATAGGCAGCTGCGAGATATAGGAAGCTCTGTTGTTGTGAGAGTGGAAATGTGGGGTTGGTTCCTGTGGAGTCCCTGTTCCTATTCACCCCCTTTACTCCACTCTTAACAAGAGTCCCATCACACTCCCATCTATTTTAAAGGAGTTAGGGTCTGAGTCCCCATTGCCTACGCCCTGTGCATGTTGACCAGTATAAAGTGGGTGTAAACCACAACTATTCTCATTTGCTAATGTTTTACACGTACTTTGCATGGGTTTGAATGTCTGCACAAGGTGTGAGACAATGGTGAGTCGAGCCCTTTGTTTTTCTCTCATGGAACACCAGAGAATGGCTCTTTTGTTAAGAACCAGGAGGCATGGACCAGAATTAGAATGGTGAACATGGCTCTTTCTCTCCAGGTATTTTCCCCCTTATTCTTCCAAGCATCTAAAGATTTATTCTGTAATCCCTCCATCTCCTTTCATGGATGCTGTACCATCCATTTTAGGTACTCTTACGTAGCCCCCCATTAACATACCAACTTTGCACCTAAACATCTTTAATGTATTTATCCTCACAACACCTCTGCAAGGTAGGGAAATGCTACTATCCCCTTGTACAAATGGGGCCCTGAGCCCCTGAAGAGCTTACAATGTAAGTAGCCAAGACCAACACAAAGTGGGAGAAAAGTATTAATATAACTATAGTCGCTTTGTATCTGGGGAAAGACTAAATGGCTTGCCCAAGATCACGCAGGAAGTCTGTGGTAGAGCAGAACTTGAACCTAGGTTTCAGGCTAGCACTTACATCACTGGGCCATCCATCCTCTCCTTTCCTGATTTGGGGAGGTTGGGGCACTTACGTCAATGTCTAGCATAGCTAGTGCCCACGAATCTTCATTCCCGAGGAATGGGCTTCCTAGACTGGAAAATCTAAAAGATTTCCATTTGAGAAATCATTATATTAAAAATAGTTTGAATTATGTTTGAATGGAGAGAGAGCCGCCTGCCTGTCATATGCAGTACAGTATCAAACTAACCAAGAGTATTGCATGTGTAATTGAGAAATCTTGTATGTCGCTTGAGGGCTAATTAATCCTTGGTGCAAATCCATTTACATTAGGGACGATTGTGGTTGCTAATTACTGTAATACAACTTTATGGTATTTATCTTTATGCCTTCACAGAACATACAAAAGAAAGTGACTAATATTAATTAAAATGTACTTTCTATTATGTTTCAACGCCTTGATCTTGAGGAGTGCTAAGTGCCCTCCACTCCTATCAACAAATGGCTGTTGAGGGTGCTTGGCATCTGGAAGGAAGTAGTCAGCACCCTGCAGGCTCTAGCCCATAGCTGCGTATTACTTTGCTTTAATGATGTGGCTCTGTAATGGAGAAGGTAACAGTCTCTTTATAGTTAATGCTGCAGTTGAGGTCTTATTAGACGAGCATCCTTGAAAATCATACCCCAAATCCCCTACTTATGGTGCTAGTTCTGAAAACCATGGAGCAAATGTTGGGTTAGTTTTGACACTAAAATATTTAGAAATAGCTTCTTTAAACATTTTTGCAAAAACAGTAGAACGACAGACTTACAAACACCTTGGAATGGAGGTTGTTTGTTATTTTGAACAAAACGTTACGGTCGTTCTTTCAAAAGTTTGCAACTGAACAGTGACTTAATACAGCCTTGAAACTTTACTATGCACAAGAAATATGCTGCTTTTAACCATCTAAATTTAAATGAGACAAGAACAGAAAAAGTTTCCTTACCTTGTCAATTTTTTTTAATCTTCCTTCTTTTTTTAGTAGTTTACATTTAACACAGTACTGTACTGTTTTTTTGGGGTTTTTTTGGTCTCTGCTCCTACCTGATTGCATACTTCCAGTTCCAAATGAGGTGTGTGGTTGACCAGTCAGTTCGTAACTCTGATGTTTGTAACTCTGAGGTTCTACCGTACTCTTTCTGATTTTCTATTCTGAATTCACTTAATCCCACAAAATTTGATCCATAGATGGATTTGGACATTGGCTCCTACAAGTCATTTCGAAGGGCAGAGATAGTACAATGTTTATAGACTAAAACATAAAGATCCTGTCCCCTTTTATTCCTCTGTGAGCAGAGGAATCTAGTGATGGTCTCGTGCTAGAGTAGAAGATATTTTGCAGCAGAGGAGGCCTTAAATTCTCCCCTAAAGTCCTGGGGGCTTCCTGCACTGTAGCTGGGAATGAGCCTCCGAGCCCGGGTAGACACTCATGCTAGCAGGGCTGGAGCTAGCACACTAAAAATAGCAGTGTGGCTGTTGCAGCGCTGGTGGAGACTCGGGCTAGTCAGCCAAGCTCAGATCCAGGGGGAAGGGGAAAGGTGGGCTTGAGCTCGGCTGGCTAGCCTGAGCCTCTGCTAATGCTGACACATCCACACTGCTATTTTTAGCATGCTAGCTCCAGCCCCGCTAACGTGAGTCTGACATACCCTTAGCTCTGTATTGGATGCTTCTGGGAACTGGGAGCCGGACTTCACTCCCTCAGGCATCTGCACTTATTGGTTTGCAGTGTGATTTTTCCGCACCTCCTCTTTCCCCCTCCCCCATACTCCTAACCAGCACAGCTATTCTAGCAAAACTTTTAAGTGTAGTTTGGGCTCTACTGTCAAATTGCTTTTTGAACATTAGCTGCTGATTTCTATAGTTATTACTCATAGTTGTTTTTTACTTTTGTTTTTGGGAGCAAAGATAAATCTGAGCGACCTGCTCTCTTGTTCCATATGCCAGTGAGCTGCTTGTTGTTGTATTGTTTGTATTGCTATAGTACTTAGGACCCATCGTCAGTGACCGGGACCCCATTGTGCTAGAGGTGGTACAAACGCAGAACAAAAGACAGTCTGCCCTGAAGAGCTTATAATCTAAGTGTAAGAGAAGAGACAGCAGGTGGAGATGGACAGGAGAGTACAAGGAAGCAATGAGACAATATCGGTCTGTGTGATAGGCTGTGATCTCGGCACGCCAGCAGCCTGGAGGTGGAAAATGCATGTGCATATTGAGAGGTTGCTCCTGCTCCCATTGTGGCCAGTGGCACAGCTCCCATCGACTTGAGTGGGAACAGAATCAGGCTCTTCGTTTGAATGAGCCAGATATTTAGGTTTGTCAGGATAAGGTTTTAATGGATAGGTGTTGGCAAACCTTGTTTTCAGCCGATAGACTGATACTGACGAAAAAAATATTCATGGGTAACAGTTGGTGTGAGTGCAGCCTCTCCCTGCCACCGGCCTGTGCCTGCAAGAATCCGGTGTCACCAGCCCTGCCGCACAGACAGCCTGTCACAGCCCCGCTTGCTCACTTCTGTGAAAGCACGGCTGCCTAGGGCTCCCTGCTGCAGGGCCGGGGACACCTGATCTCTCCAGGCGCAAGGTGTGGGGAAGGCTCAGTCGCTCACCAGCCAGACGTATGGGAGCCATCCCTGGGGCAGGAACCTCCAGGGCTGGGTGGGGTCCATCGTTGTCCTTGGTGGGGGTCTTTGCTCTGGGCTAGGATTGCAGCATCTCCACATCTTGTGCCTTGGGGTCTTGGGCCCTTCGGCCTTGCAGGGAGCCCCCTGTGTCCCCACTGTCAGTGCCGCTCTAATGCTAACCTCTACCCCTTCCCCACCTTAATTTCCAATAACTCTAAAAATAAAAAGTTTTAAAAATCTTTAAAACTCTTAAAAATAAAACCCAATAAAAATAAAAAACCTTAAAGATAAAAGTAGATATTAGTCATCTGAATTAGAAAGAAATAAAAAATGAATTCTGCCAAGCCTATTGCTTTGTCTGATGCCTTCTCCCAGAAAAGCTCATAGAATTGCTATCAACTACTGATAGGGTGCAGAGTTTACTTAAATATGATTTTCCTGTGTAATTGTTTTAAATGGGGCAGATTATTTACACTAGACTTCCTGAAGGCAAATTGAATTTGTTTATAAAGAATAGTACTAAGGTTAATGGTTTTTCTATTAAATGGGCTTATAGTCATTTAAAACTCTCTTGTTTATTTCACTTGTAAAATGTCACGACAACCACTTTGTTTTTTGAGTAAACATATGAACCCACATTAGCATATGAAAATGTGTTCTTGTTGTCTGCGACCAAAGATTCAGACCTATATTTCACACCGTTCCAATTAAAGGGGAAAAATTGGAAATTTTAAAAAAGGAAAGTATTAAAACAAAAAAATCAGGAAATCTTAACAGTGTAATCAGCCTGATCCTGCAGTCCTTTAATTCAAATTGCCAAAGCACTATTCGATCAGGTTCAATAATAGGTTATATGCATTTAAGACTACGTTGTCTTGGTGACACCAATTTATGTATCACTATCAATCAGTCTAGGAGATGAGTCAAAATAATGTCTATGCTTCCTATGTGCAGAACAGGTGGTATATATAATGTATGTAATAGTTACAGTTAACCAATTTCTACAAGCACAAATTATTATGGGTACTGCTTTCAGAGGGAATAGTGGCTAATGGTTAGAGAAGTCAGTTGAGAGTCAGGATCTCCGTGTTCTAATTCTGGTACTGCCCCTAGCTTGTTTTTGTAGCATTGGGCAATTCACATAAGATCTGGTTAATCGATACAGGGAAGATAATAATTGGCTACCTCATAGGGGTGCTGTGACTTCCAGTTTACTGATCTTTATAAAGTGCTTTGAGATCCTCAGTTTATTAATTATTTGTATTACTGTAGAGCCTAGGAGCCCCAGTCCTGGATCAAAGCCCTGTTGTGCTAGGTGCTGTACAAACAGAACAAAAGACAGTCTCTGCCCCAAGAAGCTTACAATCTAAGTATAAGGCAAGAGACAACAGATGGATACAAATGGAGGAGTGCACGAAAAGAATATACCAGAGAGAATATTGGTCAGCATGATAGGCTGTGGTCTCAGCACACCAGCGGCCTAACTTAACATATGTCCCACTCACTACAGAACTGCACAGAATTATTATAGCTTTTAAAAGACAAAGTTTATTTTGTAAAATATAAAGTTAAAACTTCAAATTTTCAAGTCATTCATATTTAAAAAAAAAAGCCTCCTGGCTAATAAAGATAAAAGCCATTTTACCTCTTCTGTGTGAGAATCATTAAATTTCTCTTCACAGATCTGGGTTCTATTCCCACCATAATGTACAAGGCAATACAAGTTAATAGATACCATTCACATCCGCTTAATTTTGGACAAATCATTACTCCTGAGGGCATTCTGCGCCAAAAATTCTGTGCACAATATTTTAAAATTCTGCAAAATTCTTCAAATTGTATTTGTCAAATACATGTGGAGGCTCCAGCATGGCATTGGGTAGCACAGGCCACTGCCTGCACAGAGGTGGGAGATCATTCTGCAGCTCCCTCCTAGGACACAGATTCAGCAGTGAGGCTGCACCCAACCCTGACATAGCACAAAGACCTGGCCTGCCCCTGAAACACCCCAGGGCCCTGCCCCTCCGTGCCAGGTGCACCAGGTGTGAGCAGGCAGGCTCAGCCCAGTAGGGTCCAAGTATGGAGGGGCTTAGTGTGTGGGGATCCATGTATGGGTTGAGAGGGTTCTGTTTGGGGCAATCTGGGTGTGCACAGTTTGGTGGGGGTCTGGGTGCGGGGGAATCTGGATGTACAGAGGCTTTTGGGGTGTTCTCGGTGCAACGGTAATAGACTCTGAAGGGGGTCCTGATTAAAGTGG
Organism: Chrysemys picta bellii; assembly: GCF_011386835.1. Taxonomy (NCBI): domain Eukaryota; kingdom Metazoa; phylum Chordata; order Testudines; family Emydidae; genus Chrysemys; species Chrysemys picta. The sequence goes on along the minus strand of NC_088791.1, from coordinate 122,790,723 downwards.
TTGGGGCTCAGCAGGGAGGTCTGGGTGTGAGGGGTTCAGCGGGGGGGTCCAGATGCTGGGGGAGTGGGGCTCAGTGGGCTCAGGATCCATGTGCAGCTGGTTGGGGCTCAGTAGGGTTGGGATCCGGGTGTGGGTGGCTTGTCTGGGTGGTCCAGGTACAGGGGGAGGGTGGGCTTGTTGGGGCGGGTATGCTCTGGATAAGGCTTGGTGGGTGAGGATTGGGTGGATGGGGGAGCAGCTCCCCATACAGGGATCCCTCCCCGTGCAGCTGAGGCGTGATGGGCGCAGGAATGGGTGGGGGAGTTTGCAAAGTTTCCTGCAGCCTGGGGAGAAATCTGGGGGTGGGTCTGAGCTGGCTCCGGATGCTGGGAAGTCCCATCCTCCCCTGCCCAGCCGGGACTAGCAGCTGAGCCTAGCGCACGGTAAGAGCCACCAGCCAGGTCTTCCCCAGTCCCGCCCCCTGCCCCACAGTGATTTACCTCTCTGCTGGCTGTCCTGGGCACTCGAAATATACTGCTGGGGAGGATCACTTGACTGCTTTTGTGGCTTCCCTTTGCTTCCCCCTCAGAAAGTCATTTTTCTGCAGGGAGGCAAAGAAATCTGTAGGGGACATGAATTCTGCACATGTGCAGTGGCACAGAATTCCCCCAGGAGTAAAATAATGTAATATCTTTTGTATGATGCCTCCCTTCAGATGCTCTCATTATGATTGTAGACTATATGTGTGCCCTCCCATTGCCTCTAGTGATTGGACTGTCAGACCTGCTCGAGTGTATGTTGTTGTCATTTGGCATTCAAATAGGTGCAGCCTGCAGATCATACAGAATGTGTGAAGTGTTACTTTTGTATTTGTAAAGGGCTGTCCACAACCTGTCCCAATAAACTCACAGGATAGTGAAATGTTGAAGAAACTTTCATCATCGCTTCCCCCGGGAGCATTTGGAAGAAGTATTGGGCAGCAACAAGTCACCAAAGAACATATGTCCCAGTCATGTAAACAACCTCCTGAATGAACTCCTGCATCAGCAAGGAGCCCCATTGCAGTTGATGAATTTAAAGGGGCCCTGTGTAGATGTAGAGATTGCATGGAGTTGCTTGCAGTACTGAGGCCAAAGTTAGCAAGTTGCTACATTTAAAGTACGCTTTAAATCCTTTTCTTCATGCTGCAAAAATAGATACCTCAGCCTTCCTCTTCAAGGCCTAATCCAGAGCCCATTGAAGTCAGTGGGAATCTTTCTATTGACTTCAGTGGGCTTTGGATCAGGCCTTGGGAGCTTGGCTATGAGAATCTGAGAGCTGCCCAGAGACAGATTGTTTGTTTATTATTCAGGGTTAATGTACCACTGAAAATGAAAGCTAAGAATTTTGCACATAATATCAACATGCACATTGTAATGAAAGGGACTTTAACCAGATTTAAAAGAAGCGGGATCTGAAATAGCTGCTTTGAATTACTGCTATAAAAGAAATCCTCTTATGCAAGAGGAGAGCACAGGTATTTGTTCTTTCATTGTGCTGACATAATACAAGTTGTGCTTTTTTTTTTTTTTTTTTTTCATGTTATTGACTCAAAATGGAAATGTGAGAACCCTGATACCCTTAAGTATTATGGATATGTCTACACAAACATACATATGACAACAGTGAAAATAATATTAAACATGTTTGTTTTTCTAGGTTAGTGGATGACAGATGTGTGGTTCAGCCAGAGGCAGGTGACCTTGCCAACCCTCCTAAGAAGTTCAGAGGTAAGTGAATGAGAGTAGTTTTAATTTCACACGTGGGGCTACAGCTGGATTTGTAGTTTATGGAACGGATCCACATTCTGCTCTCTTGGGCAAAGATTTGCATTACAACACAATGGAAGTCTCCACATTTGCCAGTGCTGTAGGACTGGGCCACTGACTCTTGAAGTTGCAATATAAAGGAAAAATTAATGTACAATATAAGACGGTAAAGAACATTGAGAACAGTTGGGAAAATATTGGGAGAGGGGTTAATTTTCATTTAAACTAAGGGCCATTTACACTACTCTGGCAGTCTAACATTTACAGTCACTTTAAGACCCCTTTATGCTTCTGAAGTGCCATTAAGACTCCTGTTGTAAATAGGAAGCAAGTACAAGATGTTCATAACTACCAGAAATGGCTGATTTCTTGCGCGCGCGCTCTCTCTCTCTCTCTCTCTCTCTCTCTCTCTCTCTTTTTCTTTCTTTTAAAGAACAGGCAACAATTTTCTTTTTAAAAAACATTTCCCTCTGTTTTTTGTCCAGCTCTACCTATAGCCTTTCTTACTTTTCTTCACTTCTCTGAATATACACGTATGGATTAAACTAATATTTTTGGGAGGGTTTCCCCCCCCCCTTACGCTCAGTTTTCATGCTAATATAATGTGTTGGGGGGTGGGGGAAGGATGCATTGGCCAAATGCAACTTCTGTTCCTTTAAAAAAAATTATTTAAAAATGAATACTTTAAATGCAGCTCTGTGTTCTGTGTGCATGTGGTGGGAGGGAAATAAAACCTTTTAATGCCTTGTTCACACTTGAAATTATCCTCGATTTCAGCCATCGATGTAACTGCACCAAAGTAAACCCAAAGTTTCCTCATACAGAATCCTTTGAAGTCAGTAGTAGGTGCTGTTAAAAGAAGGGAGTGCTACCTGGAGTTTGTACACCCTTATGCCCCTGCACCCTCCACCTACAGCCTGTCTCTGTCTTAAGGTGACCAGATAGCAAGTGTGAAAAATCAGGATGGCTAATAGGTTGCCTATATAAGAAAAAGCCCCTAATATCAGGATGGTCCCAGTAATTGGGATGGTTCTGATAATATCAGAACATCTAGTCACCCTGCTCTGACCTGCTCGCCTCCTAATCACACAACCCAGGCTCCTGCCACCTTCCCCTGCCCCTCCTCCTCTTCTCCTCTCCAATCTCTCCCACCAGCTTCTATCCCCATCCCCTTTTTCCTGGCTGCCTGGGCCCAGCATGGGGGAAGCATTGAAAGCACAGGAGAGAATCTCCTGTTCTCAGTTCCAGTACCTGGTACTGCAGCAACAGTTGCAGAGTCAGCCCATGCATCCCTAGAATGGAGCATGCTCAGTCGATCTGCAGGGATGGTGCATGTGGAGCCTGATCAGCACAAGGAGCTGAGAGAGGCTTGAGTATGCTCAGTGAAGATGGAATCTTTGCTCAGTGAAGACGGAATTTAGCCACCAAGCTCTTAAATCTCTGCTGAGCATGTGCAACAATGTGTTTTCTCTAATCTTATTCTCAGAAATGGCTGAACCATTTTAACTGAAACTTAAAATAACTAAATCAACCTTAGGCAGACACGTGGCATGCAAACTTAAGCCTGAATGGTTAAAGTTTGGCAAAGTTATAAGCAACTGACAATAGGGTCTAATAACATGACGTGTCGGGCAACTTTAACTATAGGTATTGCTACCTGCACTGGCTATACTGTTATCACTGGTGGCTGAAATAGGGATGATTCTTAGGAGCCAAGGAACAGTGAAAGAGTTTCTAATATTGCTCTTACTCTCCGAGAGCTGGCTCTGAAAAAGGTATCCTGGGGGACCATGATCGTTCTTTTTCAGTGATGCCTGCTCAGTTTGCAAATAACTGTTTTTTGTTTTGTTTTGTTTTTCTATCTGCCATACAGTACCTCTCCTATAGCGTTCGCACAGTTCAAAATTGAGTACAGCTGCAGGCCTGAGTTGAAAGCATGTCCCAAAATAGTATACAGTTTCATTGTTGTATGTGTGTTTACTTTCTCTTTTAGGGTGAGTGGTGGCTGCATTATGTTTCTGTTTCAGATCACCTGGGATTGAGTATTGTTCAGTTAAACAAAGCTGTGGTTGCCTTTCCTTTTGGGGCTATTTAAAGATACCGTGTGCCAAATTCTGCTTTCAGTCACAGTTGTGTAAATCTGGAGTAACTGCACTGATGTCAGTGAAGTTACGCTAGGCTTGCACCAGCATGAATGAGAGCAGAATTTGGTCCCGCGGGTGTTTCCTGTAGTCTGTTGTCTATTCAAAAGAGCTTTTTGTATCTTGTGGTTGACTTGAGCCTGATTATGTAAGGTGCTGTGGGCTCTCATTTCCTATTGAAGTGAAAGGGTATTGAGGGCTCTCAACACCTTAATGGAGGTGCTCAGCTCTTTAAAGGATTAGCCTCCTAGTGGTTATGAAAGGTGCTGGACTGCCAGCCAAAAGTCTTCTGTCCACAGAACAGGTACAATGTGGGCAGCAGACGTGCAAGCTTCCTTAAACTGCAACCTCAAACATACTTTAATTAAAGTATAACATGTAGTTATCTCCATTGGGAAATACTTTTAGCCTCCAATAGACTACAATATGCAATAGACCACAATTAAAAACACTTACAGCACAAATTTGGCAGCACTGAGGCGCACAAGGCCCTTCACTGGTATCATAGAAGCGTAGAAATATAGGGCTGTAAGGAGACTTGAAATCATCAAGTCCAGCCCCTGCGCTGAGGCAGGACCAAATAAACCTAGATCATCCCTGACAGGTGTTTGTCCAACCTGTTCTTAAAAATCTCCAGTGATGGGGATTCCACAGCTTCCCTTGGAAGCCTATTCCAGAGTTTAACTACCCTTATAATTAGAGAGTTTTTCCTAATATCTAACCTAAATCTCCCTTGCTGCAGATTAAGCCTTCTGGTCATGGAGAACAATTGATCACTGTCCTCTTTATAAACAGCCCTTAATGTATTTGAAGGTCCTCCCTCAGGCTTCGTGTCTCAAGACTAAGCATGCCCAGTTTTTTTTTTTTTTATTACCCTTTCCTCGTAGTTTAGGTTTTCTAAACCTTGTCTTTTTTTTTTTTTAAAATGGAGATATCCCATCTCCTAGACCTTGAAAGGTCATCAAGTCCAGCCCCCTGCTTTCACTAGCAGGACCAAGTACTGATTTTGTCCCAGATCCCTAAGTGGCCCCCTCAAGGATTGAACTCACAACCCTGGGTTTAGCAAGCCAATGCTCAAACCACTGAGCTATCCCTCCCCTGGACACTCTCTCCACTTTATTCACATGTTTCGTAAAGTGTGGTGCTCAAAATTGGACACAGTACTCCAGCTGAGAACTCACCAGTGCCAAGTAGAATGGGACAGTTACCTCTCATGTCTCACTTGTGACACTCCTATTAATACTGCCCAAAACATATTAGCCTTTTTTGCAACTACATCGCATTGTTGACTCTCATTCAATTTGTGATCCACTACAACCCCCAAATCCTTTTCAGCAGTACTACCACTGTGCCAGCTTTTCCCCATTTTTGTATTTGTGCATTTGATATTTCCTTCCCATGGGTAGTAATTTGCACTTGTCTTTATTGCATTTCATCTTGCTGATTTCAGACCAATTCTCTAATTTGTAAAGGTTGTTTTGAATCCTAATCCTGTCCTCCAAAGTGCTTGCATGCATAAATACTTCAATTGACTTGACTTTTCTGCTGGTTTGTACGCCTCCCCCCATGAGGCATTTAAAATAAGTGCAACATTTATGAGTAAATCAGTTTCTTTTCTGACTTTTTCCACCCCTATTTTGATATATTCCGTTTTTCAATTCTTTTTCTCACAATGTTTTTCCTTCAGTTCGCTCTCTTCCTTCCGTTAGAATCCCTTCTGTTTACCCTGATTTTCTTTCTCCATCCAGCCCTACCCCCTTTCCTTTCTCCCTCCATCCTACTCATTCCTTTATCTCTCCCTCCACCATTCTCCCCTTCGCCCTCTTCTCCTTCGCCATTTCCATTTTGTCCCTCAATCTCCCTACTGTTTCCTCAGTTCAGGGCTGGCTCCAAGTTTTTTGCCGTCCCAAGCAAAAAAATTTTCCTCCGCCCCCTTACCCGCCCCATTCCAACCCCTTCCCCAAATCCCCAGCCCCGCCTCCTCCCCTGGGCGTGCTGCATTTTCCCTCCTACCCCTCCCTCCAGGGGGGAGAAGCGGAGCGGTGGCGCACTCAGGGGAGGAGGCGGAGGTGAGCTGTGGGGGGGGAGCGGTTCCTCTGTCCCCCCCCAGGGTTACTTCCTGTGGCCCTCCCCACACCCCCACACCGCTGCAGCTCACCTCCGCTCCGCCTGCTCCCCTGAGTGTGCTGCCGCCGCTCCGCTTCCCCCTCCCTCCCAGGCTTGCCGCAAAACAGTTGATTTGCGCGGCAAGCCTGGGAGGGAGGGGAGAGAAGCGGAGCGGCGGCACACTCTGGGTGAGCAGGCGGCAGTGAAGCAGAGGTGAGCTGGGGGGGGAGGGGAGAGGTTCCTCTGCCCACCTTCCCCCCCCCCCCCCCGGTTACTTCTTGCGGCCCTCCCCGTGCCGCGCCCCCCCACCCCCCACTGCCGCAGCTCACCTCCACTCAGGGCTGGCTCCTGGCTTTTTGCGCCCCAAGGAAAAAAAAAAGAAGGAGCCGGAGTGCCGCCCCTTGGAAAGTGCTGCCCCAAGCACATGCTTGGAGCACTGGTGCCTAGAGCCGGCCCTGCCTCAGTTCTCCCCCTTCCCTCATGGCTCTTCATTGCCACCATTTTCTCCTCAAAAGTCTCTCACTGCCTCCTCTCTTCCTCAATTTAACTGTTGCCCCTCTCCTTGGCCGTCCCCTCTTCCCCCCTTACCTTCTTCAGAACCCAAAGATTTGTAAGCAATATGATTTAAATATCCCTTCTCTTCCCAATTGCTCAGCTCTCAGCCTCATGTAATGTTGTATGACAATTTCACTAGATCTCCAGTCACTATAGAGTCTTTCAGGGCTGAATTTCTCATGTAAAAAATGGGCAGGGAAAAAACAACCTATGTTTAAAACAACACTTTTCGGACCTCTTTATAAACATACAGAAGCAAAAAAAGGCATGAGCTATTTCTTTTTTCATTCTGGCTCCCTCATTGCAATGGCTGGGTGAGCAGGGGTCCTGTTACACTTGCTCGCTCAGGTAATATTGCCTGCTGTATTGAGCTTCTGGGCTGTTGGATTTTGTGCCCCCTCTCGGGGTCACATGGACTATCAAGTGATATTGGTTGCATCCTCTGAGGACTCTATCCTGCATTTGCTAGGGAATGGACTCAGTAATATAAGTGGATGTCTTCCAACTCTTGATGTCTATGACTAATAAATGACTGTTTTTTGTTTAAATAAAATAAATCAATGCTAGTATTTAAATATAAAAATACTGTAGCTACCTATCCATCCTAAAACTTCTTTACCCCATCTCACTTTCTCAGGCACCTACAGATGACCAATCTCTCCGTCTCCTTGCATCTGTTTTCTAAAAGTATCTTTTGACAATCCAAAGCTTAAACCACTGTTTCGGGAGAATTGTAGAAGAAGTGGTTAGATTTATAGTAATCCTAGATTTAAAGGTGATCCGCAAAGGAAAAGAAAAATTGACTTGTGCTCTTTTTGGAGTTTGTATGATTTCGGAAGTGTGTGTGTGCGTGCGGGTGTGTTTCTTTAGAAAAGGTCCCCCGCTTGTTTTTTTTACTTTAGACATTCTGATTATGTCTAGGCTGGAGGATTTAATAATGGCTCGAGAACTAGTAAAATGGTGACATCACAAGAGTGAAACAAGTGAAAGTTGAACAGTTGAAGTGGCATGGGCTTTTTAATTCTACTGTTTTTTGCTCTGTTTGTTTTTTGCTCTGTTTGTTTTTTTTGTTTGTTTAACTTCAGTGACTCAATAGCCTTTTAAATAAAGGAAGCTTTCATTCAAGTTATGTCTCCCACTTCCTCAAATAACATGGTGAGAGTTTACAATAAACAACCCTGAAAGTGCCCAGAGGTACTCCAACAAAACCAGTAGAAACAGTGCTGTCAAGTGGGTAGGGCAGTGGACTGGCAGTCATCAGGAGAGCTAGGTTCTATTCTTGGTTCTGCCACTGGCCTGCTATGTAATCTTGGGCAAATCAGTACATTTTTCTGTGCCTCTGTTTCCCCTCCCGCCCTATGTCTGTCTTGACTGTTTAGATTGTAAGCTCTGTGGGGCAGGACTGTCTTTAATCATGTTTTTGCAGTTTTTAGCATAGCAGGGGCCCAGTCTTAGTTGGGATTTCTAGGCACTGCCGTAACACTAATATTATATATTGTTTGTTATTCAGGGAAGAGCTGACTTGACACATTTCTTTTTTTTTGTTTGTATAATGTAAGAAATAAGCAGGGAGAAACTTAACCAACCAAAAACATTCAGGGTTTTTTGACACATTATCAAAAAGCAAAGCAGGCGCACAAGCCAAGTTTAAATGAAAGAAAAATTCCTTTTATAGGTCACCTTTAAGGCACGGGCTTGGGTCTAAGGAGAATTGCATTCACTTCACAGCAGTCTTTCCTATGTGACCTTAAGCAACTCACCTATTGCCTCCTTTCCTATACCAGGGAGAAATTAGAATTTCCCTATCACAGAGGGGTATTGGGCAGATAAATTCATTAATATTCAGGAAGTGCACAGATGCTGTGGAAACGGGGGGCTATATAAGTCTAGATGGGCTCCCCATGTTCTCTTCCCCATTTAGTTTATCTGCACAGTGCATGGCAAGTTTTTGTCAAGTATTTCCTTCTGTAAGGATTGCCTTTTTTTTTTCCATCTTGATAGGTGAGTAATTAGCACAGAGCATGTTTGTTCTGATTAAAATACTCTTTTAACATCAAGTGTAGACAGTCTGACTAGGAGTGATACTTAGGAGTATAACTGTGAGACAGTTGGATGACAAATGTCTGTATTTAATAAGGAAATGGTGTGATTGTAGCAGCAAATGCAAAAAGGCTGCAGTGACCGCTCAGAACATTGCAATGCTATTTCCCTCTTTTCACCTATTGGGTTGTGTCAAATCTTGAGGAAGTATTTCAATTGCACTACTGTTGAAAAGTCACAGTGTTTGCAAGATTCGTTCATGTGATTTTTGGGGAGATCTGCAGAGTATGTCTTTGCATTATAAAGCAATGCTTACTGGACTTCAGAGTTCAAAATACCAGTGCTGCCAAATGCCACTGGTGTCCCACCTTTTAAAGGAGTCTCAGGGTTGGGAGCAACCCAGGAATCCTTGAGTTCCATGAGTTTAAAGAGCCAGGTCTTCTGATTGCTTTCTGCTGCTACAGAGCTTTCCCCTGGTGAGTGGAATCTGCTGGGATTTTTGATTCCTGGCTTTTTTTTTTTTTTTAACCACTCTGAAGTTTTCTCTTGGGAAGATAAATGCTGCCATAATGGTCAGTAAAAATTGATTTCACATTAGTGTCATGTTTCTGTGCTATATAATAAGAAAGACTGTACACTGTAGTGGACACATTGCATGGAGTTGTGTGTTTACACAACTTAAGAGGATATGGATGGAGAGTAATTGGGGCCTGGAAGCAAAGCATACAAGATGGTATTTGTTCAGAAAATACCAGGCATCAGGGATATAAGTGTTGTATAAAATGTTCTGAGAATGAGAGTTTTTATAATTTTATAGAATATAGGTTGTTATGGAAAATAATAGCTGACTTTGATCTAGAGGGCCCTGGATATTCAAACTTACTTTTTCAACCTACAGTATGATTTCTTGTTATGTAATGTTTTGTATTTGTTTTTCTTCTTCTTCTCCTCGGAGTTCAAAGTATTGTAGAAGTTCTACAAACAGCTGTCATGTACCCTAGTTTATATATTGTGGTTTTCATTGTAAATATTCCCACTTCAAACTAAAGCAAACATTGCTGCAAGGTGGCACGGTTTGCTTTGGTAATGCCTGGTAACTCTTTCTTTTAAGGAGCAGCCGCACAGAATTGAGATTAGATAGCAAAACGGTGAGGATTTTGGGTAAGTGCCAAGGAAAGCACCACCACTGTTGGTTTGAATATAAATCCAGTTTTCGAGCCCTTGAACGCCCAAGCAGGTCCTATCCCTAGGAGAAAAAGGGAAAGGAGAAGTTTCAATGAAAGACTGAATTTAATATAGTGTGATGTCTGCCATCTTGGTCAACGTATCAGGGCTTGAACCAGGGATCTCCAGAGCTAAAAGCATGCGCTGCTACAACTCAAACTAAAGGGTCAAGGTTCCTTAGTCAGCAATGTAACAGACTCTTATCCACTAGGGATCAGGCATAGAGGGGTGTGCATAATATACGCTTACCAATGGGCTACAGTAGTATCAGAAAATTAGTGTCAACTGAGATGGGCTATAGTTGAGTGAGGTTGTGACAATCAGGGCCCCAAAACATCAGACATACCTGCATTTTAAAAAATATAAATAAATGAGAACTTATTTTGCTTCCCTAGGAAACATAGGGACTGCCTGAGCTGTACTCGCCTCCTTCCCCCTTGTGTTCATGCTGTCCTTGGATTTCTTGCTGTGTTTCAGTTTTGCTGACTATTCACTTGTAGAGTGTGAGAGGATGTGTAAGGTGAGCCAGATTCTGTTCTTGTTTCCACTGTTGGAGAACTCCACTGAGTTCACAGCAGTGAAACTGTGTGGGATTTGCATCTATATCTAGTATAGCCTAGAGATAAATTATGAATTTGACACTTGGATATCACCTATAAGTCCCCAGTGATGAAACAGGATGTACTTCCTACTACAAATAATGTGTATGGGACTTTCCATATGTGTTTTTTACAGATTAATAGGCTATGCTCGGGAACTAGATACTGGGTAACTGCAGATGTGAACCTCTTTATGGTGCAGTGTTATCCACAGCTGATCTAAATCAGTGGTTAAAAGCAGCACATTGCCTATCTTTAGTTCCCGAACATCTCAGATGCTGGCTCTTGTTACCATCAGAAAAATAAAAAATGAACAAGTAATTACCTACCTTTTAAAAATACGCAAATATAGAAAATATACAAAAATATATGCTATATTTTTCAGTAAATTAAATTGAGACATTTAGGCACTGATCCAGCGTAGTATGAAGGTATGTGCTTAGCTTGGGCATGGCATATGCTTGTTAATATTGAAGTACCTGGAGCTACAGTCCTAATTGGGATTGTGTGTAGTTGTGGGAAGAAAGCATTTTTGGGGGTAGGGAGAGCTGGGGAGAGTCTTTGAGGCAGTTTATTTTGAAATGATTTTTGATGAATATGCATTATGACTGTGTGAGCACTCAGGTATAAGTGCAGTAATGAATAAATAAGCAAACATGCCCATGGACCAGGATTCTCTAGTCCCAGTGGTAGGTTATTAACATTGATTCAGAAATAGTTATAAAATTTGATCATGTCTCACAATATTATTTTTTAACATTTTTAGTTTAAATTACCCAGCGTTACTGAGTGTGGAGGTCTGCATTTAGGCCCACCACCACACACAACACCCCGTAGGGTTTTATTAGCTCTCAAGCAAAGTGTTAGTTTTTTTTTTAATTCTGTCTGTAAAATTTTCATTGAAGATTGATGCTTTTTTCTGATTGATTTTTTATATGCTGAGAGTGAAACACCAATTACAACATTTGCTTTTTAAAACAGAATTCTTCCGAGGCTAGCTTTGATAACGGTTGATGATAAGAGTACATAGGAATAAAAATAGTTAAATATTTGTTGTTCTGAAGAAAGTCAGACTTGGGCAAGTCACTTAGGCCTTGTCTACACTACGAGAGTAGTTCGATTTTACTTGCATCGAATTTTTGTAATCGATATTGCAAAGTCGAACGTGTGTGTCCACACTAAGGACAGTAATTCGACTTTGTGCGTCCACACTAACGGTGATAGCGTCGACATTCGAAGCGGTGCACTGTGGTCAGCTATCCCACAGTTCCCGCAGTCCCCTCTGCCCATTGGAATTCTGGGTGTAGCCGGCAATGCCTTCTGGGTAACAAAATGAGTCGAGGGTGCTTTTGGGAAACTGTCGTCATCCGTCCATCACTCCCGCCCTCCCTCCCTGAAAGCGCCGGCGGGAAAACAGTTCGCGCGCTTTTCCAGTCATTGACAGCGCGGACGCCACTGTACTCCGAGCATGGAGCCCGCTGCGACCATCGCTGCAGTTGTGGCCGCTCTCAACGTCTCGCAGCTTATCATAAAGGTTTCCCTGAGGCAGATGCAGAAAAGTCAGGCAAGGAGGCTACGGCACCGCGGTGATGTCCTGAAGTCTGAGAGTAGCACAGACCTGTCAGAAAGCAGGCGACCCAGCGCCGAGGACATCACAGTGGCAATGGGTCATGTTGATGCCGTGGAACGGCGATTCTGGGCACGGGAGACAAGCACTGAGTGGTGGGACCGCATAGTGCTGCAGGTCTGGGATGAATCCCAGTGGCTGCGAAACTTTCGCATGCGGAAGGGAACTTTCCTGGAACTTTGTGAGTTGCTGTCCCCTGCCCTGAAGCGCAGTGACACCCGGTTGCGAGCTGCACTGAGTGTACAGAAGCGAGTGGCCATAGCCCTGTGGAAGCTTGCAACGCCAGACAGCTACCGGTCAGTCGCGAACCAGTTTGGGGTGGGCAAATCTACCGTGGGGGTTGTTGTGATGCAAGTAGCGAAGGCAATCGTTGATGTACTGCTGCCAAAGGTAGTGACCCTGGGAAACGTGGAGGCGATCATAGATGGCTTCGCAGCGATGGGATTCCCAAACTGCGGTGGGGCCATAGATGGAACTCACATCCCTATCCTGGCACCGGACCACCAGGCCACCCAGTACATTAACCGAAAGGGATACTTTTCCATGGTGCTGCAAGCACTGGTGGACCACAGGGGACGTTTTACCAACATCTACGTGGGATGGCCGGGCAAGGTTCATGACGCTCGTGTTTTCAGGAACTCTGGTCTGTTTAGACGGCTGCAACAAGGTATTTACTTCCCGGACCACAAAATAACTGTTGGGGATGTGGAGATGCCTATAGTCATCCTCGGGGACCCAGCCTACCCGCTAATGCCCTGGCTCATGAAGCCCTATACTGGCGCCCTGGACACTGAAAAAGAACTCTTCAACTACCGGCTGAGCAAGTGCAGAATGGTGGTGGAGTGTGCTTTTGGCCGTCTCAAGGGGAGATGGAGAAGCTTACTGACTCGCTGTGATCTCAGCGAAACCAATATCCCCATTGTTATAGCAGCTTGCTGTGTGCTCCACAATCTCTGTGAGAGCAAGGGGGAGACCTTTATGGCGGGGTGGGAGGTTGAGGAAAATAGCCTGGCTGGTGATTACTCACAGCCAGACAGCCGGGCGATTAGAAGAGACCAGCGGGAAGCGCTGTGCATCCGGGAGGCTTTGAAAGCAAAGTTCCTGAGTGAGCAGGGTAACCTGTGATTTTATAGTTTGTGTACTGAGAAGCTAAACCTGCCCCCGTTTCTTTACCCAGGTAATGTTGACTATCCTATCCAGTTACATACCCCCTTCACCCCCCCTCCAACACACGTGTCGAAATAAAAATAGTTCTACTTTGTTAAAGCACACCGTTTTCTTTAATACTGTTTTAGCGGGAATTTTTTAAAACTGGGACGCAGACTGTGGTGCGGGGCGGGTCTAGTGTTGTGATGCGAATGCAGCTTCTAAACTCAAGGATTGACAGGCTCCGCTGCGGTGGGATGCTTGTTTCAACGGAGCCTGTCACCCCTCCTGATCGGGACTGTGTGTATGGGAGGTCTATTTGACTTTGTGGCAGGGGGAGGACGGTTACAGATCCCATGCTGTGTGGCTCTGTGATCCTGTCTAAGGACCGGCGCTTAAGATCTGTAACTGCCCTCCCCCGCCACAAAGTCACAGAGCAACCCCCCCCCCCCAACATTACATCAAAACAACCTCCCAGACTAACCGGGGCAACTAGTCACTGCATCACTGCACTGTGTATGTGCCCTGCTGCTGTGCCTGCCCCCGACTATGTACCCTGCCAAAGGAGACTGTCCTGTCCAATTTCCAACCCCCTTTCCCCTCCTCCTCCAAAAGAACATGATTGAAACAGTAGTTAACAGAAACGAATTTTTTATTATCAACTACACATGGCATTGGGAGGTGAAACTTGGACGTGGGCTTGTGTCAGGCGGGAAGGAAAGAACTTTTCAAATTTTGGGAAATGAGAGCCTTCTGCTACTAGAGCTCTCTGCAGGGGTGGAGTGAGAGTTAGCAGGGACTCTGCCGCCTCTCCTTCTTTGCACTTTGGGTGAGGTGGGTAT